>NW_005054359.1:2719792-2732478 GCF_000277835.1 Geospiza fortis | reverse complement strand
GGTGATTGGAACAACCTGGTAAAAGAAAGATCAATATTAGCTGAGGAAAAAAAAAGGATGAAGAAGCACTGAGTTTAAAAGAATTACTACTCTGAAGAGAAATAGAATTAGGAATTTTTTTACTAAAAAAAAAAAATAGCACTGAATCTTCATATTATGAGAACAAACCATCTGTCAGGCAATTATTATATACATATTCCTTACACAGGACACTAAATAAAAAGGAAGGATTTCAAAACATACTCTTAATTTAGTTGACTGTTAATTTAGGGACTGTTGAAAGGGATTGGAGAAAAAACAATGTGCTTTATTGCCTTAAAAAAATATTCCTCATATCAACAAGTCACATCTGTCTCCTACAAGATCTAAGCATATTATTCACAATAGGTGACTTTTTCTGTACTAGTTTTCAAGGTTATGACCCGGAAATGTTTTGTGACCTCTTCTCAATGTTCATTTGCTAATTTTCAAAGTATGTTTTATTCAGAGAATTCTGGTCTTTGTGGGGGATTATTTTTATGCAGACAGTTCAAAATCTCGTGCTTCCAGCAACCTCAGTTTCTACTCATTCTCTTTGTAGGCAGAGGTCAGCGTTTATAAACTTCCCATTACAGTGTGTTAGTCAGCAAGAAAGGCACATGAACATTTATGTTTATTAGTAAACTTTTTTAGCAGAGTAATAGCTAAAATGGTCTAAGCTTTAAAACTCTCCAGTGTCAGCTGGAGAATCAAAAAATGTGCATGAGGCTTTAATTAACTATAAAATCTGTAGTGAACTGCATTGCATGATACCTGGGGATTTCAGTGAAGAACGTACATATGTTCTCTCTGCTAATTGAAGATGAGCAGTATTTTAAGGGATTACATCCCCTGAGGTCACAGAGCCAGAGAGAGCAGAAGATAGGAGAAGAATTTTAAAGGCCTAAAGTAAACTTTCTGTTAATGGTCTGCCCTTTGCAAGCAAAGTATATTAGCAGTTTATCTTTAAGCTGATTTACTGCATGCTATGTAAATTTATATGGAAATGGGAATGTGGTATAAAAAGGAGGTTTATACGTTTTCTTCCTAGACATAAAATATAAAATTTGAAAGGCTTATAGTTCTGTGACAAAGCTCATGGTTCATCTTTTTCATTAAGCACTGAGATTTTTTTTTTTTGTTCATTTATTTTTAAGAGGTTATAGAAGCAGATTAAATGGAAAGTAAATTAATCCTGGCTGTGAACTCCTCTACAACATAATGGACAATTACAACACTCCAGTGGCAGGGTGGTACGGAATTGTGTCTTTTAAAGTTGGACAGAAGCCAGCATGTTGATGAGGATTTCACCTTGCAGATGGGGCAGATTAAAGTGCCTTGTCCCAAAAGGTTTCTTAAAGCTCTGTGCTGGTATTGGCTGGAGTAGAGTTAATTTTCTTAACAGTGACTAGAACAGTGCTGTGTTTTGGTTCTGTGCTGCACACAGCGTTAGTAATATGGAGATGATTTTCTTACTGATGAGTTTTGAATGGTTTTGAGGATCAGGAGAGTTGCCTGAAGACTAGAAGAAAGGAAATTTCATGCCCATCTTCGTAAAAAGACAAGGAGGGAACTACCAGACAGTCAGCCTCACCTCAATCCCTGAAAAGGTGATCAAGTGCCTCATTCTGGATGCCATCTCTATCCACATGGATGACAAGAAGCAGATGAGAAGCAGTCAGCATGGATTCACTAAAGGTAAATCATGCTTGACCAACCTGGTTGCTTCCTACAAAGCAATGGCCACCTGGATGTATGACGGGAGAGCAGTAGATATTTTCTACCTCAACTTCAGCAAGGCTTTTGACACTGTCTTAGAATATTCTCACAGGCAAACTCAAGAAGTGTGACCTGGATGAGTGGACAGGAGGTGGGTTGAGAACTGCCTGAGCAGTAGATCCCAGAGGGCTGTAATCACTGTCACAGGATTTTGTTGGAGGCCTATCACTGGTGGTTTCCCCCAACAAGGTTCAATACTGGGCTCAGTATTGTTTAACATATTCATCAATGACTTGGATGAAGAGGCAGGCGAATCCTCAGCAAGTTCACTGATGGCACAAAGCTGGGAGGAGTGGTCGATAGCCCAGAGGGCCGTGCAGCCCCTCAGAGGGACCTCAACAGGTTGGAGAGATGTAAATGGGCAGAGTGTAACTTTCTGAAATGCAAGGAGGGCAAATGCAGGGTCCTGCACCTGGGGAGGAATAACCCCACAGACCAGCACAAACTGGGGTCTGACCTGCTGGAAAGCAGCTCTGTAGAGAAAGACCTGAGTGTGGTGGTGAACAACAAGCTGTTCATGACCCAGCAGCACCCCTGTTGCTGAGATAGTCAGTGGTCCTGGGTGCATTAGGAAGAGCATTGCCAGAAGATTGAGGGAGGTGATCCTCCCCCTCTACTCAGCGCTAGTGTGTCCAGTTCTGGGTTTCTCAGTACAGAAGAGAAAGCTCCTGGAGCAGGTCCAGAGGGGGGTGACAAAGATGATGAGGGGTGTAGGACATCTCTCTTATGAGGAAAGGCTGAGAGAGGGGCCTGTTCAGTCTCTAGAAGAGAGGACTAAGAAGGGATATCATCAATGTCTATCTGCATCTGAAGGGACACTTTCCAGAGCATGGATCCAGGCCCTGGTCTGAGGTCCTGAGCAATAGAACAAGAAGCAATGTGCAGAAAATTATGCACAGAAGTCCCACCTGAATGGGGGGAAGAACTTTACTGTGTGGGTGACTGAGCACTGAACAGTTGGCCTAGGGAGGCTGTGGAGTGTCCCTCACTGGAGATATTCAAAAACTATCTCAGTGTAATCCTGTGTGATGCCCTCTAGGATGATCCTGCTTGACCACAGAGGTTGGAATTACCCGCTGCCATCCCTTCAAACACTAACCCATTCTGTGATTCTGTGAATGCCACTGAGGAGCAAAGCACCAGTATATGAAGTTTGCAGGAAAAGAAAATATATGAAGGGGCTAAGAAAATGTAAGTGGAGATTAAATCTAATTGAATCCTCTCTCTTGATTAAGTATATTGGAGCAGGGATATGAGGGAGAAAGAATTAGATGGAACAACATAGAGAGTATCTCTCCAGTCTTTCTTCAACTAAGAGGGTGGTAGTAGTTGGGTAGGTCGTTTGTATCCTTCTCTTTTTCCCAAAATCTGGTGTGCAGCTGAGATTAATAACCACTGAATTTGGGTGTGTATGTGGTTCATCTGAATCTGTTATACAGAAATGTGTTGTGGATATGCAATGTTATGCAAGCTGCAGGCAGTTCTACTGCACTGTTGACCCAAGATGAGTGTGTAATTAGCATAGTAAGTGGCTGCAGTAATCAGGGCACTGCACAGTGTGGAGCACTTAGTGGAACACCACAGTCAAATCACTTGCACATTTGAAACACAACTTCCACATAGTTTCTAGGAGGAAATTGAATAGAATACAGACTAATAATTGAGTGAGATAAATTTATTCATTGTGAAAATACATAGCTCATAATTACTGAACATTCATTTATGTCAGCAAAATAGTTGCATTTTGTCTTATAGTTGAAATGGAGTTTTGGAAATTATGTAGAAAATATTGCCTATATAATTTAAAGTAATATGTGGTTACTGGAAAGAGAAGCAACTTTTTAAGATAGAGACACTCCCCATATTACTTCCTATTTCAAATGGTGCTATATTAAAAAAGAAAAGATTGAGGACAAGTGAAGAAACTGAGTGTCTCTGTTCAGCACATAAAATATTGAATACAATTTGAAAAGAAACTGCCTACATTTCCTTTGTATGAAGTATGTAAGACATAGAAGATGAACACATAAAGCAGCTCATATAATATTTACCACAAGATCCCCTGGGGAGGTTAATGAGCTAAATTCTATTAACTTTAGCAATGCTATATGAGCACAGGATCTGGTCCCTTACCTACAAATTCATATTTCTTGCATTCTTAATTATATGTCAGAAAGAAAAACAGTGTGTCATGGACATTTCATGCACTCTATACATTGCTGCTTTTATAAACATGGAAGAGTCATTATTCCCACCCACCTTTCTTCTAGACTTCCTTATGGACATTGGAAATTTGATGTCACTAGTGTTTGTTCTAAATTATACCTTTTTGCTTATATTTCTATTGCTATTTACTTTTTGCCTGTATAATTGTGGTTTGAAAGACAAAACCTGTGATAAGGGAACCTTACTGTTAAAATTATGGTATCTTTTATTTTTAAAATTTTATTAAAAAATAAAAAATCGGACACTTGCTGACTAGCTGGCCCTGTAATTAGCTCTTTCATTTAAGTCTTACCTCTGGAGAAGGATCAAGAGTGCTATGTAAGTTCAAGTGAGGCTTCCATGGCAGGGGTGTATAGCATGCAGCACCTGGGCTTCTGCCTGATTGAAATCCCTGACTATGTAGAGACACGAAGCTCTTTTGAAGCTGAAATCAAAAGGTCATTCAATGATCAAGGTGTGCGTCCATCCTCCCTGAAGTAGTAGAACAGTGAGATATCCAAGGGAGGTTTCCTCTGTCTTTTGTTCTCTTCTACTTTTGAACCATTCACAGGGACCTATCTGCCCTTCTTAGCTACAGAATAAATGTCTTGTGCTTTTCAGACATGCAGGGGTTTTGGTATGCAGCTTGCAGGGCCAGGAAAGCTAGACACTGCTGTACTAGACATGGAGTTTGGCAGTTGCTGAACTTGAGAGAATTTTTCATTCTTTGCATCTCATTTGGGGAAAACAGGATATCCTTGAGTATCAATGATTCTGTCAGAAAACAAGGGCATATTTACATATCATTTGCATACTGTAAATAGTTGTGCTCTCCTCGTGGATCTTGCATTAAAAACGCATATTGTCTGACATAATGTGCCAAACAGAAAAAAAGTTTTCTTAAGTTCCATTAAAAACCTGAATTTGGATTACATGTTGACAAGCAAAACAGTGTTCTACAATCAAAAATGTATTTCCCTAAGTATTTAGATTGCAGCACTTATAATAAGCAGCCAAACTTTACAGACACTGAGAGGGTATAATACTTGCTAACTTCCAAGTTCTAGAACAAGTCTAAAAATTAAAAAAAAAAATTGTACAAAGAATTTTATTTAAAAATGTACAGGAATAGAAACTATAATCCGTACAATTGTTTTCCTGTACATACTCCAATTTAATGGATCCATATGCATGTTCTCATACACAAAAAATTGAGTCTTGAAGAATTCAAAGTAGAATATCCGGGCACTGATTAAAGTTATGATTTCCTTTATAAAATTTCAGCAATTGTAAAAGTGTAAGAAGAGAGATTTAGTGCTGGAGAAAACAAGAAGCAGGATCAGGACTGATAGTTTTAAAGGCAAAAGAGAGTTGAAGACAAGAATTTGGAATAAAAACTGGAGAAGAATAGCCACGTATATTTCAAAGTTGAACTCACAGTTCTGACAGGAACAGGCAAGAGAGACATTATTGGGAGGGTTAAGTAGATTCATACTGGGTAGGACACTGAAGGTGGCTGCTCAAGGTAAGGTGAGCCCCTCTACAACTTACAACTTGTTATCCTTAGTTTTTTGATGGCCCCAGATGCTTGACATCCTTGTCTTTCTCTTTTCTGTTCTCCTTTGGTGGTTAGCACACCTAAGACAGTTAAAGTTTCTTCTCAGAGTTTTCTTTTTTCTTCTTTATAAACCCAGGGAAAGTTCAAGTGTGGTCCTCTTCATCTGATAAGGGTCTCTGTGCTCTTGATTCAGTCCCACCCCATCTCCCTGCTGAGATTACTGACTTTTCTGTAAGGGCATCTTTTTTCTTCACTTCTTTCATCTTCTTTGCACCTTTCACCCATTTTCTTTTTAACTCTTAAGAAAGAAAAAGAGGGGGATGAGTAAAGAAGCTAGACAAAATGATCTTATGACACTAGCTCTTCCTTAAAAGATTGTGATTTGAATTCCATGATTTTTGGAAAGTACTGAGCCATCTACTGCAATTTTTCAATAGTAATATTATTGTCCAAATATCTGCATAAAATCAAGGAGAAACATATGTGGTTCTCTGAGACAGCAGAGTGAGAGGCAATTAGTTTTCAAACTAATATAAATAATATTCTGCCCCATTCTGAGCTGCTGCTAAAGGCTTACCATGGCCGTATCAAGCAAAAACAATTGTTAATTGCTTTTAGCTATTTTCACCTTTTTTCTTCCATGTTTATGTATTTTTAATTCTGCAGGCTTGTTCTATTCTTACTCACTAAGCAGTAACAAACACAGATAAAGTGTATTTGTTCTAGACAGGAGATGTCTTATTTTGGAATATATCCTGTGTAGCTCCAGTGCTGACCACTCTCTGGTACTGCCCACAGCAAGGACATAATGCTCATTTTTTACAGTATTCCTGTTTCTGAGATTTGTCATCAGCTCTAATGACGTTCTGGCCTGAATATATCCTTGGAAAAGGTGATTTTGTTTTTTCCTACTCATACTGTTTTGTCAGATTACTGTGATTACCTATATTCTGGACATTGTGACGTCTCACTTTATTTCTTCTTCTTGTTCAGCTCTTAAGTGCAATCTACTCTCCACTAAATAGAAAAAGGAAGTTTTTACACAATTGGGATTTGCTCACTAAAAAAGCATTGTGCTAAATTCGATGGAGAACAAAGCTTCACCACTGTCATTACAAAGCAGTTGATATTCAAAATACAGCAGTGTATGCTGATGACAGGCTAAATTTTAATTGACTCTTTAAACAAAGAAGAAAACAGGAATATGCTAAAAGAAATGAGTAGTGAATATTATTGGCTGTCTCTGTGAGGCCATTGCACTGAACAAGCAAAACACACACCCTTCATTATAGAGAATGATCGAGACATTTTCCAGCTTTGTTTGCATGCAAAAGGCATCCTCGTTTTTCAAAGTGACTGAAAAAAAGAGAAAAGACAAATTCAAAATTCAAAAATCTCATGGGATATTTTTGAGAAACCTTCTGTATATGACATTCAATGATAATGGATACAACAACAATAAAAAAGATGGTCGTGAACAGAAAGAAAGTGGTTTTATATTAATAATGTATGGATGATGATATGCATGTCTGAAGAGCTGATTAGACTGCATAATGTAGCTGTTGCACAAGCAGCTAGAATTTAAATATATGATTATATAAATCTGAAAGTGAACAACTATAAAAAAATCATCTCTGTGATGATTTCATTAAAATGAAATGTGTAGGTTTATTTATAACAACCAAACCAAGCCCAGAGTACCAGCATTTATACTCCATGAAGTTTCCTTTCCCTTGTCCTTGAGACCTGGCTATTGGCCACTCACTCCCTTCTCCTCTTTCACATGTCCCCTGTGAGATGCTGATCTTTGTCTGTCTCATGTCTTCTGTTCTTGATACCCTACAGTTCCTTACAAGTTTGTGTTCATGAGCAGACCTGTTTGCTCCCAGGAAAACTATGTCCTTTAAAGCAGAAGTCATTCCATGATAGCCACAGAGTCAGTGATAAATTTGGCAGGGACTTGTGAAGACTGCCTAATCCAGCTCAGGATGGGGTCTGGTTGACTTTTCAATGTCTCCAAGGATGGAAATTTCATAGTCACACTGAATAACCTGTGTTTGACCACTCCACAAACCCTTTTAACCTATGTAACCACTCTACAAAATAATTTTCTTATGTTTAAAGGAACTTCTTGTATTTCAGTTTGTGATTACAGTCAGGAAGTACCACTGTAAAGAGCGTGATTGCTTATTCTTTAATCAGCTACTTTTAAATGCTGATAAAATCACCATGCCATAAAACCTCATTACTATAAATGAGATATAGCACCAATGGGAACCAGAAGGAACAACTGAGATTCAAATATAGAGGCTATAATACACTGGGTTTAGTTGTTGGGCTTTCTGTTTGTGGAGTTTATTTGTTTGAGTTTTTTGGGTGTTTTTTTTTTCCCTAGTCCTTTAAAACACCCTGATGAAAAACCTTATCTGAAAAATTCAAATATAAATAATTAATTCCTTCACTAGCAGCCATATGTCTGTCCTCTCAGAGAAATCCTTTCTATAAGGCTTTTTACTTCCTGATAAAAATCAGTTTAAGAGTCTACCTGCTGTATAACCTCCAGTTAGAATTTCTAGAAAGGCTCCTTCTCTTTCGGAAGGCACAGACCTACTGCTAATTTACAAAGGGAGCTCATACACAGGACCCTGGTAGCTTATACTATAATAGCTCATGCTTAAACCCTCTGATTAATGGAGTATCAGTAGTGTTAGTTAACCATTCCCTCACTCATAATGTCCTTAGATAACTGAAGATCAGAGAGTTAATTTTTCTATAGCCTTCTCCTTCCTACGTTCAGGCATATCCAAAGATCTTTGTTGTCATATCCCATAGTGGGGCATGTATACTGATCTTCAGCTGATACTTTTTCTGAACCTGTGACTAGACATAAACTGCAGCAATATGACCATGAACGCTGAGCAGCAGTCTCACAGAATGAAAGGCTTGTTATTCCATTTGTCATTTGATATGTCAACGAGCAAAATAAAACAATAATTTCTCCATTTGATATGTACAGCTCTTACAAAAAAGTATTCAACATGAGCATTTCTGTGGCTAAGAGAAAACATTTACATCAATATCACCAAGATTTGTAGTTATGGACTACATGGTAAAAGATAATTAAAAAATCCTGAAAGCAAATGATTGGATTGGTGACTGAAGCCTACAAGAGACTTTTTAAATTTTAATATAGATGCATTATCTTTTATTATTTTAATCTCTGAACTATCTTAATTTTACTTCAGTCTGAGGAAACACTTTCTGGGGAAAAAATCTGTGGATATCAAAGATGGTGTGAACGCTTAATTTACAGAACTAGAGAAAAGTTTCACATATATACACAGGTAAACTCAGCTATGCAAATTCAGCTGGAAGAAACCAATTTTGCAAAAGCTAATATTGAAGAGATATGATGATATTATATCAATTATTGAAACCTCCATGACTATTCCAAATGCAATAGAAATGTGAATTTAAGATGGTTCCAGGTGCATGGTTCTGTTTTCAGACATGATCAGCTGATTACTCATCATCGTCTGTTGCAAGCCAGCTGTCAGCTCACAGAGAGAGCATTGAAGTCAGTTTGGCTGAGCAAACAGAGTTATTTCTGAACTGAATGTCAATTGGTTTCCAAAGCAGTGAAAGTAATAAAAGTGGTGATGTCAGTACCAGCAATCAAGCTGTGCAGCAAAGGTTTATTTCCTTGACCTAAGTCATATTAAACCACAACTCTGATTAACAATGAGACAATTTCTGCTTCACAGGTTCATGCTTCTTCTTACATATTAGGACAAAACTATTTTATTAGGAGATCAGAAAGAAAGGGGAATTGATTAAAAAAAAAGACTATAATGACTTCATTTGTCTACTTTTATTGAAAAGAGAAAAATGCATTGCCACATTAAATTCAGTATTTCTTTTACCTCTTTCCCCGTGGTTTTCATAGTGAAGGCACAAGCATCCTAAAATATAAGTATTTTAGAATACCTCAGCAGATAGAGGTACATGGGTGTAATGAAGTATATGTTCTGTAAATTCTGATTCCTTTAGACACATATGCCTGTAGATCCTATTTGAGAATGACAGCTCTAGTGCTTTGTTCAGGAAATGGTGATCAAACTGCAAATGTACAGAGTAATTGTATGTTACTCATATAATAGGTAATTCCCTCAATTACAATCATATTTGTCATTCTGGAGTTGCTGTTAATTTCTCAGCTGCACATTTGGAAATGCCAGATAGAGACAGAAAGTTCTCAAAACCTCTCTGAACAGAGGAATGTGTCAGGCAACTTAAACAGCCCCTTTGAGTTTTTAGTAACCATGAGCAATATTGAAAGAAATACAAAAGCAGCAAGTCCACAGGTTAAGAAAGAGTAAACTAAGTAACGGAAACAGTGGTGAAAACTTGTATCTATACAGGACTATTTAAAAATTAATTCCAGATGAAAGCCATATGAAAAAAAACCAAACCAAAACAAAACCAAAAAAACACCAAAAAACCCCCAAAACCAAACATACCAAATCAAAACAAAAACCCCTTGACAAATACTTGAAAATAACTTTTAACTTCCTAATTTTGAGGCAAACCTCATGATACAGTCTAAGAACTTTTTTCAACCTGTAGTAGGACTGATAGCTCTAAAATGTTCATGTGAGTAATATGCTTCTTTGCCATTGAAAAAGCAGAATATTTATTATTCTCACATGTTCAAGATGATATTTGCTCATTAGCTTTCTAAAATAAGGCAATAATACGTTAATTTTTCTTACAGCTGTTTTTTTCTACCACCATTTCGGAAGTAAATTTCATATCAGACAGGATCTACTACAGATAAACTATTATTAACCTTCTCCTGGTGCCCTGAAAATCCATCTACACCAACAGGATACTGGTCAAACTTTGAAATAGAATAAAATGCAAAAAAGTCTACGTATTACTAAATGTACTTCTAAAAAAAATCTCCTAACAGTATTCACTTAGATTAAATAACCATCTGGCTGTCTTCTTAATAACCTGACCTAACTGCAAGGTGGTCATTTAGCATATGTTTCAAAGTGATATTCAGGTAGATGAGGTCACCAAGAAAAGCATCTGTTTCGTATCACAAATAATAATTAAACAATTAAAGCAGTGAGATACCTCTGGGATTTGTGTGGAGTCCCTGGCTAAAATTCCGCAAACTAAATCAAGGTATGATTACACTTAATTTTCATGCCTCTGAAGAAGCTTAATTGCTTTCTGGCTACTGTTGAATTATTCCTGTAGAATCCCTACAGACTTCCTAGCCAAAACAAATCTTTTTCACTTGTCTATTGCCATAGACACAAGAAGCAATGGCTTTCTTTAGGGACTAGAAAAAAAAATGTTGCATGGATACATAAATGCCCTAATGGGAAAAAGCACTTGAGAAGTTCTTTGCTTACTTCTGATAATTTCACCTATGGTGGTTATTCTGCAGTGTGGTTGACTAAATGTGCAGTAAGAAATGGCAACAAATACCTACTAAAAACATTTACCATATTAAATGTCAGATAATTGTTCTGGCAATTTAAAAAATAGCAATTGAGTCTGGGGTGTTTCATTTCTGGGTTTGTTTTTTTTTAGACCGGAAGGGAGATCTTTCATTTTTGCCTCAAACTGTTGTAAATTTGTTATAAAACCTGTAAAATGAAATTAATTCTGAAAAGCAACATAGAATGATTTTGATTTTATCTTGATTCTTTTTTTGTCCAAATGCACAACAGAGCAAGATTTAATTAATTTTATGTAGCATCTGGATGTCAAAAAAAAGTACATTTTTAAATAAAAATTAGGTCTCAATGGACATAATTTACCTTTAACAAATAATTAGGAAAATAAAAATAAGATATAGTAGGAATTGCTATTTGGAATAAATGTTGGTTTTCATGGCTCTGTGTCTTTTTGCAGTCTGCAGGATTTACTTCTGGAAAGGCATAGGAAAATTTACAATAGGTATCTATAGTTACACTTAGCTGAAGTTGTTTCTCTAACAATCAGAAGCAAGGCACAACTTGAATCATAGGAATTCAGGGAATTCAGATTTCACTCACTATTGTATAAAAATGGACATTTTACTATAGCATGCGTTTCAGTTGTACAGGTATACTATTAAATGTTGTTGGTCTAATAATTTTTTGTGATTGAAAAGTTCCATGAAATGCATGCGCCACAAGCACGCATTTTTTTAAAAAAGTTCTAAAGGATGAACTTAACTGAAATGTTTTTACTATCACTATTCTAGGAGATCAAGATTCCATTTAAAATTATCTATTTTTTAGCTTCTTTCCTGTCCTGTTTCAAACCAAACTCTTCAGTCATTTTATTTGCTTTTTATATAACAGTCTTTATCAAGCCTCTGATACAATCATCTTATTTCTATTATTTGAATACATATATTTAAGTTCCACAATAAAACTCAATATTCTGAGTGGGAATATGCTGTTGTTTTCTGTGTTATATATTATATAAACTGTATTCAAACCTATTTAATTATTTATTCTTCATTTTAGCTTTTATCTATTATTTGTTAATCTTTCTGTGGTTCATTTCCACCACTGGAGAGTGCAAAAATGTTTTTGCTGAGCAATATAGACAGGAACACAGATAATTCTTTTGATATATTTAAAATTTAATATATGATTATCAACTTTTTTCTCTTACTGAATGCTTTCTTGCCGTTATGAACAGAAAAATTCACATGCCAGCATTTTCCCATTTCTGCTGCTTTACCAGATCCAATAATATCTTCTTGTTTCTATGAAATGGAAGCATACCATCCAATTTTCATTAGAGAAGTAAATTTCACGATAATTTTCTGATGATGATGCAGAATTATAGCATACACATATTTTTACATTATGTCTGAATTTATTTGTACTCTTTTGTATCACTGGAGGGACTTCAGTCAGTGACACCATGACAGGACTCTGAGTAAGCTCAAGGACTCAGTATATTTCTTCTGGCTACTGGCATTTTGTTCTCTACTTTGCTAGATGGTTTTGAAACTAGAGTTCTTTGTTTTTTATTATTTGCAGAAAAAAAATGAGGTAGAGAACAAAGAATGATTCTGGAATGATAAAAATAAATTCTTCCACCTTATTAA
>NW_005054359.1:2662314-2719752 GCF_000277835.1 Geospiza fortis | reverse complement strand
GCTTAACAAGATAAGCACAGAATTTAGGATAGTATTGCCCAAGGAAGAAAACGTCAGGTGCAAACCATGTAATCAAACCCATTTTTTTTTCAGTAGTTTTCCCTTTTTTTGAACCATATTAATATGACCAGTGAATGAGTAATGCAAAAAGTAGATACTCTTAAAATTGCTACTGGAGGCAGAGGAAACTCTGCCATAAATTCAGAAATCAAGATGGTTTTGAATTTGTATGTTTTCTAAAAGTTACTGTGGGAAGAATTTTTTTTTTAACACCAATTCTTGACATCTTAGGTGGTAGGCATATCACAAAACTAACTTATACTGAGAAGATATATTTTATCTTAAGAAGATTCATGGTTCCAGCCTACACAGAATAAAAAGGGTATATGCTATCTTCAGTCTTGAAAGTCATTACATTGCCAGGAAATAAATAGATTTTATCTATTAAGAATAAAGTCAAGATCCTATCTTATCTAGGTTTCCATTTCACCTGTCATTTTGCAGACTTGTCATATTTTTCTCAACAAAAGGTACCCATCACTCCTTTGGGAG
This sequence comes from Geospiza fortis, assembly GCF_000277835.1. Taxonomy (NCBI): domain Eukaryota; kingdom Metazoa; phylum Chordata; class Aves; order Passeriformes; family Thraupidae; genus Geospiza; species Geospiza fortis. Next base: position 2,719,200 of record NW_005054359.1, on the reverse strand, counting down.
TGCTGGGAAAAAACAGAAGATGAGTCATTGGTGTTTGGGCAGTGTATCCCCCTGAGTCCAAAGGCATGTGTCTTCTCATTCCACACTGTATGTGCAATACACCAGACAATTGTTGCCATGGTTACAGTGCTACTCACTGACTCCATTTTTCTGAATCTTTCCTCCCCACGGTGTGTAGTAGCAAGTGGACAATTATCGCTGTTGGTGTTTATGCACGAAAACAAACAGCAGACAGTATTATGCTTCTATGTAAAATATGTTTCAAGTATGTCTACTACTTGAAAGAAAACCTTTTAGTCATTTAGTGCAGTCATTTGGTCATTCAGAGCTAATTTTTCTGTCTTTAGAGACATCCTAGTAAATGAAGCATAAATTTCCACTCCCTGTCCAGAACAAAACACAGAAGTTAGATCTCTGTCGTCGCAGGCCCCCAGCCGGGCAATAATTAGCATTGACTCCATGATTCTCAGAAGGCTGATCAATCACTTTATTATTCTATACTTATTAAGAAACCCATCACCCTTACAGACAGTCATGATACAGGCGGAACCAATAGGTCCTTCAATCCAAACGCCATCACCATTGGCCAATTAAGAAACCACCTTTTGGTGAAAAAATCTCCATAATACATTCCACATGTTCACAACAGCAGGCGCAGCAGGCCAAGATAAGAATTGTTTCACGTTCTTTTCTCTGATCTTCTCACAGCCTTTCTCCAGGACAAAGTCCTGTTCTCCAGGACAATTTCTCCAGGAAATTTGTATGTTGCTTTCTGTGGCCAGAGAGCTTCTGCCACAGATCTCCATGAATCTTCTGGAGTCAAAAATCAATACAATACTGGATTTGGATACATTATGGTTTGAACATGGAAAACAATTACTTTTTTGAACTTATTTAATTTTTATTGAAGTTTATTTTATCTGAGTAGACAAGGGGGAGGCTTAACCTAGACCAAACAAATCTAGCAAAGAAGTTTGGTGGACATCATCAGACACTGTAGCAATGCCAAAGGCCAGAGAAATCAGTACTTGCTTATTCTAATTTGTTTGGGTAGACAGTTTTCCATACTGAGGCACATAGCCTTGATAGAACAGCTAACAGGCCTGGAACCTGTGAGTGAAATATGCATGGACTGACTCCAGTCCTACATACCAAGAGAAACCCCTGGATAATTTTTTCTGATATTATATCTCAGACTACGGACGCACATATGTGTTAGCATCTTAGACACCATTCAGTGAAGGACAAAGTCTTAAAATGTTAGCATAAACCTAAAGAACAGAACTTCTGCATCAGTAAATACATCAAATGCATATAAATTTAAGTGGAATTGTACAAGGGAAAAGGTGTATTTTTTGTACAAGCTGTCATATAAACCCACACTTTCTAATGTAATTTATTTAACCTAGACGTAATCCTCTTAGTTCTCACCATGGATGCTTCCCTTCTATTATTTTTGTTCTCAAGGCTGGAACAAACTAAATTCCTATGTCTATTTCTTCTTTCCTTTGGACTGAGAAAAGGAACCACTTTATTTCAGAGGCAGACCATTGCATTTTAAAATACATATTTCCTTCTCTGAGTGCTTTATGCAGAAAAGCTGAGCCTGCGGGATAAGAACCAGATGGAAAAAAGTTTGGTAAGCTGTTCCTCCCTTAGCATTCAGTAGATATTCAGACAATTTTGATGAATTTGCACAGCTATAGGGAACAACATATATTATGATGTAAATGCCATCAATATGACATATGCTTAAAGTTCTGTGTATAAATAAATAAAACATACTGAAAAGCCTGCTGCTTACCCCAGCTGTTTATTTCTCACTGCGTATAAATGCCAGAGGAAAAAAGCAAAAAATCCAAAACCAAACAAACCGCTACTTGTTTTTGCAGTGTTTTCATATTGAGTTTTGAGTCATAAAGCAATTAGTAATCTTAAATCAAGATTCCTAACTGCATTCAGGGCAAGTCCTATGAGTGAATTTCTGCACTTTTGCTGAAAAAATGGGGAAAGTTTTACATTAAACTGACAGAAAACTACATCCTCTTTGAAGACTGAAAGAAAATATATTTCGCCCAGATCTTTTAAGGAACTCTTGATAATTCATGGGTCAATACATATAGGTATTCAATACCTTATTGGGGCTGATGCAAAAAGCTTTAAGTGACATCCAGTTCTCCATCAGCTGTCAAACATCAATTTACTTTACTAGCGATTCAGTGACCAAAAGAGGAAAAAAAATTAGAAAAAGACTAACTGAAGTAGGAAACAGGGAACTGCTAAAAACAGGGTAGTTGAGGACCAGCCTCAGAGTCTCCACTGCAACACCAGGAGACTGGTAAAAGCAGTGGCTTGCCTTGACATTCAGCTTGCATTTCACTGCCAGTGACCAGGGAGGAGGGATTTTGTGTTTTCATAAGTGTACCTGTTTACTGAAAGAGAAAGGTGTTAAAATCATAAAACAGTAGAAAATCTAGATATCTAGAAAAAAAGTTCTACTTCACCATAAAATTCAAACTTACTATGCTTCATGTTATACAGTTCTGTTTACTTCTAAAAAAAGTACCTTTATTTTCACAGGGATTTAAAGAATCAGATTTATTTTTGAGAACTGAGTTGATGTCTGACTTATTTACCCAAGCAAAATTCCCCTTGCAATGAACCAGGATCCTTCTAGCTGAAAATATGCAGAACCTAGCTTTTGTGATTTTTGGTAATGCATCAAAATCACAGAAATAAGAAAAATTATAAATGAACTGTATACTACTTATACCATTTTCCAAAGATGTTGATATTTAATTTCCTCTGTTTCACTGACAGAGATGTCCAGAATATGTCCTATTCACAGAAATAGGAGTAGACCTATGTTTGCAATAAACAATGGAAATCCCAACAAATTTTAATCCGCAATCTACGATTATTAGTTTTACTCTCTGAATAATCTGGATGAACAAATTTAGATCCCACTTCTGTGAAAACATGTAACTTCATGGTTTGGCTAGGTTTTGAAACTTTTGCATCTATGGAAACTCCTAGTCATAACTATTGCCCTGAAAAATTGCCTTTAAAATTAAACTAAAAAGAGTAGAACAAAAATATGTCCAGGACAGTAAGTTCTGCAGTGGCTGCTGCTAAAATTCCAGTGTCAGAGCGGTGGTTCTTATTGCCTTTTAATAATATATTAATCACAGGGATGAATGCAGCAGAGTTGAAGGGTAAGTCATGGCTTACCTCTTCTTGAGGTGTGTGCATTCACTTACAATTAGTAAGCATCAGCCTTTACATTTCAAAACAATCTTAGTATAAAGTGAAGATAATGCTTTCATTATTACAAGCTTTCTTCAAGGAATTAATATCCTTTTCCATATTTGAGGTATTTCAGAAAACATTAAATTGAACATTTAAACTTCAATTTTGTAAAGGGACTACAGTTTTCTTTGCTATTCTTGATAGATTTTGTTATTCATTGGCTTGTTATTCATTCATAATTATGAATTGTTATTCATTCATAATTAATTTTTATTAAAAATTTAATTTGCATTTACCTCTCCAGAGCAAACATTAATCTAGGCAATAGGCCAATTGATATGTGGAAGGTATATTTCATGCTTGCTTCATGAGACATGACATTGGGAAGACTGGTGTGGGTTTTTGTTTTTGCTGTTAAAGTCAGAATTCACACACGGAAGAGATTTTTATCTTGTAAATTACCCATATTGAAAGGGCTTTCTTTCATCCTCATTAGTTTTTTATTTTTCTGCCACTGCTCCTTTCCTACAAACTATGTATTTGAAATTTAAGAAGAAGATGAAAAAGTTCTAGTCCTTCTATTTTGAAATGCAGTTACTGTAATTTACAACCCCACCACAATTAGGAAAATCATTATTTTATTTTCCTAGCCCTTCAAGGAATTTGAGCTATATAGATTTTCTTGAGAAAATAGTGAGTTGTTTACATCAAAATTGAGGATTCAACTCTTTTCATCAAAGGGGAGAGAGCATGCTGCCCAGAATGTGGGAGTTAATGCCTAATTTCTTCATGGCTGATTGCCTTCTGAAAAAGATTTGAAGTGACTGACCCTTTTTTTTCCTCAGAAAAATACTACATTAGTATCTCTTCATTGCAACCACATATATGTGCCTAGAGTTACCTTGATCACTTTGTTTGTTTTTAAGTTTTCTCTTTCTTCTTTGATCATCTTTACTTTACAGTGATATACTCATTAGTACTATACTGCTGAGATGGTTAGGGGAATGGAGCATGTGATAGATGAGGAGAGAAAAAGGGAAATGGATTTGTTTAGTGCAGAGCTGATGTGACTAGGTGGGAGAGAATCGGCTGGCTACAATCATCTCACCGTAATGAGCTGCCATAAAGAAGAAAGCAACAGACTTTAGATATTAGTTTTAAGCGGCAAACTGCAAAGAGACGCAGGTATTGGATTTGCATGGTGGGTTTTGGTGATGGGAGGGAATACAGGGCTGTCTTCTGTGGCAGCTGCCTGAGGCTGCCCCTGTGTACAATGGAGGCAATGCCAGTGGCTCCCGGTTGGACCAGCCGCTGGCCAAGGTCGAATCAGCCATTGTCAGTGGTGGTGCCTCTGTGATGGCACACATAAGAAGGAAAACAAATCTCTGCAACAAACTGCATCTCGAGAGAGGAGTATTTGAGACAAAAAGCCCTGCAGACACCAAAGGAAGTGCTGAAGAAGGGGGAGGAGGTACTCCAGGCACTAGAGCACAGATTCCTCTGCAGCCCGTGGTGCAGATCATGGCAAGGCAGCTGTGCCCCTGCAGCCAGCCCATGGAGGTCCATGGTAGAGCAGAGATCCACCTGCAGCCCATGGAGGACCCCACATTGTAGAAAGTGGATGCCTGAAGGGGGCTGTGACCTTGTAGCAAGGCTGTGCTTGAGCAGGCTCTTGGCAGGACCTGTGGCCCATTAGAGAGAGGAATCCTTGTTGGAGCAAGTTTCCTGGTGGGTCTTGTGACCATGCAGAGGACTTACACGGAAACAGGCTGTTCCTGAAGGACTGCACACCATGGAAAGGACCCACACTGGAGCAATTTGTGATGACCTGCAGCCCATGGGAAGGACCAATGCTGGGGAAGTCCATGGGGGTCTGTCTCCAATGGGAGGAATCCCATGCTGGAGCAGGGGAAGATTGAGGGTTCTCCCCATGAAGAAGAAGAAGCAGTAGAGATATTGTACAATGAACTGACCACAAGCCCCTTTCCCATCTCACTGCACCTCTCAGAGGAAGAAAGTAAATAATTTGGAATAAACTTGAGCCTGGGATGAAGGGGGAAGGGTGCGGAAGGGCGAGGGGTGGGATGAGGGGAAGATTTTGTTGTATTTCTCATTGTCCTATTTTTGTTTGATTGGTTATAACTTAATTTTTTTTTCCTAATTCAAAGACTCATAGAATCATTCAGGTTGAAATAGATCTTTAAGATCCTAAAGTCCAATTGTAAATCCAGCCCTGTCATGTCCATCACTAAGCCATGTCCCTAAGGGACCCATATAAATGTTTTTTTTCGATATTTTCAGGGATGTTGGCTCCACCACTTCCCCAGGTATAATTTTCAAATGCTAGACAAAACTTTTGCTTAATATCCTTCCCAATATTAAATCTAAACCTCCTCTGGCACAACTTGAGGCCATTGCTTCTTATTCTAGCATCTGTTACTAGAAAGAGATGATGGACATGCATCTCTCTGCAAACTCACTTCAGGTAGTTTCAGAAAGTCAGTCTGTTTTGCCTATGGCAGGAACTGCTGAGGGGTCTCTGCTTGCCATTATCTTGACCTATGAGCCTTTCATTGTAGTTTTCTCCTCTTTCCAGCTGATAGAGCATCTTTCTTAAGCACCTAGTATCCCATCAGGGTCAAGAAGCCAAGCCACCTCAACAAGCTGAAAAACAGGCAACATGAAAGTGGTTTAGGACTGGAACAAGAGCCCAGAAAGACCATGAAATCTCAATCCTTGCAGCTATTTGTATTTCAGCTGAGGACAGTCTTCAAAGAGCCAAGCTAACTTTGAAGTTAGCACTGCTTTGAACAGGGCGTAGATTAGGTGGTCCAGAGGTAGCTTCTGACATATTTTATGCTATGATGTCTTATTTGAAGGAATTCAAAATTCTTATTTGCAGAATTCATCACAGATTGGATTTCTGAGCATTTGCCATCATGCCATCATATAACAATCCTGGCAATCTTCTGTGATAAATAAACAAATATAAGGATATATATGTGTGTATGTGTATGCAGACATATATATATATATATATATGTATGTATATATGTATACCAAATCAAATAAGCCTTCTTTACAAAGAAAAATAAATTCTATTTATTTTATACTGAATGGCGAGCAAAGACATTGCTTTGTAGAATGGAATTTCAATGTTTCTGTAAATAAAGGACAAAAGAGCCACATTCCAGCATGCATGTCAGTGAAGGTGACTGCTACATGGCTTTTTAATGTGGAGTATAAGGTTTTAGAACTAGCTCACTATGAAGTCTCATGAACCCTTGCTCTGGCAGAAGGAGGGAAACAAAAAGAAGAGGCAAAATTTGCCCTTTTGGGTAATAGTGCAACTTAATGCAAGATAAAAATAGGCTGTAGTCATGGCCCATTTTCAAGCTCTAGTGATGCTTCATATTGAAGTCTCAGATCGGCTCGTATTAGTTTCTCTCAAATGATGATGGAAAATAATATATTTCTCCTAAAACCAATCCATGCCATATAAGGGTGATGACAGTTGCATTCAAGAGTTTAATCTCCCTATTAGAAGTTTCTACCACTTGGGACCACACACAGGCTGTATCAAATTCACGATCAAAGTTGGGATAGGATCTTATTTAAGAGTTACAATCCTTTGCTTCTTGCTTTCTTGGTATTATAGGTATCAATTTATATTCATGTCAGCCCTCAGCTAATGTCTTACAGCTCTAAAACCCATGGTGGATTCTGTCAGTGTGTCTTCTGAAAGGGTGAAAAGAAACTGAGTACTTTGGTATCTCAGATGAGACATTTCAAGTTCTCCTAGCTGCTTATAAACATTTGCATGTTTCTTGTATCTCTTTTACAAGCAACTACCATGCAGTTTGTCTATAGAAAATGTCAATTGATGACAATGTTTTAATTCTCTTCTACTGAGGAAGAAGTGTTTAGAGATACAGAAATCCCAAACTAGGTATTTCAAAAGAGAATAATAAAATGCTAGCCTTATTTAGAGAAGAATCAGCAGCACAGGATGTTTTCTTTTAGAAATCTTTGACAAATGCCTTGTAACCATAGAAATGATTTTGGAGACAGCAGGAGTAGCTAAAATAGATTAAATTAATGTGCTAGGCTCACTTTCTCACAGCATGTTTCACTGTAATTGATTAAACTATAGCCAAACTTAAATCACTAATATCAGTGAAGATAGAAGAAAATTAATATTTAATGATCTCTTTTGTTCAGTTGCAATAAATTAATCTGTTGGAATAAGCTATAATTTTCAATAAGCATGTAAAGAATTTTTTCTACCTGGAGCACTTTTTTATGGAACTTGTAAGTATGAAAATAATAATAAAAATTAAAAAAAATAACAGATCAGAAAACAATAATTAATTAATTATGTAAACTTGTATTCATTATTTACTTATAAGCATTCAGTAATATATTTGATTTGAAAAGAGATGTCCCCTGACAAATAATTCAAACTTAATCTTGCAGCTGTACAGGATCTTTAAATAGGTTGGTTTTGGAAGAAAAAATCCCCAAAAAATCCCCAAACCTATTTGTTTTCTTCTGTAATGGGTGAGAATTAGTCAATTAAAACCTGTAATTATGATTAATGCCTATAGATGAGCAAAAATCTACAATTCCAGAGAATACAGAAGATATTGTTTGGAGGTAGTCTTAATAGAATAAATTCATGTGTCCCATGCTATAATTAGATTTGGAATAATCAATAAAAGAAATCTTTTTGACAGGGTAGATCTAGTGTTCAATAATAAAAGGAAAATTGGAACACAATGTTGGGAAACTTGAGTTGCTGATAAATGTAAAAAGGAATTCCAGAAAAAGGTATATTACCAGGAACATGGTATAAACAGAGGAAAGAAAGCAACTGAATGCTAGAGAAAAATCACGTTGATACTTTCACTTCTCAGAAGACTATTTCTTATAGTCTGCTTTACATTCTTCTCAGTAATTACTCATCAATTTAAGGGTTTTTTGTTTCTAGGAGATACTGTTTTCTTTTTGATTTGTCAGTGTAATATCAAGGGAATAATAAGACAGACAGGAGCAAGCAGATGAACAACAACCAGCTTTGCCAGGTTTCTTATACTTCTTACCCTTTTTATTTGTTCAGCAATGCCCACTACCCCCTCAGGTTCACATTATGTGAGAATTCTCTTTTGAAATATATAGAAGAAATATATCTTCTATATATTTTGAAAGATATAGAAGGAATTTGCTTATAACTATTCTACTTTCACCCAATTATGTATAGCCAATTAAGGATTTTTACTAAGAGATGTCCACTGAGAAATAGTGAAACAATGTCCAGGTGATTAAACAAACACTACCTATAAAAGCTGCCACCATTTTATTATTATTGGCAATTGTACCTGTTTCATTATTAATGAAATCACTGTGGTATATTTCCCAAAGCATTCTGTTTTACTACTTAGTTACAACTGCTTTTCTTCTTTTCCTAGAAATATCTCCTTAGCATAGGTCAAATTTTTGATCTTTCTATACTATTGAAAAATAATTTAAAATATTAAATGTTAATTTACTAATGTGTTTTGTTTTACCCATTTTTGAAAAATAAGGAATTATTTATATGATTTAGTACATATGCCTTGTAAAATTGTAGAAAATGTCATCTCCATGGTGAAAACATTTTACTGCATGTAAAATTTTCATGTGTGGCATTCTCTGCAGACATATTCTGTTCTCTGTTCTTTGTTCTTCAAGTATATTTAGTCTGTCTCTAGATCAGGACATCCAGAATATCTTTTCCATGGATAAACTGTTTGCACATTTGTTTGCCCCATTCTGAGACACTGTGTCCTAGGTAATGAGGGAAGCAGCCATGCCTAAAGAAATTGCATGCTTGATCCAAGAGCGTAACAGTTACTGCAGTAAAGCAGAATAAAACCATCCATACAGGATGAAGAGAAACTAGCTTTTTTATTAAGTGCATCAAACACAGGTTTTGAACAATGCGTGTATATTAAGGTATCTTTGAAGAATTTGCAGCAGTGTTCATGAGAGCTCTTTTTAAAACAACACATGATTTAGAGTCACTGAAAAGTAACTATGATTTAGAAGAGTTAGTAATTTTAATTGAAGATATTAAATTAATAAGTCCATAATATACTTACATAAAAAGAAAAAAAGTTCAAATAAATAAGGATAATATTCCCTTAAAGAAGGCAGAAAATATTCCAGATAAAAGTTGAAGAAAATTGAAGCATTTTTGTGATGGGAAGAGGATGTGCTGTAGAAGTCACCAGAGACGTAGAATTTTGCAAAAATTATTTCAGGAATTAGATGAATAAAGGCCTCATATTCTGAAGAAAAAAATATTTTGCAATGGAGATGCTATTTTTGCTTGATTGAATAGATTACAAGTTAGGGGGCCTATTCATTCCTTACAGTACTATTTAAATATTTTATAATATAAAAACTTAAGATATCATCAAGAAGAGGGTTCAATTTCTTTGGATGGGCAAATAAGTTGTTAAAAATATTTGAATTCAGATTGAGATTTTTTTGGTTCTGGTAGTATTACTGAGAAAGACCTGAACAATCAATATTATAACCACTCAAAAGTCAGAGTATATAAAGAGGATATAAAATGTCAAAGAAATTAAGAACTACATTATGAAATATAGGCATGAAATGCAAAAGTCCTAACATTATGGGAAATTAAATTAAGGGGAAGAGTGGAAGAGGAAACAGAATGTCTTAAGGCCTTGCTTAAGGTTCCTGCACTTTTGTTTTTGAAAAGAATATGCTCCACTTATAGAAGGGAATTACATAACTGGGGAAAGCAAAGCGGAATTATTGATGCATACAGCATAAGAACGTGCAATAATCCTGCAGGCACCTTGTCTTTCTGGTGCTGCTGCAAACAAGTATCCATTCAGACTCCAGATAACATTATCAGCAAAAATCTCACTGACTAATTCTTGCAGGACTTTTGGGGGAAAAAAGAGTCAGTTACAGAAAAATAAGCAGATATGGGTACATCCCATGGACTCATCTGTGAAGAGCCACCATACTTACCTAAATGTATGACCTTCTACATGAAATCAAAAGCATGGTAAATCAGAAAGTAGATACTGACAAGATTTTAGTAAGTGAAACACATACTTAAATGTGTAGCATATCTGGTACTGCCTATTTTTCAGTGGCAAACACTGAAAAAATTATTCAATCCAGTACAGTGAAAAATCATTAGATTTCTCTCTGTATTTCTTTTGGAAGTTCAAAAATAACAAGTTTGAAATTCATGAACAAAGTTTCTTTGTTTTTTCCCACCACTCTGTTCTTCTCTCAACAAGTGAAATTCTAATAAATTTTAATGAGATATTCATTGTTCATGACAAATATTTGTCATATATAAGACATGGAAGAAAGAAAGAAGAGAGGTATTTACTCACATTTGCTGTAACTAAAGACTAACTTAGTTTTTAATAAGCTCATATAGCAGCTTGTAAGGCTATTGTTGGGGACAAATGCCTTCAACTTCGTTATTTCAGATGGGGACTGCTTTGTGCCTGTGGTCTGTAAGAATGGCAGTCAGTTTAGAATTTCAGAAGTTGTTTGAGGACACAAATGAAAATTGCAGGGCTGACCATGCAAGAGACCAAACTACCACTGTTGTAGAACAATGGGTATGTATTAAGGTATCTTTCAGAATGATCCTGCTCAGTTCTATGTATCATTTTTGTAATACCATGTGTCTTTACTGGTACCATTTGTCCTTACTGCAAAAAGTAAGACAAAGTTTCAAGAGAAATGTTATCCAAAGATTTAAAGTATTGACTAAACACTGCTACAATTTAGATTTATGAAAAGGCTTATAAGATGTCCATTGAGTTGAGTAGCAGTGCTTTGTACAAAGACTTCTTTTGATTTAGACAGGTCTATTGTATATATTTGAAAGGTTGGAATTTAAAAAAAAATCAAATTAAAAATCCTGTGGGAAATAGAGTTACATGCAGAGAAGAACCCCTGTAGTACAAATTAAATTGACTCCCATTATACAAATAAGGTAGATAATTTAGAAATTTGTATCTGCACGAAATTGCAAGGAGTTAATTATAGGTCAAGAACTGAGGAAAATAGAGATAATTTACTATGCTGAGAATATTATGTTCTATTTTAGCAAATAAAACCCAAAATAATAGGGGACAGACTTTTCTTGTACTCCTTGAACAGTGCTGTTCTATTAATTTATATGTCCTTCAAAGGGAGATTTTTTTAAATGGTTGCTTCTCAAGGTAAAGCTTTAAATATTCAAATAAAAAATAAAGAAGATAAGAGAAAACCAGGAAAATGTTGGGTAACAAAATAAACCCAAGGTCCAGAAGTGGTGACTGATTACTGAGAAGTATTTAAGCTGTAAATGTACAGAGATTCACTAATTTTTGTGTCAGGGGAGACTATTTCTTGAGGTAGGATGAACAAATTAGATCCAAACACTTCATCTTTTGCCTACACAAAAATGCTGGGTTTCATTTACACCTTTACACTAACCAAAAGAATTGAAAAGCAATGTAATAAAAACTGGGCTGACAACTTGAGAAGGAAATTGTCACTCCTTCTGTAAAAATTGGAACTGAGAAGAATCTGATTTCTCCTTTCACATTTATTTGCAGGGATGGTGACAAGCTGGGTTTTTTGGTGTGGCATTTCTGCCAGCTGATAAGATTGCAGGTGTTAGAGTTTGTTGTTACCAGTGATTGCAGTCAGGTCCTGGCAGCATTTAGATGCGTATCGAGAAGGCACAGTTCGTGACCTCATCCTGCCAGTCATTGACCTGTGCTTGCAGGAGGTGTTCAGAAAACAGGGATCTGTTATTAGTGGTGAGCACCTTATTGTTTTAGACAGTGTTTAGTAGCATCAAAGAACAGGGGGGAGGAGGGAAGACTCTCACTGTTTCTTGTGCTAGAAGGTTTAGAATGTTCATACTTCTGCATTTTGAAAAGTTCATCGTTCTCAGAGGAATTTCAAGAAAAATTGATAACAATTTCAGTGGACTGAAAGCAAGGAGTTGGGTTTTATGCACTGCTCACACAGTATGTTGAGTTTCAGCTTAAGAAAAGCCAATCAAAACAATAAAGATATGTTTTCCATAGATGAAAAGTAAGCTTATACCCACTTAAAGGCCATAAATGTTTGGCTGTATCTTTCAGTTAATCAGACCGACTCATCATTGTTTACCAGAGAACAAAAGTAAAATATAAGCCTGAAGAACACTTTCCTATTTAAAAAATTACCGAAAAATTAGCATACTGGATAAAACACTTGAAGTTAATGAAAAAATACTGTTTACCATGATCAAAACTGCCTTTGAGAATGCTTTTGATTCACCATCTCTCCTTAACCTGAGTGAATACTTCATGGTCCACTAGATTACGTGAAAGCCTTTATGATTTAAAATGCCTTTTACTGCATTTGGAGGATGAAAATTTTTAAAATTAGCATATGTCATTAGCTATCTCTGTGTAAACCTTGGATAGTTTACAGTCAGCTTTAGTTTCATGTTGTCTGAGTTAAGTAAAGTTAAAGCGTTTTGGCTGTATCTAGTGGAAAGTGGAGAGCAGGAGAAGGGAAGAAAAGACTGTGAGATCTCTACTTGTTACAGGATGGAACATAGATGGACTTTCCCATAGCTGGAATCAGAGCTCTGAAGTATTCTTGGGTTCCTTCTTTTTTATTCAATGTTAAGATACTGATTTAGCATTCTTTAAATATTTTGAGAATACTTTTGGAACATTTGTGAGAAACAGTCTGACTGTCTTTACAGTTTTTAAATATGGTTTCTATGTGTTCTGTAAATGATCAAGGAATTCTTTAAAATTGATAGAAAACAGTACAGGGTTTCTTATGGAAAACTGTTTCTTAAACCACGTAGTGAATATTTTTTCATCAAGAACAGTTTCCATAATTCAAAAAATGTAAAACTTCAGTATTTTAACGTATCTGGGTGATTTTATGCAACCAAATTTGATTGGCAAACATGAATATAAGCCTTCATTTGGAAGAGTAGATAATGTTCTTTTTAATGAAAGGGAAATGAATAAAAACAAAGAAAAAAGACATTTCTGTTAAAGTGGTGATCGGTGGAAGGAATGGGCTGTTTTCTGTAAACTCTAAGCAGAAATGTGAAAGTGGCTGTAAATGCTGCCTTTTCAACTCAGCTGTCTCCAGCTTCTCCTGAAAGTAAGGTTTCCACCTTCACACAATATTGACATAAAAAAATAAATGAGATATTATATATATACTTATTTCTATATATTTAATCCTAGTTTATCTTAAATACATGATCTTTCTCTTGCAGTAAATTATAGCTCAAATTGAAAATAGTCTCCATATTCCTTTTACTGTGAATTTAGCTCTGAATGGAAAAAAAAGAAAATAATTACAACTCCTCTGTAATATTTCAGTCTTTTTGAATTAACCATGAGATGTAAACAGAATAAATCAGCTCTTATCTTACAAAAATGTAGCTCTTCTAAAGCTCTATGACATTAAAAATGCATGGTTTTGTTAATTCTAAGGAAAATAATGTTTTGGTTTTGTTTTCCTTCCTAGTACTCATAATCATTACACATTTTCTGCCTTCTTAGCTGAGATAATCAATTATTCTATAAATTCTAGAACTTTACTGTCTTGTCACGGATAATCAAACATCCATCACAGAGACTAGGACTATCCCAAACACCAGAATTAGGTCTCCAGGGAAAATTTGGCAGCTGGAAGGTTAGATTATTTCCAAGATGGAGTTGGAAGCTGAAATTTTAAGATGCATTCTAAAAAGAAACCAAAAACATTGAACCAATTGCCTTACACATATAAAATATGAATACTTATATAAAATATTAATACAATTTAATACATTTATTATAACAAGATGTCAATTTGATGCCAGAAATGAAACTATACAACATTATTAAACACATGAAAACAACAACAGCACAATATTTTAAGAAACCTTCTTGAGTGGAAAACAGAGTATAAATTGAGTCAGTAGTGAAAACCTGTTTCAACATTTTTGTGCAATCTTATTTTCAAATGGTCCCTTTCTGCAAGAGGAAAAGTGTTCTTTTCTGGTTATACATTTGGCTTCTGACCCAGCATTTCCTCAGAAGCCAGTCCCAGTGGGCAGCCTGCTCTTCCCCTTAAGCAGGAATTGACACTGCAGATTACCTCAACAAGTTATGAAAAGCAACCTCTCCAGCCCTGCTTCTTTTCAACAACCTACTGAAGACATTTTCTGCAAGTGAACAATAAAGATAGGAAATTTTTTCCTTAGAGTGTTCCCTTTGAGAGCCTCCAAGGTCCCTACTCAGTGACTTTCCTTCCCCCAAGCATGACATCAATTTATATCCCAGTTTCAACTCTCCCTTGTAGATATCCTCTTTAGGGTAAGAAGAAAAGAGAATATACCAGCATTAAACAAAACAAAAACAAAACCAAAATCAACCAAACAAACAAAAACAACAACAAAAAAAAGCTGATGAAGCCTGCTTTTATTTCTGAACTAAAGAGAATTGTTTTTGTTAGAGGAGTGTAGATATGACTCAGCAGAGTTTTTACAAAGCTCACCAAGATAGTGTACCAGAACGAAGGGAGGGGCAAAATAAATCTGACCAGACTTTCTCTTTGCCGAAAGAAAGAAGAAACCTACACTTTTATCTACATTAAGCGCACGTTTTCAAAGGGATGTTCAGGGATTTAGTTGGAGAACTTCCCTTAACATCACTGGGAGCTGAGAGACTTTTTCTTTCTGTTTTGAAAGCAGATGTCCCTGTGGTATGGCACAGACACTTACATAAATAGTGTCTCCCTCCTTCTCACTCACTCTTTTTTTATTATAATAATAATTGCTAAACAAACAGGCTTTTGATTATGATCAGCAAGGAAACTGTAGCTGGTCCCTTCAGGCAGTGAAAAATAGCATACAATGTTAATTAGGGTCAGAGTACCCAGCTTTCGCAATAGTAACTATTAAAAAAGATGTCATAAAAAACTACCTCTTGAATTCATATTCTGCTAAAATTTACTGTAAAAGAAAATATAGTAATTAAAAAATGGAACAGTGCAAAAAGTAGAAATTAAAATATTTTAAGTATTCTTTCTACACAGATGAAAGCTCCTTTTATATCGCAAATATCTCTTAATTAGAAATCAAAATTTAATAATTATGTTAGATGAAGCTCTTACTGGTATTTGCCTAGGGGTAATTAACACTAGCCTAAAAATGGATTTCATTTTAGTTCAACTGACAATAACATCATGTGTCTCAAGCATATAGATGGAAGTTTAAAATTTTGTTTGTCCCTCAGGTGTAACTAAAATATACATTTCTTTATTCCTGAGTCTTTTGAGGATTTACAAAAAGGAGTTTTTAAAGGCAATAAACAACTCACTGATGATATTTCTTCACAGAATCCTAGTCAATTAGGTCATTGTGACTTGGAGAGCAGCAAATAGCTGGGATAATTCCACTTTTCTTGCAAGTGAATGATGAGCTGAGGGAGGAGGCAAGGAATCAGTTCATCATTGGTATCTGCCAGGGGCTGCTTTGTTCCTGGTGACATAAGGACTCATAAGCAGCAAGAGCTTGCAACAACACTTCATGCTGCATATAAAATACCTGCCATGATGGAAATCTGAGTGTCAGAATGTGCTGGGCTATTCCAGTATCTGGCAAGGACCTACAATACCAAGAAGATACAACAGTCTAGAGAAAAGATTAAAAAGTAGAATTGTCATATATAAGTTATTTATATATACAGTGAGCTCTTACAAAAATTAAAAACAACACAATGGATTAATTTATTCCCCTCTCTGACAAAGGAAGAACTGATTAACAAGACCATAGGAAAAAAAATGAGCTAAATGAGAAATTGGAATTGCAGCTGTACTTCTTGCAAAATGATCTCAGAGCATTTCTGAGCTCCTATTTTTAATGACATGAGGGATAGTTTCAAAAACGTAACCAATATAGAATACAAAGAACAAAATAAAAAATGCTTAAAAGAACAATTTTCACATAAATACTCTTTCCTACATTTCTCATTAAAAGACATCTACCATGTACTAAAATATGACATGTGTTATATTTTCCAGCATAACCAATCATCTTTTTCTGAATTAAATAATTCTACATGACAAATATAGCCAAGGAAAAAGATAATAAGCACTCAAGAGAGTGAATACTTCAAAAGCTAGAGAGAAAATTATCTCATAAAAGTCCAATCATGTGACAAGTATAAATCGCTTTCTATCATCAACCTGGGGTTTAATTTCAAAAAGTATTTATGGCCATCCATAGATTCAGTTGTAAGGTTGAAACATTTAGTCACATGCTTGAGCTGGGATTTTCACTCCACAACATACATTGACCAGTTTCAATTAGCATTCAGTTCAGTCATTTCATCTTAATCCCACAAGGGTATCAAAGCTCCTTTAAACAGACAGACAAACAAACAAATAAGATCACATATAAAAATGTTGAATCCTAATAATAAGATTTGTCAGCATTTTTCAAATTTAAAACTCCAAATTTTCATTTGAAGTGTGCATTTGGGGAATGGTTTATTGGTCTTTCAGATTAGAATATCGGAAAACTCTTACTCGTTTCCACTTTTTTAAACTAATATATTCTTTCACAAGAGACTTTAGGGACTTAGGCATCATTTCAAAGAAAAGAGTGGATGTGCCCTTGAAAACCTTAAATCGAATTCTTTTGAAAGAGGAAGACAGAAAGGCAAGTTCAAAAGAAGAGAGAATTCAGGAAATTTGGTAGCTTTTCTAAATTTTCAAAGAAAGCATTAAGGTTTGCTATGAAATAAATAAATAAAAAAAAAGATCCAGAGGAAACATCTTTTACGTATTACCTTAACCTCCAGAAGGCTCAATATATTTGATTCTGGTTACCTCAAACCCTGCTCAAGCTCACAGCATTTTCATTCTGTATAGGAAAACCATGGAAGCCTTCCCTAAATTAGGTTGAATCCTGAACATAGTTAATAAAAAATAAAAATCAGAATTGAAAATATTAGTTTCTGCTTCTCTATCTCTTTACTTCTGTTTTTTACTTAAAGTTTGGCATTCTAGTTTCTGTCAGGAAAAACCCTTCCTTCAGTCCACTGTTGAATGAGAGAAGCAAGAGTGTCATGACATTTCCATAAATATGCAGTGAGCTGCATGAGACAACCAAAAGATCTGCCGGGAAAAGAGGATTGTGTTACAGGCGTGGAAATCTTTCTAAGTTTTACCTATTTCTTTACTGTGAGCATTGAGGAACAGGATTTTCTCTAGTTCAAGAGAAAAATGGTGAGTTGAAAATTCTCATAAATTTGGTAAGATTTTTGTGACATTCATGTAACAAAGAGACCTCTTATTTTATTTTGTTTCTATACAGAACTGTAGTCAATCTCACCATGTCTATTTGGCTATAAAATGTGTTTGTTCAAAAACAAATTTACAAGCAGCATTCTGAAGACCTATATATTCTGCTAGTAGTTCTGTCATCATCTAATTGCAAATTATTCAAATGACTCCTTACTTACCACCATAGAAATACCAGTAGAAACACTATAATGGAGCAGGGTGGTTAAAAGCTCCAGATATTGCAAAGAATATTCTAGAAAACAGAATTAGATTGTAACCTCACTCTAAACTAAAGGGTAGACAAATTTTGTTCTAGAAAGCTAAGGTTTAGAGTGCATTGTTGGCATAGATATAGAACGTACAGTGATGCATATGAGAACAAAGAGGGAAATTAAATTGTGGTTCCACAGCTCTTTCATTAACTATAAAGGAAGGAAACAGAAGGTGATATTCCCACTTTGAGTTATGTGGCCTTGTCTTGAGTGCTGTGCATGGTTTTGGACACCAGCATATAAGATATAAAGGTATTGCTAAGGGTTCAGAGGAGGGCTACAAAGATGGTGAAGGTCTGGAGGGGAAGCCATGTGAGAGATGGCTGAGGGCACTTGGTCTCTTCAGCCTGGAGGAGACTGAGGGAAGACCTCACTGCAGTTACAACTTCCTCATGAGGGGAAGAGGAGGGGCAGACCCTCATCTCTACTCTGTGGTGACCAGTGACAGGGCCTGAAGTTGTGTCAGAGAAGATTTAGGCTGGATCTTAGAAAGAGGGTCTTCATCCAGAGGGATCTTGAACAAAGCACTGAACAGGATTCCTAGGGAAGCCTAAAAAGACTATGGACAACTTTGTCAGGCACATGATGTGAATCTTGGGACTATCTCATGCAGGGCAAGGTGTTGAACTTCAATGACCTCTGTGGGGCCTTGCAATTTGGAATATTCTATAGCAATTTGGAATATTTTTGTGTTCTGATACCTTCTTTTGTATATTCATTCTTGATATCACTAATTTGAGTGCAGCATTTTTCTATTTCTTTATCAAAATCATCTGTGTTTAAAAAAAAATCAACATCTTTACAGTTCAGTGACATGCAAATTAGCATGCATGGGTGCAATTTGTGTTATTACATATAGAAAATGAAACCAGTATTTACAAACATCTGAGCTAACCCCAGAGACAATGGGCTGCAACACTTAAAAGAAATTTGCCACCACATGCTTAAAAGCTTTTGAGAGATCATCTGCAAAATGCATGGGTAAATCTTTAAAATTCTTTGGTTAGAAACAGCTCTTGACCATGCTAGGAACCTCACAGAGACCTGGATGTACAGATTACCCTGATTCTTCAAGTGGTGCGTTTTGATATATATGCGTCTTTCCTTGTAGAGCAAAAAAGATTTATATACCTATTTGCGACTCTCAGTTCCCAACTAACAGCAAAGAACAAAAATTCCCCAACCTGCTTCTAAACTGAGTGTTATCCTGAAATTCTGGCATGTTCCCATGGGTCGTTCCTGAGCTACGTGGAGCATCATATTAGATCCTGCTGCTGGGAAAGCACTAGGATGTAGCTGGAACAGTATCTCTAGCACATGTGCATTTTTCATTAAAGGTATGATGGAGATGACAACGTCTATCAGGGGAAGGAATAGCCAGAACCAAATGAATCCAGGCTCATGAGGAAATTTAGCTTACCCATGAAACCCATAATCCAGCAAGACCATAGAAACAAATCCTTAAGAACATACAAAAAGCTGTCACTAAAACTACTGCAGATACAAGATTATCACAGGTAGTTCTTAGCTAATAATTGCAGAGTGTTATGACCTGAAATATCTGTTTTAGTCCATTTTATACAACTCCAGATTGAGTAGTTTGCAGGAAAAGTCATAAATATTTAATTGTTTCTGGTTTCTCAGTCCACATTTCTTCTACAAAGTTGTCTCTGGAAGACTAATGAATAAGAGTTTCTATTTCATCAAGTGTTTTACCTTAAGAGGAAAATTATTGATTAGGCTGAAGATGCATGGAGGTGTATTTATATCATATACAGCAATACATTTGACATCCAATTTCAAAATATCATTGGTGGGATTACTGCAAATGTATAAATAAGTGTAGGTCATCCTCTTTGGTTAGATTTTCCCTAGGTAAGAAATGTCACATTTCCATTCTAATTACTGTATTAGACAGTCAAGCAATCAAGGAGGGAACTTAATTTGTGCTTTACTGGGTATTTTCAAATACTTTTCTGAAAAAAAGAAAAGGCATCATCACTAAAATATTTGACATAAGGGGCAAAAAAAAAAGGTGAAAAAGCCTTGGAACAAGAAAGCACATCCAAGAAATAATCTATTTTTGCTGACAGGTTTTTGGTTGGTTGATTTACCAACTGGTTGCCATTGAGGGTTTTTTTTTATTAACACCAGCTAAACTGTCTTAAAAGAGGTAAGCACAGGCTACAAAACAAGCAAGCAAACAAAACCAAACTAAAAAAACCCTGAAAACTGTTATTTCATAGAAACAACTAGCGTATAAAAGTTTAATGTATAACTTTAAATTGCTTTCTCCTTCACTCTTTTGCAGCTGGTCTGTGTTAATATTCTGCAGGATGGTAACTTTAGCATCACACAATATATCCAGCTAATGAGATTGCAAGAACATTGTGCTCCTCCATCATTTTCTTATCAGTGACAGTCAGTCCATTAGAAGCTGTAACCCTGAGAAGTGAACTCCAGTCTCATACCTTGTGCATTCTGAAATGGTTTTCCCCAGGCTGTTAATAGATAAGATGGATGCAACATTTTGTGACAGTTCAAGACCCTCGGCCTCCAAGAACTGTTCTGAAACCAACAATAGATCCATTATCTCCTTTTAGGAAAGGTTTTTTTAGCCAGTACAATTAAGTCAAGGCTTTCAACACAGGTCCTCACAGCCTCCTACTGGAGAAACTGAGACATTGTGGTCTAGACAAGGGATCTGCGTGGTGGATGGCGTTAGACAGTGGCATCAAATGCCACTTTTCAAACTGGCAACCTGTCAGTTGCCAGTCCCTGTGGGACTGGTACTGGCCTCTAGACAGTTTAATACATTCATAAGTGACCAGTGAGATGGGATCAAGTGTACCCTAGCAAAGAA
This sequence comes from Geospiza fortis, assembly GCF_000277835.1. Classification (NCBI taxonomy): domain Eukaryota; kingdom Metazoa; phylum Chordata; class Aves; order Passeriformes; family Thraupidae; genus Geospiza; species Geospiza fortis. Next base: position 2,698,425 of record NW_005054359.1, on the reverse strand, counting down.
GACAAAGATGAATTGGTGGGAAGGATCACCAGCCTGGTGGAGCAGAGACCTTTGTCTCGATCTCAGGGAAAGAAAGAGAGTTTATGAGCTTTGGAACAAAAGGCAAGCAATTCAGTAGGATACAAGGATTTTGTAAGGTTAAGTAGGGGGAAAAGTAGAAGAACCAAAACACGGCTAGAAGTTATTCTGGCTACTGTCATTAAGGATAAAAAAAATGGTATTACAAATGTATCAGCAACGAAGGGAGGACTAAAGAGAATCTCCCTAGTTTATTGAATGCAGGGCAAAACATATTGCCAAAAGATGAAGAAAGGTAGAAGTACTTAATGGCTCCTTTCCCTCAGTCTCTAATAGCATGACCAGTGCTTCTCAGGGTATCCAGTTTCCCAAGGTGAAAGACAGAGACAGGGAACAGAATGGAAGAATGGAACAGCCAAAATACCAGGGGAAATGATCAGGGACCTTCTGCACCAAGTAGACCCACGTAAATCTATGGGGCCATATAGGATCCACCCAAGGTTATTCTACAATTCCCCAATGGACACATTGGAAGGGAAGGCCACCTTCCAGGAAGGCTTGAATAGGATGAAAAAATGAGCCAACAGAATCTTGCAAAGTTCAGCAAGGAGAAGTGCACCCAGGGAAACATCACATAGGAGTGCAGCATGGACCGGGATCTACCCGGCTTGGCAAGGACTCTTTAGAGAGGGATGTAGAGATCCTTGTGGCCAACAAGCTCAATATAAGTGAACAGCGTGCTGTTGCATCAAAGCAGAAACAGGATGCTGGGCTGCATTCCAACAGGATGCTGGGCTGCATCAACAAGGCCATTACCAGCAGAGACAGAGAATTCATTATCCAACTCTTTTCAGTGCTTCTCGGGCCATACATGGAATAATGTGTTCACTTTTGGTCCCCCACTGTGTAAAGAAAGTGAGCAGGTGGGAAAGGGTCTAGAGAAGGACCTCAAAGATGACCGAAGGACTGGGAAGTCTGACATGTGAGAAAAGGCTGGGAGAACTGGCTTTGTTCTGCCTTTAGAAAAGAAGCCTTAGAGTAGATCTTATCACTATGTGCCGCTACTTAAAGGGTGACTACAAAGAAGATGGAGACTCCATTTTTGCAAGTCGTCACATGGAACAACTCTAATGGGCTTGAGTTACACCTGGGGAGATTCTGATTAGACAAAAGAGGACAATTTTTCACAATTAGAACAACCAGACATAGGAATATTCTCCCCAGGGAAATGGAGGTTTCCCAAGAGTTGGACACATCCAAGGTTTGTCTGAACAGGGTACTGAGCCATCTTGTCTGTGTTTTTTCCAAGAATGGTTGAACCAGATTATCCTTGAAGTCCATTTCCAGCCTGGTATTCTATGATCCTGTGATTCTATGAAGAGCATTTTATGATGTTTCTGAGACCTCTAGGCTCAGCTTCCAAGATTTCATCAAGATTTCATCTATCTCATAGATACAATGCCCTTGTCTTCTAAACTTAGATGAATTTCTTTCTAGTGAATCCAAAGGATTAGAAATATTTTATTTATTCATATAATAATTTGCAGTTAGTTGGAGCTGCTGAATGAGATTTTAATTCATGAACTCAGAAAACTTGAATGCTCATATTTAATACTGAAGGTTGTTATACTGTCTCCACTAGAATAAAATGCTAGGTAATTGAAAGTATGGGTCAGATTCTGCTCTCAGGGAGCTCTCTGTGTGTGATACTCTGGATTATCTCAGTGTACAGAAACAGAACTTTGCATTACAACAAGGCAACCTCAGCCAGAGAGTAGCTATTGACAATGGCAGAAATCTATGTGTTTTTGCTGGTTCTGAGAACATAACTATCATGTAAAGAAGAACTAAATAAAAAAATATTCTCTGCTCTGGTCCAAAGGTAATTCCAAGAAGAATGGCTGTTCATACTGAGAGGCAGCACTGGTGTTCACTGTTGAGACAGAGTTGCCTGGAGTTCAATGATTCCTGGCCAGCCTAGGTTCCTTACCTTAGGAACAGCTAAGTGAGGCACTTGGAGTAATTAAGATTAGATCCCCTTATCATCCTTTTCATTGCAGAGATCTTATATCCCTTCTAAATTAATTTTCAGTTGGACCACTTCTGGATTGTAAGGTCCTGTGAGTAAGTAAGATAATTGTCAGGTCCTGAAAAATACATCCTCTCCAGGAAAGAAGACCTGGTCTCTGGACAACTGCTGTCATAATGCCTTTTACACACTGAAGCACACAGAACAACTGTGGGAGATCAGACAGCTACAGAAGCTGAGCTGGGTAGTGCCACCAATCTTTTGGCCCTGGTAGAGTGAAAAGCAAGGGAGAAATAAACTCAAGGTAGAAACAAAAGTGAAGACATTGTGTCTATTGATGTTGACTGCTCTGATGAGAGAAGAGATAACAGGGTCTTTACTAGCATAAGAGGGATAATCGAGAAGATTGTGTTTCTAAAGGGGACTGGGACAAAGTGGTCTGAGTGAAAAAATTTTGTGAGAATTTATATAAATACTATAAATACTGGTGAACTGGTGCAATAAACTGGCTTTGCTTTGCTGGCATAGCAGAATCCGTGTCTGTCAATCCCTACAAACAACCTGATTTTGGTAGACTTGCAATATATGGTAAGTTTAAGAGGGTTTTTTAGATAAATTTTTATTCACTTAAGAGAAAAGGAGATCCCACAGGCAAATGAGTCTCTATGTTTAGTGTGAAAATTCTGAAGAGTCCATAGTCATCAAAAATTCTTGGATTACATGCAATATTTTTATGTTTTATGAAGATTTAGCAAGATCCTCTGTAATGAGTGGGAAGGGCAATTGATCCAGAGCCTGGCTTGTATGCAGTATTATCATCAAGTAAAAATTTTGTCATTCCTCCAACTCCTCCAACTCCAATCATTACTAAGAAATAGGAGCATTACAAGCCTACAGTTAAACAGAGCTTCTGCTTTGATATTCAGAAGAACCAGGACTTTTATACTACATCTACAGGAAAAGTATGGAAAGTACATTTTCTTACTATCTTTTAATTAGCTAGGTATGGTTTGTTCATTTAAAAGTGAGTTTATTAGTGACTGCTGCAATTAAAAAAAAAAATCTTATATATATGTGCTGAATCATTGAAACAACAACCCATCATAAACTAATCCAAAAGAAGAATACAAGCCAACTTTCTCATTAAATGTACCTGGAACTGACATATACTGGCAGTCAGAAGGATATAAGGTAGAATTTCAACAAAACGGTAGCAAGTAAGCTTCACTTAAGCTTATTAAATTAAAAAGTAATGCATCTAGGAGAAGGTATCTAAGTCATAAGTATCTAAGCAAGACTGAAATCAGAGCTGGCAACAGCAATTCAAGAAAGAGAACTTGGAACTGTCACTAGCAATTTGTTGGAATCATTAGTTCAGTATGCTGAGCAACCAAAAAAATAAGCAAAAGAAATGTTGGATAAAATCAGGAAGGGTATTCAGAGAAAAAAAAAAAAAAAAGAAAAAAAAAAAGGAAAAGAAAGTTTTGGGGATTTTTTTGCTTCTAAATAAAAATTTGTTTTACATACCTCTTGAGTACTGTTAACAGCTCTAGTCCAGGAATTGTTATAGGAGTTTCAAGATATTTCAGGGGAGGAAAAAATATCATCATAGAATCACAAAATGGTTTGGGTTGAAAGAGACCTAGAAGATCATCTAGTTCCAAGCCCATGCTATAGGCAGGGACACCTTCCACTGGATCAGGTTGCTCCTGGTTCCATGGAACACTTCCTAGGATGGGGCATCCACAGTTTCTTTGGGCCACTGCTGCTTCACCACCCTCATGGTAAATCTATCCTCCTCCAGTTAAAAGTCATTCCCTCTTGTCTGATCACTACATGCACTTGTGAAAAGTCCTTCTGCAGCTTCTCTAAGGTGTCCCTGTATACTTTTTTCCAGCCTGAATAGCCCCAACTTTCCCAGCTGTCTTCACAGAACTGGTGCTCCAGTTCTATGATGATCTTCATGGACCTGGACTTCCTCTGGACTTGCTCCAGCAGGTCCACATCCTTCCTGTGTTGGGTCTACAGAGCTGCATGCAGTACCTCAGGAGGGGTCTAACAAGAGCAGAGTAGAGGAGGAGAACCACCTTCCTCTACCTGCTGGCCATCCTTTGATGAGGTCCAGTATACAGTTGGCTTTCTGGGCTGCAAATGTACATGTTGACCTCTCATTAATAAGCATCCCAAGGTCTTTCTCCTCAGGGCTGCTTTCAAGTCATTCTTTTCCCAGCCTATATTTTTGCTTGAAAGGGAGAGGATTAACATTTACAAAATCATAAATTGATCTATAGATTTAAAATGCAACAGTAAGACCAGAGGACAATGGAAACTGGTAGGAGATTGGTTTTAAGCAATTGTTTAAATCTTATCTAACAATAAGTAATCCTCTGGAACATGTTGCAACTGTAAATTTTTGGAGGTACATATCACCAGCAGGTTCAGCAATCATTTGACAAACTTCATGGACAACAGGCCCATGAATAGGCTGTAAGAGACAAAGTCAGATATGTGCACTCTTATTTCTTGTTCAACAGCTCAGTGAATGGGCTGTACACAGCCTTCAAGCTTGCTTGCTCTCTGTGGTGACAATTACATACACAGCACGCATATAATAGCGAGAATTTCTTTTGCCATCGGTAAAGATTTGATATTGCGCTAAATGGATCCTTTGTCCAACCCAGTAAGATATCTTCTGGGACCTCTTCTGGCATAAGAAAATTGGGAAAGGATGGCTTCCAACGTGGCACAGGAATAAATTACAGACCTTCCTCAAGGAGACAGACAAGTGAACTTTTAACTTGACAGTGAACAATATTCTGATAAACAGCTCTAGTAATATCTACTTCTCCCTTCCCTCAATTTGCAAAAGATATTTTTTGCATTCTCCATAACATCAGAAAATTTGAAGAGTTGTATACAACAAAGATGTTGTAGACAACTGAATTAATTGCATTGACAACCATAAAAACGCTGTTCAATAACAAGAAGAGAAGAAAAACCCATTCAACTTCAAGAGCTATCTAACAAGGTGAAGAACTTTGGGGGCATTTTAGAAATCCCTCTTAATGAAACAAACATAACATGGAGCTGACATTCAATAGATATGTGAGAAATATATGTGGTAGCTAAATTATTGTTTTTCATCTTTGAGTCATTTTGCATCTATTTTACTGTGGATGAGTGAAATGGCAACTGTTCTGGAAACGCCCATATGAGATGGGAAATAGCTTTTTCATTTTTAAGATAGAGAAAATAATAAATACATTTTTGAAAACCATTTCTACCTTACAAAAGAAATACACTTTAACAAAAACTTTTAAATTGCAAAAACTATAATTGATTAAAGCACTAAATATATTGTAAAGACAAAATCTGTGTATCTTATGCTGTAAAACTGACTTCCCTTACTTTCTGGTTCTTAGATATATTCACAAAGAATTCTCAATGCTATAAGTGAATGAAATTCAATTGTGACAAGAACATAAAGTAGCTCTGCACAAACAATTAGTCGAGATTCCCCATGTTTTGACCTAAGTTATCCCAGAGAAAACCCAGGAAACAAGTTGATTTCTTTATTCCTGAGGTGTCTTGAATGCATTCATTTGCACAGAAGAGTATAATTCAAGGCATCTTGCAGAACATGAAGAAGGAAAATAACACTATTTAGTCAGAGACTTTCCTTTAGCTATCCACAGGAATGGAACAGAAATCCATACAAAACATTTGATTTAGAGCAAGTTTTGTCATGTGCTTGGTGAAGGTGGTATATCAGGTCCTAGGATTATCAGCCAGTGGGAACAAGCACCTGAGGAAAAAAGATAATAAAGGTGAACTTGCAGTGAAAAAGCTACAAGCAGAAAGTTCTAGGAAAGCTTAAGATAGGATTTATGATCTCTTCTCTTCAGATAAGCAAGCACAGTTTAAATGTCATTGCAGCAAGACTAATGTGAGTGCATGTGTTCTATGGTGATAATGTTCTATCACCCACTTCAGGGGGTCCTGCTGGGATTTGGGTTGCTCCGAGGACAGCTATGAAATTGGGAAGTAAACACTGAACATTTTTCTACTGTCTTGATCCTTTTACACTGTGATGAGCACTTGTTTGTGTGAGCAATTTGAGCATGGCTAAGGAGCTGCTTGGACAGAGTACTGAGTGAAGATTGCATGGAACCATTAACTGGTGCCAGGACAAGCCTCATTTCGACACAGTCTCCTTCCTTTTTGTGGGATTTCATCAGGTCACCTTCATGAACTCAGTTTAAATTATTAGACTACAAATTGACCTCCTCAGAGGCACTCTCTACTATCACTATAATTTTAAAACTACAACCAAGTCTAATGCTAATACTGTGGATGTAGGTTGTAAAGAAAGCAGTTTTTAAGGGACGTTTATTAGTGAAAGAAAAGGGAGGGGTTTAAAATTTATGCCTTTCCTCTTTATTTTGCCAGTGTTGTACTGAAATAAGTTTATATTTCAGAACTCAAACCCTGAATATACGTAAACATTTTTTCGTGATTCACTGAGGTGAGTTAACCAAACCTGCTTTGCAAAGCTACCATAGAAAAATGTCAAAGTAATAACTTTCACTTGCAATCAACACGAGTTGACATTCTGCTACCTAACCCTTGTAACTAAAGCACTTACAATTTAATAGTGTGATGATAAGGATATAAATAATATTGACTTGCCTGTAATATGATTATATGCAAACTAACATAGTTTAAAAACCTTTTGATGATATTTTGTATCATGGTCTCAGCAGAAAAAAATGTATAAGCATTTTATGAAGTATATGGGCAGGATGACCACCAAAGTGGCAAGCAAAGAAGGGTGTGTTGGCATGTAAAGGCATGTGTCTAATTAATGTAGGAGTGCAAGACAGAGTAAAGTCTAAAGGACTACAAATAGGATTCCTTGGATACACAACAGGATGATTGACAAAACAAAGGAAAGTAGAGAAACTTGATTGAGACAGATTACACTCTGTAGTACAGAAAAATCAGAGAAGAAAGGTGAGAAAATCACTTTGGCTTTGGCCCTCCATCAATGAGTCCTCCAGCCTGATCACTCAGACATCAGAGACTAATAACACCAAGAAGCAAGCCACTGTTAGCAGCTGTAGATCATTGACTCTATGTTATTCTCTATTCACAGATAATTCAGAACATAGGAATAAAGCACTAGCAGTTTTGCATGTGTAAGGATCATGATTAATGATTTGGAAGTACAACTTTAGCAATAAAAGTACCACTAATTCATTCAGTGAAGTTTGAAAACTGGCCTGGTTTGTCAGTCTTTTAAACAATTCCATCACAATAATGTCTGATTACTTAACTGCTGTCGATCTGCCTACCGATCTGTGTATTCAATTGAAATCTGCTGACTTTTGAACCATTTCCTCCTTGTCTTAAAAAGTCTACCTGTTGGTACCTATTATATTTTCATAGATGGGAAAGGAAATATCAATATCTCAAGTTGCACATATTGGTATAAAAGGCATGTTGCCTTAATGTTGCCTGGTAGCTAGACTTTGTGGTGGTGTCAAACAGATTTGATACAAGGTGCAACTCTTATCTTTCCTCCCTAGAACTGCAATTTGTTTCAGAAATACTTTAAATGCAATGAGGTCTGCCAGACTACAGTTCAACAAAAGTGGTTGCAGTATTGCTTTCATTTTATTACCATTGACAATGTTAGGGTAATTAGCTAATTAATATGGTAATAATTTAGAAAAAACATCAGATGGGGATTAATTAGTCATACTAAATATCTCATATTTCATGAGTTATTTTATGGCCCAAGAGAAAAAGGAAATTAAGTGAAGGCTTAAAACCCTAGTTAGCAAGTAGCTCTGCTCCTTTCTTTTAAAGCAACACATTAATGTTTCTCTCATATGAAGAGTAGGAAAAAAGAGGATACAAATATATATATAGTAACAAATAACATTTGTTGTTGTTATTATATATGAATGTATACAAATAGAATAAAGTAATACATCTACATGAACCTGTTCTGCAGCAGTATTTAGCTGTGTCTGACTATTCATCTTGCCACAAAATGGAGTCAAAATAATTGACATTGAAGATGATTATTTATCACTGAGGAAATAATTTTTAATGGGAAAAAAGATCATCATGTCGCTACTAATATTGAAAGTTATTTAAAGAGAATGTTATCATTGGGTGAACATAAATTATAGAGCTTTATGAAATGCCTTTGGGAATTAAAATCAAAATGGAACATCAGAACTCTTTTATTCATGTCTGTGTGTTTAATGGTAATGAAATATGCAAGACCAAGCTTTGTATGCTGAATTCCCTTATTCAGTAAACAGGCATAGCAAAGTTTCCTCCTTCCTTCCTTACCTATAATAACTACTTGCATGAAGTTGAGAGAGGGGATGTTGTGCAAAATGGATTATGTTATTATAAAAAAAACCCCTCAGCATTTTATGCTTCATTTGATTTAGTGATCTGCCTCAGTTGGAATGACAATATTTTGCCAGTTTCTTGTGAGACTTTTAGAAATATCGAGTAGTGCTTCTCATTTTGCATGAGTTGAAATGCAAATCTTCCATGGACAAACTCAGCAAATCACTTCAGCATTAAATAACAGTTAATAGGATCTGAGCACATAAATCTGTTCTTCAGTGCATACACACCACTGACCCCGATCCGTTTAGCTTTTTCTTTGTGTCAAGTCTTGATCCCTGACTTTTGTAACAACCTCTGTCATCACTGAATTCATTGCAAGATTGTAGCCTAGAACCGCCAAAATTGAATCGGTGTATTTGGGCCATCCGTTTTGTAATGTGCCATCAAAAAATTAATGTTCAAGGCTCAAAGCCTTGAAACCAGAGTAAAAAAGAATTAATAAAAGGTAATACAGGATAAATTTGAATGAATTCCTAGTTTTATATTTAATTCATGGAAGTGTTTGTGCATTAGGGGGTGAGAGGATTGGTTTCCGGATTCAAAATTCCAGTTGCTGCACCAAAAACCTGGAGGAAATAATTTGTAGAATTTAGATTATGAATTTCATCTATAATAATTTTATAAGAATTTATAATTATTTTAATTTCCAAATATCTTCTAGATTTAAAATCTAACATATCACTCCACTAAGACAAGAAATTTAAAGGGCTATAGTCCAAACCCTTACATCAAATGTCACCATTCCTGAGGTCCAGGAATGGTGATGATGAAACCTAAATTCAGGATCCCTGGATAATGTTCTCTTTCCAGTGAGGCAGACATTACACAGTTTTGTCTATCAAGACTAAGCTGACTGGAACTTACGAGTAAACAGAAAGATTTTGGAATGATTGGAGAATTAAAATAATAAATTGCAGAGGTTAGCATCCTGGCAGCAAGAGAGAATATGTAGGATCAGCTTTATCCACATTCCAGGTCTTAGCTTCTGTCAAAATAAATATCACCATTAGGCAGAATCAGGTTTTTTTCTGTATTACACATATTACCTGTAATTATGCCTCCTAGAAGCCACTGAGTTGCCAGAGACATCCTAATATAAAACTTTGTAATCCAAATTTTTTCAGTCTAAGGAGAGAAAAAGGGCAACTTCACAAAATTTGCCTCAACAGTGGCAAATTCCTCTAGATGTCTAGCAGCAATATCTTGTCCTTCTAAAAGGGAAGTACGAATGGGGAAAAATTCTCTTCCCTTTGCACTTTTTGAGACTTCACTTGAAAAGCTACAGAGGGTGGAAAAAGTGCCTTCTAGGTGCCTACTACTGTGCCTCATTTTCTTACTGAGCAGGGCTCACTTTCAGCCTCTGCTGATAATAAACCATAAGAAATTAGAGAAAATCTGTACTTCTGAAGGGAAAAAAACTACAGTGCTAATAAAATTTTAAGTAACCAGCTATCTGGCACTGCTGTCTCTTGAGAAGTGAACTGGGAATAAAATTATTCTTACTAGCCTAGAGATCTCTTTCAGAGCAAAAAAACCCTGTTTTAAGTGAGAAGTTTGTTTGGAAAGCTCAAAAGCAAATTAATTCCTCTAATAACAGAGGGATTCTGGCAAGGTAAATGTTAACCTTTTTCACAGCATATATGTACACATTATATGATTCTTAAAATTCACTTCAGAAACCAGCAGTATCTCTGGAGAGTTTATTACACTTGATTATTCCACTTAAGTATTCATAAATATTTATGCACCAATTGATGTTCTTGATATAATCTTTCAGTGGTTGGTACAAATATGTCACTAAAAAGAACAGTGAGGGAATCTGCAATTAGCAATTAGTGATTCAAACATATCATATGAAAAGTTGAAAATCTCACTTGTATAAAAGACGCTTCTACATTAAACATATGTCTTAGTTTAGTTTCCAAATGCAAGTCACCACTAGAGCTCTAAGCCTGCTCTCTAAAGACTGATCTATGAAGCTACACTAATATGAAAAAGCCAAGACCATTCACCTGAATTAAGTTACAAGAGCTTCGTTTACCCAAATAATATTAAAAATTTTAATGACTGATCCATTACTTTTAACTTTTTTTCATCCTTTTTTTAGATACATTTGCATTTCTCTTGACCAAGATGACATTTCCAGTCTTACGTTCCTAATTATCCTTAAGAAGGAGCTCTTTGTTCATGGAGTACATTACTTCATACAAGCAGCTGCCAATAAGATCTGTTTTCTTGATTTAGAATTTCATATAGGCTTGCTTTTTGTTGTGGAGGTAGTAGCCAGACATTATTGTTCTTCTTTCTTTAACAGGAAGCTCATATACAACATGTAAGTAGGAACAAAGTATTAAACCATCATTTCTTTTAATGTGTCACTTATGATCAAATACAACAGTGGTTTATGAAACACTAATCAGGCAGGCCATACATTACCACATTTTCTCTGAGTATGTGTAATAATTATTTCAAATTGATTTCCTAAAATGAATTACTGGAAATTTTTTGTCCCCAAATTTGTAGTATCTTAAGTTCCATTCATTGCAGCGGAAGCTTTTGAGTTAGTGTCAGATCTAAATACAAAAGAGATAGTGCCCACCTACTTCTTTATGATCTCCATGTGGAATTTCTTCCCCTATCCAGTTAGCCCAGGCTTGTACTCTAACCTGCAGATTGCTCTTTGCTGTCACATTCTGAGACAAGCAAAAAAACCCCACTTACTCCACGGGTGATCTCATCAACCCTAACAGCTGCCCGTGACCTCTTTTAGTTTGGAAGCTCAGCCATGAGAAGGCTGACAGGAAAAATCTCCGTGGCTTAGTTGAGTGAAGTTCGTCACTCTCCGTATGTGCTTACTTCGTACAGTGAACGTCCCCATTGTCTGTGACTGGTGCCTGACTAGACCTTAACCAAGCAGGCCTGTTTGACTGCTATGCTGCCAGAGTTGAGCAGATTTCCTTCAGTGCCAGCTTTACACACAGGCAAAATAAGAAGTAATTGATCAGAGCAAGCTGGCTGCCAGACACTGCAAAACAAGAGCTGCAAAAATATTAATGCCAGAGCCCAGAGATAAAAGAGGAATGCTGCTACTGCGGTGGCTCTTGTTCCTGAGGGAACTGCTCTGTGTCAGCTGCTGTCCACAGGGAGGCTCGATGCCCCTGGCAGCTCTCACTGTGGGCTTTCTTTCCTTACCTAGATCAGCAAAAGCCTAAAGCTTTGGCAGGGCTGTCACCAACAATACAGCAATCACTGTGTGGCTTTCAGAGTCATGAAATTCAGAGAAACAGACAGTACAAAAAAATTGATTCCAAACTTTTTTTTTTTTTCTGTCCCCAAGAAAAAAAGTATTGCAACTAAAATATGTTTCTGGACACTTTAGGAAAAGCCTTCTACATAATGGGTCAGCAGATAGCTGTAATAGGTCTAAGTCTTTTCTTCAGGCAATTGTACTCTGCAGGTTGGTAAGCAGCAAGCCCACTTTTAATGACTGTTTTCCTCTGTACCATGTAAACACCTCTACCTCCTACAATTTTTACCTCAAAGAAAAGTAATAGGTTTAGAAGGTGAAAACTAACCATTTAGGACATGGAAAACATATATTTGTTATCAAAGAGAAGGATTCTTCCAAGACAAATGGTAATTGGGCCAAACATTAAAAAATCTGTTACTTCAATTTTCAAAACCTATCCCTTCATCATACAAGTTACAAGCAAAAAGGAAAAAATGCCTTACTTGAGCTTGTGTTTTTTCCAACATTTAATGAAACCCTACTTCCTCAGATTCAGAAAAGCAGATTTTCCAGGTTTTTTATATTTCCTTAGATCATAAGAATTGAATTGAATTTGAGAATCTCATCCCAGGAATTGTTCAGAAGGAGGGTTATTGCTTCTGTTAACATGTTTTTGGATTGAATATGTTAATATACTTTCATTATGGTTATACCATTTCTAGGTCTCTAACTCATTCAAAGCTACAGGAAATGAAGCGTTCCAAACAACTGTCGTAGGAGGTTGCAAACTTTGAGTCAAGCAGGATTATTTCTGTGTATGAACACATTTTCTATTTTATGTGAACTAAAATTTGATGTCACAACACAAGAATGGGCGTTTTTATATATTGCTGGTATCTCTCTCATTTGCATAATGTAAGTTATAATCAATGCAGTATTTTATTGCAAATTTGAAACATAAGTGTCTCATTTATGAAATTAGGCAGTGAAGAGAGATCCTTTTAAATGTGCATGAAAAACATGAATACTGACAGAATTTCTGAAGATTTATATGTCAAGTAAATGTCACTTGGGGACATAAATTCACAGCATCCTCTTCTGACATTAACAGTCATATTCCAGTTTTGGCATTACTGAAACTTCAGCCAGGGAGAAATAATGCAGATATGATATCAGCAGAAGCAAAGGCATATTCACATCAACCAGTTTTTTAATACTCATCTGTCAAAACTGCAACTAGAAAATTATACTAGCTAGAAAAAGCATAAGAGTAAGAAAGTATATAGAGTAAGTACATAGAGAAAGCTAGAGAAAGTATATAGAGTAAGACTCCAAGTGATTTAAAACAAGGGAGATGTTTTGTCTAAGAAAAGGAAGCACCTAAGTAAAACACAAAGGAATGAGAACCCAGTAAAGAAAATACTTTATGTGCAGGCGAATAGAGGCAAATTTATATAAAGAAGAAAAAAGTAGAGGAATTCCTCAATTTACTATTTACACAGTAAATAGACTGTTGGTGAAGAAGGTCATTCTCATAAAAAGGCCCATTTGTGCAGCAGCAGTGAAGATGTCAAAATAGCAGCAGAGAAGAGACTGACAAAATCCAGACTGTGAACAATCTGGAAAACACTGTCTGTGAAGAAATGGTTCTGTTCATTAGAAACAACCTCTTTGCTATTTGGAAAATATTACAAATCCTTACAGAAAGATTAGTGTTGGTTGAAAGATAGATAAAAGTCAATACATTAAAAAAATATCCAAGAATACATATCATAAAGGAAAAGGAAGGTTACAGGCATGACTCACATTCATATTTCTTATTTCAAGGGAGGGATTTTATTGAATATTCAAGAAGGCTTTCTGAAAGTACTAAATATGGAGTTGAGATTAGCAAAATAAAAAACACAGTACATGCAAGAAATTTTAAGTAGAACAGTTTATGTTTGAAAGATGACACTTAAGTGCAAAGGGTGAAGGAGTCATGGTATCTTTCCCTCCAAAAACTCAACAAATATTCAACAGGGAATCTTTGTCATAAGAACAAAGAGGAAGTCATAAGGAGAGAGGAAAGACAGAGGAAGTGCTCTATTCTTAATACGCTGAACATTCAGACATCTGGAATATTTTTAGTGCCACTGAACTATCACAGGAATGGATACAAAATTTTCATTCCACAAGAAAAAATAATTTCACAAGAAATATTTAAACTTTTCTATAGAGAGAAAACTTCATCTTGGAATAATATTGTCAGATCTGAGGAAAGAATGCTGCCTCATTTAGAAGAAGTTGCTCTTCTGTCTCTCTTTACAAGATCGGCATCTGCAAATACATTAGCTAATAGGGCAGGAAGTAAATACAAAATAATCTATGTAATTATATTGTTTCTGTCCTATTAAAGTGCTCAGAAAGGATTGAACCTTATCTATTTTGAATACAGGTAAATAATGCCATCAATATAATATATGGAATAAAGGGGGGAAAAAATATTAACATGCTGTTTTCTATGTCTGCTTACTGCTTCCAAACTAAAATAATCCCAGATTTAGTTTATGGGATAGTCGTGCTGCTGGTATGTGTTACTGTTATAGTGAACTCTGGTAAAATATTACATTTCTTCCACTATTCATTCCCTTAAAACAAATCTGTCCTCCTTCACCTGTTATGAACCAATCACTGGAGAACACGTAAGTGCTGAAGTTGTATAAAAAACACTTTTTAAATTAACATTGAGTGAATTTCCTCCTTGCCTACAAGATAATTACGTTTCTGATGTTGCCCACTTGGAGATGCACTTAAAAGTATCAGCAGTGCTTGAGATAACATCTGCTAAGTGCTTTTTGATTAAGTCTTTTATAATTACTCATTTTCACAAAGCATGTGTCTATTTGAAGGGCACCTCAGTTATCAAAGAGAGTATGCTAATGGAAGCCTTTGACTATTTTGGATTTCTTACACTGATTTGACATTTTGTTTAGGTTTATGAGAAGTTAGAAAAGGCTGTGGATGTTCTCTGTCATGACTGCTTGAATTTTTACATGTGACCCAAATTATGTCTCCTGTGTACCATTTATGAGTGATGATGGATGCATTTGTTAGTTCAAGTTTGGAAGCCTGTTGTCTCAGACTGGAGAATCACAGTACATCTGGCAATAGAAGTGACCACAAACAAAAACCACTCAGAATACAATTCATGAACAGAATTTTGTAATAGGTGCATCTCAGTTCCTAAGTGATGAAGTCCTTTTATGAGACTGCTGGGAAATCTAAGATAACTGGAAAAAAACTTTGATAATTTCTGCAATAATTATAATTTTCTTTTTTTTTTAATGAAAAAATTCAAAGACACTTTCAAATCTTACATGAAATACTTGAGAAAACTGAATAATCCAGTGAGTATTACCAGAAAACCCTTGTGAGTCTATCAACTGGTCAACAAATCTCATGAGATGTTGTTGATGCTTTAATGAATTCATTTGAGATATAAATATATAATGATTTTTAAAAGAATAATCTCAAATGTGAGATGCTTCTCATCCTCTTTGCAGATCAGATGTCCTTAAAATGTTTTCAGTCGTCAACTCAAAATAAAGTTGTAAATATCTCAGGAAAGAAAGTTATACTCAAAGCAGATAAGAATATATTTAGAAACACATTTTTTTGATGAGAAAAGCAGATGGTGGGACATTTGATAAAAACTGCATTATCTTTTTCTCTAAGTATAAGCAATATTAAGTGAAAAACAAACAAGACATTTCTGGATAAGGAGATGGTCTGGATTCTGAACCCTATAGAAAACAATCCCTGGCATTTTGTTTCACCAGCTGAGGAATGCTAGCAAAACACTTCTACAACTTTTGAAACGCTTGGTGACTAGCAAGACAAGAACATGCTGTGGGTCAAACAATGGATTTAGATCTCAGCATGAACTGGGAGATATTAATAGAAGATGTTGAGATATGCAACAAAAAAACCCCACAGACATTGATTTTCAGGAAAAAAGCTGTGACTCAGAAGATCCAGAAATATTGAGATAATTTGTGCATTTTCATGAACAAAGCAGGCTTCATCAAGTTATTTATTGATTGATTAAAAAAAATTAACACATTACAGTGATAAATTACATATCAAGGACCTTTCACATGTGACTTGTAAACCAACAAAGGCTAATCTTGGAAAACTGAATTTCTAAATCTTAGGCAGAGGAGAACTCATTATTTTGCATATATGTCATGGCACAAATGCTAACAGTAAATCAATCATAATTATTTCTTTAAACTTGACAGGAGTAATGATGCTAGAGCACAGACCCAGACAAGGTTTTACATTACCAACACAAAGGACTTCCTTTAGGACTTATTTACACAGAGAGCATTTTTCCAGTTTGATATTGTGAGCATTCTTCAGAGAAAAATAAAAAACTTGAAAATACAGTTTAAAAACGGGCCTTTCCTAGTTTGGACCTTATTTTGGGGAAGAATTATGAAATCATTACTCATATTTTTATTCCTAGAACTGTAGCAATGGATAAAACCATAGATGCTATTGCTAGATTTTCTGTGACAAACTGAAACAACTCGCTGGGGAAAATTTCTGCCATAAAGAGCTCATTGCCACATATGGATTGTCAAGTGGAATCTTGGAGATGAATACAATGTGAGTTCATCATACTGAGTACAACAAGTCATGTCTGAAGCCAGAAGAAATGCCAACTTGCAATGGATACCTGCATCATCCATATCTAGTATTATTCTGAAACATATCTGTGACAATTAATAATGAATAATTATTTACTAGTAATGTAATTAAGTGATGAAAATCTCAAGATGGTATTTTGTGCCAGCCAAAATGGGAATAATGAAGACAAGACTGTTAGAGACTGATTAAGTAAAGATTGGGAGAACAAAGCGATGAAGACAAAACGAGTAATTCTGTCTGAAGTATCCAGTCCACTGAACATGCTTTTTAGAAATATGAGAATGCTTGCTTCACTTATTGATGGTATGCTTAAGCAAATTATGTAAGTTTTAAATTTTAAGTATTACTTTTTGAGCAATAAGTATGTTAAGTTTGTCATTATATTAAAAAATGTCAGACAGAAGGGTGAGAAGCTATCTGCTCCTTATCGGAGATTCAGATCAAATAATCTATTTCAAAGAGTTTGTTGGCAGATGTCATTGTAGATCTTCATCTATGTTTACTCAGGTAGTAAAATTTCTGTTCTCAAACAATTGATTTAACTTTAGAAACCACTACAGAATGCTATTTCTATGTATTCAAGGTATTTATTTTAATGCACCTTTCCTGGTCACTTTGCCTACAGGAAAATAGACAGGAAAATCTGATTAACAGCATTCATTTCATGGTTGCAAAGCTTTTAAGACACTAAGACAACTCAAATTCTTATTAAAGTTCTTATTAGGAATATAAGCTCCTTTCTCTAAGACATGACTGCTTATTTAAGTCTTTCTACAGAAAATCTTAATTCAGTTGATAATATTTAAAGAAACTCAATATAATATTTAAAGAATTCTCAAGACCAATCTTAAGTGGAAGAATCCTATTACAAAGTCAAACAATCGTCCTTTATTTGTAATGTCATCCAACAGTATAAATATGCTCTATTATCAAGACTATTTAAATGCAGATAAGATGCATTCATTTTGGATATGTGCCACCTGTTCTGAATGAAACCTTGATGAACAACATCAAACAATTTTCAACTGCTTGCTGTAGCTGCCCTTTACTGCAAGATATTTGAAAAGAATTTATTAGATGCCATCCATGAGGGATATCTGTACTTTAGACACATCTGATGACAAACTGCTTGGAAATTTTTGGCTTCTGATGAGGAAAAGAGATAGGAGAAAAAAAAGTCTTGTCTTTACTTACATAAATGCACAACTTTTCTTTTGACAAGTGTGCAGCTCAGGATTGCTAATTATAACGACTCCTCAAGTAGGATTTCCCGAATTATAATATAATATCTATCTTGAATGAATGATTGGCTTGAGGCAGAAAATACATATGCCATGAAAATTTGTATATTATCTACCTGCCTGAATGACAGTTTGATATTTCTTTAAAGATACTTCTTTAGAATCTAGAGTACTTAAAACTTCAGTGCTTCTCTTTTTGAGAAAATAATCTCTCTAAGGTGTTTTATTTCCAATTAAAATCTTCTCCTTTCTAGAAAGGATGGCTTTAGAATGTCTGCATATTTTTAGGGGGAAAAATATCATCGCCTCCTTATCCCACAGAAAGAGTTCCAGAATATGATTCATTGTTTGGTACATTATAGTGATGCGTGAAATACCTGGCACTCATTTGAGGCATGCATGTGTTTTTCATCTAACACTATTTCTGCCAAAGAAGTTCTGAGCTCCCTTCAGAGACCAAGTGTTTCCACATGAGGACATCTTAGCCTCTAGCAAATCTCCATTTCAGTGTGAAACTATGCAGGCCATTTCCATCTAAGTCTGCATGGCTGATTTGTACCTCTGTTCTTACAGGGTGCAATATATACATTGATGGTAATGGTGTCAATATGACACAAGCATCAAGTATACCAGAATCTTCCTGTTAGCAAGGTATCGTAATTTTTTAGCAAAGAATTGGGTACAAGAAGGCTGCATTAGACTATTTCCTGGGAATGTGCAGGTGACTGACTACTCTGGTGAAGCTTAGCTTAACAGATTTGCATAAAGATGTTCCTATTTTTAAAGTCAGTTATCAGAATTATTCCAATTTATGAATAGTTATAACTGTAACAGTTGGAACTGGGAGGGCATCATTGTTGCTGGGTGCCTCACAGATTTAGGGTGGTAGGATCTTACCATTTTTAGCTATTTTGAGTTGTCAGGCCAAGTACTCAACCAAGTAAAGGAAGGGACCAGGAGGATCTGGAATATACTGCAGAGCAATCCCTGCCCTCAGAGTAGCACATCCAGTTGTAATTAGAGGAAGAAACCCCAGTGGCATACATCTAACCACAGGCACAGGCAATCCCTTTGCCAGAACCCCAGTGTGCCCTGTATGACCTATCCACACTGAGTAATGGCTCAGGTGTGAAGAAGTGTTTCCAGGGTTGCTTAAGCACATGTGCTATTTCCAGTGTTTTACTGAAACAGCAATATGTCTAATATGCATATATTAAGCAGATAGGTCATTATTTTCTGAACTAAAATAAAGGCCTCCTCTGAAATATTGAAGAAACTTTTGATCAGTGAAACTGCAAGCGCTTAGGATGCAAGATAACAGACGGCGAAGTCCAGCATTAGCCTTTTAATATTTAATTTCCATATTAATATGAATCAGATCTTCAGAGATTTACAATTAAGATGTTTGTCAGCATTTCATTGCAAATGCTCCTTGGTGTTTTGAGCTCAATAATTATTTGTCAATGGTTTGGAAATAATACCAAATCATGCTTAAAAATAATGGCCTTCTTGAATATTTACAGAAGAATGGAGTTGATTGCAATTTTTTAACTTATTGTGTACTTGGGTTTATTAAATATGTGGCACTTCTATCCACTGGGATGATTTCTTCAAATATATATTTGTTAATATTTTCCCATCAAAATTAAGCTCCACACGAAAATTTTCCATATAAATATCAATATTTGGAATTGAAGTCAATGGCTCTTGAGACAGTCGAGGATGGGGAGCTGTATGAGTTTTTCAGATTGTTCAGCTAAAAAAAAATTTTAAAAACTCCTCAAAATAATAAATAATCAGAGTAGCAAATGAAGTTGCCTCAGCTAATATCTTTGTTTTCTTCTATCTTTTTTTCTTAAGATAGATCTGTGACAGAAAGACTAAATGGAAACACGCTCTATTGTTAATTTAGAAGATGTATTTTAGTAACACAGCACTACAGCACAAATTTACAGCATATGTAGCAGTGAGTCAAGTTTTGACAATCAACTTTGATTTTTTTCTTTGGTCTGATCAATGTGCTGAATCTAAAACCATTTTCCAGCAAAAATTAGCAACAACCATCCTTTTACTAAGTAACTTGGCACAGACGTTGTCCTCAGAAAATCCTTCAGAGATCTCTTATAGTTAGGGCTTCTACACAGAAGATGAATCTCAACCTTTGCTTTGGCATGGATTTGGCTGGCCCACGGCATGTACACAGACCACGATTTCTGATGCACTGTGTTTGATTGTCCCTGAAGTGTCTTCAGCTTGAGAGCTGCCTCCCTTTCAATTGTGAAGACAATATAATTCTACTGATACCCAGCACAGAGCAGATTCTGATGCTAGAAATGGATGGAGGTTCCCTCCTCTCTTAAATAGATTGCATAAAAATAAACTCACTATTTTTTATTTTACAGATAGGTACTGTGATACCTATGAGCTGGACAAAGAAATTGCACTTAGGTAAGAAATACTAAATAAACACTTCTCTAAATGAGGTTTCTCTATGGAAATTCCATGGATGTCTAATTTTTTTCTCACTGAAATTGACTAATTAATTTATTTAAATTAATAAATTTGAATCTAACCAAAACATTTAAATTGACCAATTCAAGTACAGTTTTCTCATGAATTGTTCATTGTATAGCTGCATCTACTGGTGATGTCATGGTGTTATGCATACACTGCTGATTGGATTTCCTATGGGTCCAGACTTTCCTGGACAGGTCATGACATTGTTAAAGGCCTTGTCTGATAAAGTCAAGTCATGTGGAATAAGAAAAAGAGGAGGAAAGGAAGAAGTATGACCTCATTGATGTGGCAGAACAAGGATATTCAGCTGAACACCAAACAAAATTAAAACAAGGGAGTCTGTAATTTTTAAGTTGTAAACTTTTTGAACTTTCTGAATACCATGTCTACAAAAAAGTTTGAGTAGTTGTCTTAGGTTGACACAAATGTCACAATATCAGGACTTCCTAAGGGACTATGCTCTGATTTTCTCCTGGCTGAACTATCAGGAAGCTGTTGATATTTTTCTATCTATTCTTGACAACTGGGGATAGAAAATAGAAGATTACGCACCACTGCCTACAGATAAAAAGACTTCACGCTGGCTGCATTGTGGTTTTACTTTCAGTACAGAGACAATTAATATTAAGAGACCATAAACTGAATACCTTTAAAAATGTAAATATGGCTACTTTACTACCTTTTTTTTATTATTTGTAGTGAAGCCATTCCTTAAATCCATACTATATTTCCAGGAATTTGTAAGAGCATGTAAACCACAATTTAAAAAGTCCCAAATAACAAAATGCCTAGGTTTTAGGTGACTTAACCTACTTCACAGAGGGTTTTTTTGCTATTTAATGATAGAGTAATGCTACTTGCTGTTCTGTTTGATATGTCATGAAAATTTAAAATTTCACCTATAAAATCAAATGTGAGTTTGTGGTTTTTTTGTGGTTTTTTTTTTTTTTTTCCCCAAGATGATAAGTTTTTCTTTTGATAGTCAAGATCAAGTCAAGTTAGCTGAAATGGTAACATTGTTTCCTATAGCATTGTAAATCCCTTTCTGGAACAAACAAATTCTATGGCAAAGAAGAGATTCTTTGCCAGCATTGAACTTCATATTCTTTTGAGCATCTTCTTTTAAGTGAGATACTTGTAGCTTCATATCATGACTTTATCAGTCTGCTCAATATAAATACATGTTTCTACAAAAGGGTTTATTTCTAAGTGGATTATAAATTTAGATGAAACCCAGCCAAGTGACAAGGCAGAACTCTCCGCTTCTATAGTCACTTCAATTTTGAAAACCAGGCCTCATTTCTAGAAAAAGGAACAAGATTTTTCAGTAAAATGTTGAGTGAAACATTCCTGAAGACATTCTCGTGGCATTGTTACATTTATTAACAATTTCAAGGGTACAAATTTCAAGGGCATCCATCTGAACTTTACAATATGCTTGAGTTTGTGCAGATATGTAAAAACACAGAACTATTATCAGAAGCAGCATATTTGTGAGAATTTTATTTTTTTACTTCTAAAATTCACAGTACGTAGACAGCTTTTACAGTTAACTGGTAACTAAAATTAAAAACATTTTCAAAGGGTTTATCAAGTCTTTTTTTGTTTGTTTGTTTGTTTTTTTACCAGATTTTATATTTGAAAGAAAAATGTAGTTCATTTTGGGGTGAGAAAGTCCATGCCACTATTGATATCCTGACAAGTACAAGAAAAAGAAGACTCTTGTGTCCTGCTTAGATTTGCAATTTATTCAGGACTGAAATAAAAGAGAGAAAAAAGGGTTACAGAAAATTGTATTGTGTGTGATTTTTTTTCAGCTGAGGTGGTTGCCATGAAGTGAAGCTCCACTGATGAAAAGAATTTGTAACAAAGGGAACAATTGCCATCTTGCAGGAAGGTGTACAGCAAGTGCCCATGCTGGTCTCTATCACAGCAAAAGGCACCCACAGCAAATGCTGCTTGTTCTGCACCAGTGGCAATAGCAGTATCCACGTGTACTGTGCCCCAGGAAAGACACCCACCTCCCTGTGGATGCAGGGAGTCTAAAGGTCCTGGGAAAACAAATCTGCCTCTGTGTATTGCTGAATTCTGTCTCCTAGACTTCACTGTGAAAAAAAACAAGGAGGTTGAAAAGATTGCTTCTTTAACTCTCATGAAATAAAGGAAAAGTGAAGTGGGCTCCACTACCTAGTTTTGAGACAATTCAAAGAAATGAGGCAGTTCTGGACACTACTGGACTATAAAGAAGATTCTATATCATTCTGGAAGGTAGAGATTGAAATACTGATCATTTCCCACACTAAAAAGAGTTGCTACCACAATCTATTGAATATATTTACACCAGTCATTCTTCATTTTTGTACTCTGGACAGGCATGAAATTCACTTTTGTGAAGTTCGATTCAATGTGAGAGTCACACTTTAAAAACAGAAGTGAAATATCTGGGCATTTACAACCAGACTTTAATATATCAGGCATTGAGAGCTTCCTCCTTTTTTTTTTCTTTTTTCTTTTTTCTTTTTTCTTTTTTTTTTTTTTTTTTTAAGTACTAGACATACATTTCTATGTATCCTCAGATTTAAATTCAGGTCACATTCCTTCTAAAGTAACCTAGTGTTTCTATGAGATGATGAATGGATTGAAGTAACCCATCTCGACAGAGAAAGATATCATCCTAATAATCTGATATTTTATGTTCTTTTTTATAATTACTTTTGCCTCAGATTAATGAATTTCATTTACAGTAGCAAGCTAGCAAATGAAAACCATTCAGCACAAGTATGAAATATAATGGAAAGATGAGACTATTTCATATGTAAGACATAAATTGAAGTATTGAAGAGACATTATTTACAAAAAAAAAATCCCCTTTTTTATGGTGTAAATTTTATTAAGAAGAAGTCTTTTTCCCTCAAAAGAAATCAAATGCATTTACATTCCTGAAGACAATTACCAAGAACTGAAAAACTAAGCTTTCAATTTTCTTCTCAAATAACCCTCTCTTTTCCCACTTGTTTTTCTGTTTTGTGTGTTATATCCTTCCTATCTCCATTTGTTCCATTTGAAATCAAATCATTAAAAGGAAAAAATAAAAAAGAAAAACCCAGTATTTTTAAAATGAGCTTCTGTTTCTATATAAATCCTTCCTTGTTTAGAAATGCATGGTCTCATCTCCCGAGGAATGCACATCTCTTTCAAACAGGATCCCCTTGTAACAGCTGTTCTGCAGCCTAAAGCAGCTGAGTGCTGCTTAATAAAGACATTACACTAAAAAGTGAGATGGAGTGGATCTGTAAGCTGGAAAGGAGCAGTACCAAGGAGCCAGGACACAAAGCTCAGGGTCACAGTGCTGAGAGCAAAGGCTTCAGCATGAGACTCAAATGTCACAGGTAGAAGTGGCCAAGAAAGTCCGACATCTCCAGACTGAAAGGCAGCAAGTAACTCCATAGCAACCACAGTCTCCCTTTAATAGGAAAGATCCTAATGGTATCTACAGCCCCAATTTCTATGTTACTGGAAGGGCTACCTGCCCACCACCGCCCTAAAAAAAACATCCAAACCCTAGCATTAGCCCTACCCATCACCCCCAAAAAATCAAAACCATTCCAGGGAAAGACTATGAATTAATTTATAATTTGAGGCACAGTGGCAAAGACCAAAGCATGAAGTTTCATATATGTAGCTGACAAAACCCTATAGAAACCAACACCTCATGGTGACATGAAATTATACTGTGGGAACAGATGTAATACTACCTTGTCAGGCTGTTAAAGGACCAAGTCAAACAACATACATATCACAAATAATGCCAGAGAACAGAGTGGGGCTACCCCATGGCCATTAGAGTGTTATGTCTTCACAGTAATACATGCTCTCAGAACTGCAAAAAAACAGACGAAAACCTACCAAAAAACATGCTCTGGAACAAATAGCTGGACATGCAGAAGATAGCACAATGTTCACTGTGGCAAGCTGAGAAATATGACTCTGTACATCAGAGCCAAGCACACAGAGGTGAAAGAGTAGGAGAGTCCAGCACTCCGGGTTGCTTTTGTGCTCAATCCACAACAGTTTAATGAAAAATACCTATGGTCATGGAAGCAGTAGCAAGAAAAATAAGCAAAAAGACTGTTTCTTTTCCTAAGATATTTGTGCTGCTGAAAGCAGCGGTGTAGAGAACGTAAAACAGGGATGTACATTGTTCATTTTCCCCTTTCCTTTAATGTGCCTCAGCTTCTCATATGGGAATATCTCCATTATTTCTGGGATACTGCAAACACTGCTCTTGTCAGCTTCTCTTTTTGCTGTGAAGTGTGGTACAATGAGGGGAAGATTTCATTTCAGCATGCTGATGCCCTTTCTCCCTGGGCAATTCAAATAGAGCTTCCTATTTCATTCTCATACCTATTTTCTGAACTGTCTGAGCAGTACTTCCATGGGAAATGAAAAGTGAAAAAAAATAAAAGGAAACTAAAACTAAAATGCCAGATTTTTATAACCAGATGCTTAACTCACTGTTGTCTATTCTGCAAGGTTCTTTATAACATTAAATGCAATCTGACATCTGACACTTCCTTGCTACTTTACAGCAGAAAATGATGCCAGATTTATGTAGTACAGTAAAGTCTACGGTATAGTGTTATTTCACTGGCATTTAAAGGAGAGGATACAGCATATGAAAACCTGTGAAAAGAGTAATTAACTGTTGGGTTTGCCTGGCAATATTTTGATATTGGTAGGGAAAAGAAATTACAGGGGTGTCTTCTGTGAGAGACTTCCACCATGCCCAACAGAGTCAATGCCAAACAGCTCCAAACTGGACTTGGAGCCAGCCAAATCTGCACCCATCAGCAGTCATGGTAACAGCTCTGGGACAGCATATTTAAAAAGTGAAAAAAAACCCAAATGTGTGCAACTGCAACCAAAAAGAGGAGCGAGAATCTGTGAAAGAAACAACTCTGCAGACACCATGGTCAGTGAAGAAGGAGAGAGAATAGCACAGGTTCCCCTGCAGCCTGTGGAGATCCACAGTGGAGCAGAGATCCATCCCCCTGGAACCCTGCTCCATGTTGGAGCAGGTGGATACCTGAAGGAGGCTGTGACACTGTGGGAAGTCCATGCTGGAGCAGGGTCCTGGCAGGGCCTGTGGCCCTGTGGAGAGAGAAGCCCACTCTGGAGCTGGTTTGATGGCAGGACTTGAGACTTGCAGGGTACCCATGTTGGAGCAGCCTGTTCCTGAAGGATTCTGCGCCATGGAAAGGACCCACACTGGAGCAGTAAATGCCCATGGGAAAGAATCATGTCAGAGAAGTTAATGGAGGGCTGTTTCCCATGGGAAGCAGTGCATTCCAGAGCAGAGGAAAAGTATGAGAAGTACTCCCCCTGCAGAGGAAGTAGCGGAAGAGATGTGTGATGATCCGACACAACCCTCAGCCCCTGTCCCCCTGCACTGCTCTGGGGGAAGGAGGTAGAGAAAATCAGGAGTGAAGATGAGCCCAGGAGGAAGAGAGGGGTAGGAGAAATGTGTTTTAAGGTTTGTTTTTACTTCTTATTACTCTACTCTGATTTGATTGGTAATAAATTAATAAGTTTCCCAAAGTCGAGTGTGTTTTGCCTGTGACAGTAATTCATTGTCACATGAATTAGGTGAATGGTCACATGAAGAAATAAAGACAAGAGAGTGACTCTCTCCCTGCCTTTAAATCCATGACCCTTTTATCATATTTTCTCCCCTCTGTCCAGATGGGGAGGGGAGGGACAGATCTGCTTTGGTAGGCACCTGGTGTCCAGGCAGGGTCTACCCAACACATAACCATGTGTTAGGATTCCAAACTCCTAGAGGACCATGGGTGATTTAGGATGGGGGTTGTTGAGTCATGGTCATACACCAACAAAGTGGCCAAAGAGCAGACAATGTCTTGTTATTTAAAGAAGTCCTAATACGCAAATTTCATCAACAATAATGTAAGACGTTTGATAACACAGAATTCTTAGTTTCTTATAATCTGTTCTTCAAACCATATCTTTTCTCCCAGCTTGCTTGCAAAATGGAGGAGGGAAGAAATTGAAGTCAAGACACTTTGGCTGTTCAGACTATGAGTTCTGTTAGGTTTTATCATATTTGCTTTGGTAGGTCTGTCAGCAGTTAATCAATCGAGCCTCCTTAGCACTACTAAATGCCCTTAGATTTGTCAAGGGCATTATAGCTTAAGATAGGCTCCCTTTCATGCAGCTATTATAAACCCACTGTTATCAGCTTGCAGAATTTTGCAAATCTTATCCTGTTTTATCATTATCTTAAATCCTTGGCTCCTAGTTCCATGTAGGTACATGAGAATCTCAGGATTTGTTTTAAAAATAGCATGAGTTTCAGTCCTTTTAGGTCATGGAGAAAAGTTTTTCCCTCTCTTTTGGAAAAGACACCCCACATTCTGTTATCTTTAAAATAGTGAATATTAAGAGAAATTAATAATTTTATGACTTTAATTAAGGCTTGACTAAATTCTCAGTCTGAAAATATATTTTATTTGTCCATTAAAGTATCTGCTATTATATTTTAGATATGAACATATGTTTCTGCTACTGAAATTCAGTTAACAAGACTGATCAGAAGGAAAAAAGTTTGCATAATATGTTTGTGAACATTGTTGCCACAGGAACTCATTGAGGCAAAACACTACAGCTACATTCTAAAGAAGAGTGGATAACTAATAGCATTGCTTAGAATCCATGCCTATGCAAGCTAAGATGATAATAAGGTAATCAGATTTCATGCTTGAGGGTGTTATCTAATCGCCTGCAGAGGTTTGGCACTGCACAATTGGCTGAGTGCATCTTGTTTATTTTTATGCTTGCTCTGAGACATCAGTTATTCACTGCCACTGTCAAGAGCTTACTGGACAAGATGAACTAAATGGTTTGTTCCAGCAAGATGAACTCTATGTCCTGTAATAAATGTTATCATAAATATAGCAAGCAATCCATTTTAAGACATCAATAAAATGTACATTATACTGTAACAACTGATTAGTGGGCCCATGTACTGCTGCCCTCTACTGACTTAGCACAGCCAAATGGAGTGAAAACTCTCAAGTTCTGGGTCTCCGACCCTACAGAAAAAATAAAAGATGTTGCCAACTGTGTGCTACTGAGTGTGACTGTGTGCTTTAGTAGAGAGAAGAGAAGAGAAGAGAGAAGAGAAGAGAAGAGAGAAGAGAAGAGAAGAGAGAAGAGAAGAGAAGAGAGAAGAGAAGAGAAGAGAGAAGAGAAGAGAAGAGAGAAGAGAAGAGAAGAGAGAAGAGAAGAGAAGAGAGAAGAGAAGAGAAGAGAGAAGAGAAGAGAAGAGAGAAGAGAAGAGAAGAGAGAAGAGAAGAGAAGAGAGAAGAGAAGAGAAGAGAGCTTTTCTTTTTCCCAGAGGAAAAGGTAAAGAAAAAATACATGTTCCCACATTTTAGGCACTAAGATGGAAAGACTTCTCTGACCATCTTCATATTTCTTCACCTAGGCTCAAAAGCACCTGGTGGAAAAATATCTGATTCATTGTCAACCATTTCATTTACCTACCAGTGAGCTATGACCCATGACCAGAGACCCTGAGGTAATTAGGTTGTTCCCTGCTGAAAACAGTCCTGATCAAGATTAAGTTAAGGGGGAAAGAGAAATGTAAAGGGATTGAGAATGAAAATTCTGAAATTAAATACCCAGAATTAAAAAAATAGAGAATGGCTTTGACTGAGTAACTTTTGGGTTTTTTCACTAGAAACAGAAATATAAGCTATAAATAACTATATGTAAACTATGGGTGAAGGAAAAGGGAAAATGGTAATGATGACTCAGTCCCCAGACTCTTGGGTGTCCTGAAATATTAATGTTCTTGTCGTATCCCAGAGAAGACCTGCTGGAGGAACACATTTCTCTTGTTCTTGCACTTTTTCTAGTTCATGTCTCTGTGAGAGAAGCTGGACATGTTAGTCAATTTTTCCTTCCAGCATGGAGCTGGGATGAAGTAGGGCACTCTTAGAGCCCAGGATAGTAAAATCCACTACTGCTGACAGAGTTTGCCACATAGACAACACTCAGTCACACCTAAGATAGCCTATAAAGTCATATTTTAAAGTGAAGAAGGACTATTATAGTCCCCTCTAAACTATAGCACTTAACACTTTTCAGTAGCTGTACCTGATCCATCAACCTTGTAGTAAAATTTGTAGTTTATTAGTCATTCTATGTAAAAATGGGTTTGACTTCACTCTTTTAGACTATTTATTGATGTGGTTTCTTATATGGTATCTTTATGATATAAATTAGCATATGGCTTGCTCTGATAACAGGTAGATCACACACATTTCACACATTTTAAGACATATTTTGAAATGGTTCAGACAAAAATTAATGACAGTGTATTTTGTTATTGTCTTTCACACTTAGCTTTTAATCTGTCAGTTATTTTTCAATACATGGAAGGTCCTTCACTCTTTTAACAATTCCTATAAACATTTTATTGATTTAATTGCATTCTATGTCACTAAAAAAAAAGCTCCCAATTATCATTAGATAACAAACGAAACACTATGCATGCAGCATCCCACTGGCAACAGAAACTGGAGTGTTTTCCTTAACCTACTATGTGTTATTCATTAGCTTTTGCAAAAAGAAAAATGATATTATTGATTTGATAGCATGATTGATTTGATAGCCAGGGGACTAAACAATTTCCGGAGTGCTGTGTATTCTTGAACTTTTTATTCTGTGGATAGCTGCAGAAAAGCTTTTTCCCACTGGGCTTCTCTCATCTGGCAAAAAAAATTAATTTTGAATTCAATCTATATCTAGTCTGTTTTGGTTTTTTTAAAGCTATTACTTAAAAATATATATATAATAGATACTTTGCTGCAATTTAGGGCAATTTAGGTGAGCTACAAAACCCTAGCTGAAGAAACCATTTGAAAATTTTGCTCTCCTTTTCAATAGCCCTCTGTTATGCTAGGCTGTCAGGCAAATTGTAGAAATTAGCATCCCAGAAAATACATGGAGCTCAAAAGAGACTTTTAATCTGGTATCTACAACTGTGTCAACCATTTAATGACAACCCATATCTGTTTCTAAAGAAGTTATGTTTAGAGTGCTGACAATCTTGTCAGTCATCCTTCAGAGTGGACCTGTGTTCTGCATGAAGTCATAATGGAGGTGAAAGTTGCCTGTTCTAAGACATATTTGAAGCATTTCCAACAACACAAGAATGTGCAGAAGAAATGCAATTAGTAAATTGTATTGCTTCAGTCTGTAAATTATTACATCTTACTCTGTTAATGTTCACTATTGCATTACTATTATTTTACCCTAAGAAGAGCCATATACATTCAGTTTCAAAAGGATACTTTGTTTTAACACTGCAACCTACACCAAACATCTAGAACTTCATAAACATGACAAAGTATTCTCTAATGAAAATCAGAGTAAATTATGCCTTCAGTTGGAGTCAGAAAGCCACAGGGTCAAAGAATGAGAGCCTTCAATCTTTATCAGCACAGGCCTTCAGATGCAGCCCAGTTGTAAGTCTCTGTCCGAAGTTTCTCTCATCTGCCTCACGATCTTCATTAAAAGGGACCACAGAAATTGGGACCACTGAAAAAAGACCCTGTTTGAAATCCTGGTCTTGTTGGAGATGGTTGCTTGCAAAGATCCTGAGGCCTGAGGACGGCTTCTGGCATTTCCAAGCTATTGTTCGCAGGTGTGTTTGCTGCATGCAACACTGAACCCAGTGAAAGGAGAAAGGGACACTTTGCCCTTTCTTTGCCTGCACCCACTTTTCACAACAATAGCCCTGGAATTTCCCCATCTCTCTGCCTGGCTGGGCTTTTCCTGAGGTAGCTTTTGGTGGTCCCCACAGAAGACCTGTCACGTGTTTTACAACCACTGTGACGAATGGACTGAGATGGGAGAAGCCTCTCCCTCAAGGACTGAGACATGACACCCCTATGTGGAAAAGCCCCCCGCCTCCTTCCAAGGACTAGGACTGAAACCCCTAACGCGGGGATGGTGTGTGGGGAAGGTGAGCTGACCAAAGAGAGATGGATGTTTGCAGGTGTGACCATCGAACCAAGAAGACAATGGTTCTCACCCACTGCTGAGAATATGGACTGTTTGTACCCTTCTTCAATACCATTTTTTTATCCCAGAAATTACAATAGACTATTCTTTACTATATTTGGTTCAGTTTCAAGACTCGCCCCTTCCCCTATCAAAAAAGACTATAATAAAACTCTGACTTGGCCATTATCTCCAACATCTCCCCTGACATGACCAGGCAAACTTCATCGACTGACGACTTCTAAGGACTTAGTCTCTCTACGTTTGGTTGCTATATATCTTCCTTTCTCTTCCTCCCTTTTTCCTTATTCTTCACTTTTTTCCCCAATTCCTCCCCAACGCATTTTGCTGTGGTCATTCAATAAAGGTGCATTGGTTTTTGATTACTACTGCGAACCCCCTTTACTGTGTCATTTTTTCCACTCCGAGATCAATTAACAAGCTATCATGAAACCCGTTTGTAAGGACAGATGATGACACCAGTGACGCTTCATTCATTCTTGGACAGTAAACAAGGCTGAGATCTGTACTGCTGTTGATTACTGAACTAACTGCCTTTTAGCTTATTTGTGTATATTTGTTGGTGCAGTGTAGATGCTTATACATCTATTTATGACTAGTATTAACAAGAAGAAACCTGTTGTCCCATTTACAGAGCAGACACAGCCTGCTCCAACTGTAACAGCCTACCTGTCACCAGCTGTGGCACACAGAATGGCTCAGACACAAACACAAATCAAAAAGGCTGCTCTAGCCTGCTCTTCTGACACTGGTGCTCTTTCTGATTGAAACTACTGGAAACTGAAAGTGCCTCTGTGGCCAAGTTCATCCCTTTTTAAATTTAAATTGACACAGCTAGAGCACTGGAGACCCTTTTGTACTTTCCCGTGGGACAAAGCATTAAGTTGGATGCACCTGAAGAATTACACATATCTGCAGAGTGTTTTACCTCTTGTATACATGGCTAAAAATTGAGAAAAAAGCACTCAATTAAAAAACAGCAGGTATAAGCCCAAACAAGGGCTTCTTAGGAATTCAAAGCTTCATCAAAAACATTAGAAAAAGCTGATCTACCACTTTTATTTGTGGGATTTCAGCTAAGAATAGTGTTGAAAACATAAGAGGACAGTGATAACCATAAGTATGGATGCACAATTCCTGTTATAATTGAATACAGCATCGGTGTTTTATCACACATTTGTTGCAATTTTCTTAGCACTTTTGTGCTTCTGAGTGAGGTTAAAGTTGATAGTGATCCGTCAAGCCTCTGAATATCCATACTTTGGTCTAACTGAGAAGCATCAGCCAAGCTACTCTTCTATAAGGTACTTTTATTCTTTCCCCAGTTTCAAAAAAGGCACTTTTTAGCATTGAATATTTATCTTTGAATTTGCTCACATTGGAATTTGTTAGACCCCAAATGGTATGCAATTCATTATGTTTTTACTAAACTAATCACTAAATATAGTCTCCTAAAGCATAATATTTTCATTATTTTCCTATCCATCCTTTAGGCACAGACACCTGCACCATAGCAAACACCTTGATCTTTTTTTCTTTTTTCTTTTTTTTTTTTTAATAGAAATCATAGAATGATAGCATATGCTAAACTGGAAAGGACCCATCAGATTCACCTAATCCAACTCTTGGCCCTGCACAGACACCCCAAGGATCACACCACATGCCTGAGGGTTTTGACCAAATGCTTCTTGACCTCTGACAGTCTTGGTGCTGTGACCACTTCCCTGGGGAGCCTGTTCCATCTCTCTTGGTGAAACACTTTTTCCCGATACCCAACCTAAACATCCCCCTACTTGATTTCATACCATTCCCTTGAGTCCTATCACTGATCATGAGAGTGAAAAAAATGGTGCCTGTCCCTCCACTTCCTCTGGTGAAATTGTCAAAGAACCTCATGTTTTTCACCTTAAGTTATTCAGTTTTTCAGTCAAAGCCTGAAAGGATAACAATGAACCAAGGAGAAACAATTCACAAGATAAGGAGGCAGACCAATCAAACTGGATTGGAATACAGATGTTTGCATACTTTAACCATCACACAGTTCACAAAAACTTATCTAGATCTGGATCCAAATTCTCTAGCTCAATCTCTTTTTCTCTCTTCCTTGACTTCAAAAGAATCTTTCTAATGTAAAAAAAATTCTGGTGCGATAACAATGCTCCACCTAGTGGAAATAAAACTATTCAAACTAGTGTAAGAGTAAAGCTTTAACTCGGAGAACTCATCTGTAAATGCCTAAATAGTCAATTTTTCTGCTGATAAGTAACTCAGGATACCATATAATTGTATGAAAGAAGTGCTTACAGGACTATTACAGCATAGTGCCAATTTAAGAACACAAAACTGTCATTTTAAAATATAGCAGCAAAAAAAAAAAGACCAAATCTCTTGAGAATTATGAATCCATCATTAATTTTTTTATTGCAAAAAATCAATAAGTGCACAATGCATGGGAAAAAATATGCAGTACATAATGTCCTGCTATCTATGCAGATTATATATACTCTAAATCAGTGCCAGACTTACAGATATTTTGATAAATTAGAAAGAACTGCCATGATAACCCAACCTTTCTTACTGCATTACTGCAGTGTCTTGGAATTTTAGTGCAAGTAGCCAATATGAGGAGCACCCTGAATAGATGACAGTTTTATACATGGCAGAAACATTTTAGTCACAGAGAAACAGACATCCTATTGAAATTCAGAGGGAATTTGTGCTTCTTTCCTCCTCTGCAACACTTCATGTTCCTATGCTGATATATAAGGAGATGCTAAAACAAAACCAAAAATTAAGCTAAGCCTCTGTAGATCATTATGTGTACATGTATGCATGTACACATATATCAACACACTCCATAATGCAAATCCTGGACAGGTACAGGTCTAGGGTTTGTTCTCATGCTGTGATTTGTTTCCAGACAATGCTTAAACAACCAATAAATTGCATAAGTTTAAGACAAGCGAGATAAAAAACAGGTCTGCAGGGTTATTCAAAACTTCTCTAAGATAATATGTTTAATTTCAATTCTTTCAGAATCTGGTTTTATTTCTTTCCTTCTCATGCTCCAGAATCTGTCCTCTGTCCTCCCAACATTCTCTTTTTCAAGATGTTAAATCAGCAGAATTTGCTGATTGAGTAGAGACAATATTTACAGAAAATTAGTATGACAAGGGTTTTTGAGGCAGAACTTTAATTCTCACTAATAATATTTCCATTCTAAGTTCAAATTACATCTATCTTCTTCTATCAAGTTACCTGTCCTCAATATCAGTCATGTAACTTAACTTGAAGTTGACACAAACCTGCTGTGGGACTCCACAGCAAAGACGATTTGAGTCTTCATAGAGAAATATGCAAGGAGAATCAGCAAGAAGGTAGGGTATGAATTTAAGGAGCATTATTTTCTTTGCCCTAAGTCCTTATGAATATATGCTTAGTATGCTGGAGGGGTGAAGTAGCCTACAGCTTTCTGATATATCCCCATTGAGAGACACCACTGTTATTACACAGCATGTTAACTATGTGGTTAATAGTTGCTTTTGCTCTGAGGCCACTAAGGTGGATTTCTACTTGTTCCAAAGAAGAATTTTACTAAAAAATCTACCCAGTGCTAATGCAAAGGTAGACAATTTTTTACATGAATGTGGTATTATTCTGGCCCACAAAGTAGAGAGCAAAATAAAAGAAAAACATATTAATCAAATTTGGTGGTATAAATACATTTCAGTAAGATTAAAAAATTAAGGCAAAAATTTCACAGGCCTCTTTGAGCAATTTGTCCTGGTAGAAATATGGTAAATATAATCTTGTAATTTTTTTCATATTGTGTTCTAAATTGTCCCCTCCCAAGGAGTCTGGAGATTTAAAGGTCATATAGTTATCTTTCAAAAAATGATGAACAACAGAGATCAAAGCATATGATTTTGCATTGTCAAAAACTAGATGTAGATAAATAATTAAATACCTGTCTATCTTCTCAGAGATACTGATTTCCTCTATACTGACCACTCTGCACAATGAAACCTTTTCATCACCCTTTATCTTCTCAGAAAATGTCTCTTTTTCACTAATAGGTCATTTGACACAGTAACATTTGCAATTTTAATCCATCCTCACAGTAAATAAACAGTAATTCCTAAGATAGCTCCTTAGCATCCTTAGATATGTACATTCAGTCCTGCAAAGTAGTAGTTGTACAGTCTCTTTATCAAAGACTTTTAAAAGCATTTTTGACATTATCTTATTTTTGAATTTTAGTTGGCCTTTTTTTATTCACTATTTCTATTTTGTTTTTTGTTTTTTCACAAAATTCATAGTATTCATAGCCAATTTTGCCTGTAGTCTAACTGAATGTAGTTTTCAAAAATATTTCGACAAAATTGAGCAAAGCAAGAAAAAGCAATGGAATGTGTGTTCCTAAATTACCTAGGGGCTTGTGAATGCCTTCCCCTATCATGATATTGCAACTACTGATGAGAATAACAGGTACACCTATGGTAAGACCTCAGAATTATGCATATATTTTGTTTTTTAAGTGTTAATTTAGGAGGTATTTCTGTTAAGACAACAAAGCAAGAACCCTGCATGCAGACTAATATGATGATTGGTCTCCTTCAAGTAAAGTTTTCACTGAAGGCAATGCTTCATCTTGTTTTACCCATTTTCTATGCTCCCTGTGGCTAGGCAATAATTGACAGCTAGACAGCCTGCCACATTACAATGGCACAGAGAAGAGGAACTTAATTCCTGCTAGGAATTTCTACGCTGACTGGCTCTTAACTCTAAATATGCTGGTCATCACCTCCTCACGATAACTCCAAGGAATCAGACAGAAATGTTGCTGTTGCTCTTTCCAGCAGTCTGAGCCACTGGTGCAACCCAATTGCATGAGTTTCTTCTAGGTTACCACTTGGGTTTTCCTCTAGTAATGTTGCTGAAAGTCTTCTGAGAGATCTCCCCTGCTGCAGATATCCTACTCTGGCTACAGTTTCCTGTGAACTGACTGCTCAAGAGGTAAGGGCTTCCCTCATATGCACGTCAGATTTCAGTGTTTATAGGCAGAGACTTCATCAACACAGAGTGGAGAGAGGAGGGGGGCGCAAGAAGAAAATGCAGATTCCCTTCATCATAGGAAAACTGTGAACCTCACTCGTACAAGGTCTGGCATCCCTCTTCACCAGCTCTCAACAGCTCAAGCAAGAACAGCAGTAGCAGGTCCCCAGTTCACATGGCACTGCTTTATACATTACATGAATGTTACAAGAATCAGATCTTTTGTTCAGCCTGGAGGAGAGGAAACTGAGGGGAGACTTCATTGCAGCCTACAACTTCCTTGTGAGAGGAAGAGGAGAAACAGGTACTGATCTCTTCTCTGTGGTTATCAGTGACAGGACTCAAGTGAATGTCATGAAGTTGTGTCAGAGTTTGGATATCGGGAAAAGGTTCTTCACCCAGAGGGTGGCCGTGCACTGAAGCAGGCTCCCCAGGGAAGCTGTTACAGCACCGGCCTGGCGGAGTTCAAGAACCATCTGGACAATGCTCTCAGTCACATGGTGTGATTCTTTGGGATGGTCCTGAGCAGGGCCAGAAGTTGGACTTTATGATCCTTCTGGGTCTTTTCCAGCTCAGCTTATTCTGTGATTCAGTGCCTGTCATACTAGTGAAGATGCTGGCCATTGGAATTATTACCACTTCTGGCTTCTTGTTTCAACCTAAGTCCAAGTGTTTATATTGAACTCTATTTTATACCTATATTATAGAAAAATATATGTCTCTGGATAAATCAGAACGACCAAAAATTTTATATGTTTCTTTGTTTCTTAATTCTTCTGCAT
>NW_005054359.1:2659122-2662295 GCF_000277835.1 Geospiza fortis | reverse complement strand
AGCAGGAGGGCTAGGTAATTATAATGGGAAACACTGAAAAGGCAGAACCAAAGTCACCAGATGTCCCTTAATTCTCCAGTTTTCTTGGCAGCAGACATTATTTCTGGTACATGTGAAAATAGCTTCCTACAGTTTAAAGAGCTGTAAACCCTTCATTTTGCTTGTATTGACTGAAAATGAGCATCTGGAAAACAGAAGATGACAAAAAATCTTGCTTTTAAAATTGCTTGAAAGCTAATGTATGAAAAGAATTACTCTTATGACATATTTCTAAAGCTAAGAAAGGCTGTAGAAAAGTGAGCTCGACCTGCAAGCAGAGAGCACCACTGCTGAAGAAAGCAGAAGGAAAAGGCATGCCAAGCACTGTTACCTCCATGTCACACAGTCTTGACGAGTAATTCCTTGAACACTCTGGCTGGTTCTAAATTACTTTCTTCAAGCATTCAGTGCATCTCTTGAGTGAAGTAAGTGCCATTCTGTCCCTGATTAATTTTATGGATTGAGAGGGACTTATTGATTATATAGATACCATATTGATTCATCTGTTGACATGGGTAGTGATTTTTGTGTCTTTTTATACTAACTATTTTGACTACTTGGACATCACTTCAGTAGGACTGGTGAAGTGCTTCATTTACTATTGTATTTCAGCTAAATATTTTAGATTTCCCTCTCTCTAAGTTTTACTGGATAAAATAAGACCTTTAGAAAACAGGAAAGTCCAGTAAAATAAGCCATTTAAGAAGAGTAGCTCACTTGAATGGGCATGTAAACATCACAATGATTTGCAAACCAAATAAAACCATAGTTCTAAATAGAACAAGAAAAACAAAGGTTAAATAAACCCCTTAAAGCACTATGAATTTTGTGAAAAAACAAAATGTCAAGAAGAGTTTGAAGAAATCAGCAATGATGATCAGTTTTGCTATCTGGATTTCTATCTTGCCATATTTTCCTCTTCAATTTCTTCTCACTGTGTTACAAGGATGGAGAGGTAGAGAAGGAACTGGTGATTGTAGACAAGGAATATGCCCTATCTTTCCTGCTCCTGTAGTTTACTTCAGATTAGAAAATTGTTACTAATTGTTACTTGTGTCTGCACAATGCTCTGTGAAAGGTCATGAGTCTGCTCTAAGAATAAGGCCCAAATTTATATGCACTTGCTGCAGTTCAGACATATCCTGAAGAAATGCTATAAAACAATCTTTTTCCCCAAGTGAAGTTTCTCTCTCAAAGCTTTTTCTGATCTTCACCAATACCTCTTCCCAGCTGCCACGACAGTTCCTAGAATTCAGTACTTTTTGCTCGTGCCCATCCAGATGCTGTTCAGAAGATCAATTTCAACCACTAAGGCACAAATGCCATCTTCCTACTTGCTCTTTGGCAGCTGCCTGCATTTTTATTCATTTTTTCAAGACATCAATGTGTTTTATCTCTCTGTATTGTGTTAGATCACATTCTTTTAAATTCACTCACGTTTCAGGTAGAAAACTTCTCAAGCTTCAGACCTTATTGATGATCAAGACACAAGGATTCACTAGGAATTCATTAGGCAGGTTATGTGTTCAGATCTTTCTATTGATGGAACTATGAAAGTTTAGAGATACTTAATATTTGTGCAGTTTCTCTTGTTTATTTTTTTTCTATAAATACATTTTGGGTATGGTTTGTAAGATTCAAGATGTGGTACAGGTATTATACATGCATTTAGACTGCTAGGCAGAATTTATGGCAAAACTGTCTACCAAATACAGTAATACGATAA
The DNA here is from genome assembly GCF_000277835.1 of Geospiza fortis. NCBI lineage: Eukaryota > Metazoa > Chordata > Aves > Passeriformes > Thraupidae > Geospiza > Geospiza fortis. The sequence continues at coordinate 2,660,530 of NW_005054359.1, read as the reverse complement.
GAATATTTACAGCAGCAGAAAATGCATTTACAATTATGGGCACAGTTATTATTACTAACTTGGTCTGGATGTCCCTGAGATTGTAATTACTATCATGCATTATTTATTTTTTTGTTACTGTTATGAACTTTGAATAGATAACTTTACCACTATTTACACCATTTTATTTAGCCATTATATTTTTATTATTTTACTACTCTTTATTGTTATTGCCATCATGCAAATAACTTGTGTCGTAAATATCTTCATTATCAGTGAAAATTGCAAGGAAACTATTTCCAAAAAAAAATCATAAGCCGCCCTTACTAACTAAGAAGATTATATATATATATATGCTGAAGCAAAAAATATCCAAAGCAAATGCCAAACTTTCACAAAATTTGTCAGAATAATCCAGAAACCTCTGGATATTTTCCATGCCATGTCAAAGAGAGGATTAATATTAATCTGATTCCATCCTTCCATCACTTGAGAGTGTGATTTAATAAGAGGCAGCCATCATGCATCAAACTTGTATGCCTTACATAGATCCTTTTCCTGTTTGGGTTTTGTTTTGGGTTCTGGTTGGTTTTGTTTTCTTTTTTTTAATTGATGGGAACTCATTATGGAATATGCCTTTTCTTTGACAAAGTATATGTCTTTTCTGATTTGGGTTGAAATTTCAGGTATTTCTTTCCATCTTTCTGGCCTAATAATTTATTTTGCTCCCTACCAATAACAGATGGTGCCCAAGTACTGCTCACATTCTCCTTTCCAGAACTACCCCACAAACTCTTTTTCTTGGATCTGTTATGCTATGGGAAATTTGTTTTGCATAAACTACTTCCTGGTTGCTCCCAAACCCCCATTTCAAGTGTCCTCTTAGGTATTATATTTCTCAGATTCACCAGCCTACTCTAATATGCAAGCTACCTTTAAGCATTTTAAATGTCTGTTCACATAATTAAGCAAAGATCTGGCAATGTCTGTGCATCTCAGTTGAAAAGCAGCAATAATTTATGGAAAAAACTCATTTAAGAAAATGGTAAAGAACCTGACAGCCTTGTAAAAGACTGGTTTGGTGGACGCATGGAGAGCAGTGGGTGTTGGTTATATTGACTGTAGTACAGTTTTTAAAAACATTTCCCTATAGTATCCTCACTAATAAACAGATGGATTGCAGATCATGTGAAAGAACATTTACGTGAAGCGAAAGCCGACAGAACTGCTGCTGCCAGAGGGTTGTGATCAGCAACATGAAGTCATTAAGAGCAAACCCCAGGGAATGATATCAAGGCTGATTTAGTTTATCAACTTCCCTTATGATCTAGGTCATGGGACCCACTGTATCCTCTGTAAGGTGACACAAAACTGGAGGGAAGCATTGATAAACCAGATGGGTGCACCATCACCATCATTCAGAAGGACA
>NW_005054359.1:2651953-2659097 GCF_000277835.1 Geospiza fortis | reverse complement strand
TCAAGAAGTTCAAGAAACAGAAGTTCAAACCTCTGCATCTGGGGAATAGAGTCATAGAGGTGGGGGGCAAGTGTCATTCAGCCAGAAATCACCTTTCTAGAGAAGGATCTGGGGCCCTGCTGGACATTGAGTTGAACATGAGCCAGCAATGTGACTTTGCAGCAAAGGACAATAACAAATGGCTGCATTAGGAGGAATACTTCCAGCATGTCAAGGGAGGTGATCCCTCCCCACTGCTCAGCACTGCTGACACACTTGGAGCACTCTGGGCTCCCCAGTATAGGACAACTGGATATACTGGAGCAGGTCCAGAGCAAGGCTGCAAAAATCATTAAGGGATTGAGAAATCTGACACAGTTAGAGTGCTGTTCAGTCTGTAAAAGAGAAAGCTCAGGAAGATCTTATCAATGTGTATAAATGTCTGAGAGAGAGACTAGAGAAAACAGTGTCACAGTCCTCAAGAGTGCCCAGTGACTGGTCAAAAGGAAATACAAGAAACTGCATTTAAACATGGGAAATCATGAAATACAAGAAATTGCATTTAAACATGGGAAGAAGATGCTTTTTTTTTTTTTTAAACATGATGGAGGTTAAACACTGGAACAAGGTATGTAGAAGTTAATGGAGTGTCTGTACTTGGCAATATTCAAAACCCAGCTGACAATGCTGGTCAGCTTGTGGTAGTGCAAAGAACAAGCAGGGGTTATTAAACTAAAATATCTCCAGAACTCCCATTAAACTTTATTCATTCTATGACATTACAGAAACAAAATTTAATTCATAATTGAGAGTATTTTCTTCACATCTATAGCCTCTAGCAGAAAACAGATTCAGTGTCCCGTATCTCAACAGATGTGCAAGTTGTATGCGTATTTGTAGATACTGAAGTGATCAGATGTTGGCTTCTGACTTATGTAAGAGATCAAATGTGATAAGATTCAGGCTAAACTTAAAGGTTTCTAGGATTCATATGCCTTTTAAGCTATCAAATAAACATATTCCATTTTCAGCCTAGTGACTGTGCTTCCTAATGTGTATCTGGCTAAAATGCAATGATATGAAAGGCATACAATTGAATTTTAGCACATCAAAAGTCTGTCACTCACTTTAAACTTTATTCTAGTGCCTAGAAATCCTCCCGGCTGCTATTAATTTTAATATCTAAGTTAATAAATAATTATTTTAATATCTAAGTGAATCTGTCTCCTGCTATTTGTTCCTTTTGCATTTTCTTTTGCAACTTTACAATAGACTTTCATGAACAAAACCACACATGGCAAAAGAAGAAAATAAATATAAACTTACATAACTGATCTATTTTTACATACCCATATACTAAAGCATACACCGAATTAAGTTGTAAATTAATCTCATTTTGAAAGAATTTCAGTATTTTAAATTCTTAGAAGAATTTCCCCCTCTTTATCAATTACTTAAATCTTAGCATGTTTGACATCTAAAACTGATCAGGGATTTAAAACCTAAAAGCATATTTATTCCTATATATAGCTTCTGTGTTTAAAACGTACTGTAAACTGTTTTGTCAAACCTTTTCTACTTATATAACTCAAAAACAGTTGGGAAAACTAAATTCATGTCTTCCATAATATTGCTTCTTTGGAAGAGTTCAAGCATTTAATATCATATTAGAAATTCTTTGAAAAGCAGAAGGAAAAAGAAGAGACTTCATAGTGTTTAAAGCAACTTAGAATGTTCCTCATTTATTTTCCTAATGGGACCATGCAATGATGTATACTTTTCTCCTGTTTGAGCACCTGTTTTGCATTCCACTAACTAAAAGTTGTCTTTCTTAAGCTACTTAATCGTGCAAATCGTGCTACTCAAGCGTGCAAATTTCACTAATATTCTACATTTTTACAGACAGCCACCACAATTATTTTTTCTGTTTTTTTGATGTGTTTTTTTTTTTGTTGTTGTTTTTTTTTTTTTTTTTTTTTTTTTTTTTTTTTGAAACAATCTCTTCAGTTCGATACTGAAGAGTGTTGAATACTGGACCTCCAAAAAAAAAGCACTTTACATAAGATCTGGTGTCTCAAAACCAATATACATAAGTGGAAAGTGGGAGAAAGGGACAGAACATTCTGATATGCATATTTCACTTGTCACCAGAGGTTTTTTGGTTCTTTCTGAGGTTTTGATATTTAATTATTTACTCTGCCTCCAAGACCTGTCAGCTTAGATTCATTATAGTAAAGCTATCCAATTGAAAGGATGTGTATATAAAAGCCTAAACAGAAATATTTTAAATAGTTTTTAAATAATTCCATTCCAGAAACATATTCTGACAAAAAAATCCTAAGAGAATACATAGAATTTTTATGTGGTAAAGTGTTTAGCTCACACACTTTGAAAAAGATGGAATTCAATTTTGACTTTTCAATTTACAAGGAATATAATTTTCTCAAAATTAATCTTAATGAAATTTTTATACTCCACTATGACCTCTGCATCCATCTATCCTGAACATATACTATTCACTTACTATGGGTCTTTTTCAAATACATCCCATTTAATTAATTAGGCCAGTATATCATACATAAAGTACACTGTATTGTAAAGCCATTATCCACAGAAATAAAACACACAACTGAATATTTTGTAATTTTCAGGCAGAGTATTTTATTTTAAAATATTTTTAAGCCTAATAGTTCAGTGAAGATTACTTTTTAAGTTTTGGCTTGGATTCACTTATAAAATTTTTTAGATCTCAGAACTACATTAAAGTAGTTTCAAAGTATTAGAACTTATTCACTGTCTCATTAAAGTTAAAATGTTTTTAATGGCCATAAAATTGTTTCTCAGAATAGGAATATAGGATTTAACTTTCAATTTTGCCACAGTCTTCATCAAGGTATATTATGACCCTGTGTCACTCATATTCTTCTGTATAAATTATAGATATTACGAGTGTGTGTATGTATATAGAATGGATGTGGTATTTTAAAGCTTTAATGAATGAACCTTTATAACACCACTGTAAGGCAGCAATTGGAATGACTCATTATGTATATTAATTTATAAAAAATGCAAAGACCTGAAAGGGATTTTTGAAGGTTATGAAATGCTACATTGAAACAGAGAGAGATTAGCCTTCAATTTCCTTTGTCTTCACATAGGCATGAAAGCACAGAACCATGATTTATTTATTTGTATTGGTACCTAGGTTTTCCAGCCATGAATGAAGACCCTACTGTGTCAGGTAATAATCAAACACAGAGCTGGTCCTGATTAGAAAAGAACAGAACAGAATAGAATAGAATAGAATAGAATAGAATAGAATAGAATAGAATAGAATAGAATAGAATAGAATGCAACATTTTTGTTGGAAGGAATCTTCTGTGGTCAACTAGGCCAACTGCCTGACCACTTCAGGACTGACCAAAATTAAAGGATATTATTTAAGGGTGTTGGTCATCTCTCTAGGAAGCCTGTTTGAGTATTCAACCACCCTCCTGGTAAAAAAAGTGCTTCTTAATGGTCAGTCTAAACCTCTCCTGGGACAGCTTTGAGTGACCATTCCATCTGTGCAAGCACTGTATACCAGGGAGAGGAGCTCGCGCCTCCCTCATAGGTCCTCATAAGGCATTCATTCCAGCCCTTTCACCAGCATTTTTACCCTCCTCTGGAGGTATTCAAGGATCTACACATGATTTTTAAACTGGGGGGCCCAGAACAGCACACAGTACTCAAGGTGAGGCTGCATCAAGCCTGAATACAGTGGGACAATCACTTCTTTTGCCTGGCTGGTGATGCTGTGTTCAATGGACTGACAGTCCAGGACTGACAGGGCACACAGTGTTCGTCCTCTGGACCACCAAGGCACGCACTGCTGACTCACACTGAGCTACTGTCAACCAGCACCTCCAGGTCCCTTTCTGCAGGGCTGCTCTCCAGCCGCTGTTCTCCTCATCTTTACTCATCCCCAGCCTTACTTCGTCATAGGTACAGAATCTGGCATTTGGACTTGTGACATTTCATCCCATTCACCATAGCCCAATGCTCCAATCTATCAAGATCTCTCTGCAAGGCCTCCTGCCTTCCATTAGCACCTCATCACTCTCTACAGGTGCTTGAAAGCGGGCTGTCGCCAAGTGGATGCTGATCTCCCAGGTAACAACTGAGGACCCAAGAGGACACAGCTGTGCCATGGGAGCACATGGCACCCTGAGGGTGGGCATTGGGATCAAATTCTTCACAGAAAAGGTGATTGGTCATTGGAATGGGCTGCCAGGGAGATGATGGAATCATCATCCCTGGGAGTGTTTAAGAAAAGACTGGATGTCAAACTTAGTGCCATGATCAGGTTGACAAGGTGATGTCAGGGCATGAGTTGGACTTGAAGGTCTCAAAGGTCTTTTCTGACTTAATTAATTCTGTAATTCCATCCCTCAAGACAATCAACAGCACCTCCCAGTCTGGGATCATAAGGAAACTTGCTAGTGGTACATTCAACTCCTGCCTCCAGATCACTGATAAACAGATTGAACAGCACTGGCCCTGGAACTGCACCCTGAGAAACATCACTGGTGATCAGTCACCAGACAGATGTAGCTTCAATCACCACAGCCCTTTGAGCTCTGCCCTTCAGAGAGTTCTTCACCCAGAACATCCTGAACCCTCAGCAGGATGTTGTGAGGGGCAGCATCAAACACCTTCCTAACAGGCAAAACACCTACAAACATTACTTCCCCTTCATCCACTAGATGTGTGATGTATATAATAGATGTATGTCAAATTATTTAAAGAGGATTTTCCCTTTATGAACTCATATTCTTCTCCACAATTTTCCCAGGAACTCAGGTTAAATTAATGGGTCTATTGTTCCCTGAGTCTTCCCCTTGTATGCTGTTAACTGGAATAACAATGGCCAGCTTCCAGTCAACAAGGATCTCCCCAGACTCCCAAGACCTTTGGGAGATGATCCGTGTCCTGCCACGACATTTGCTAGCTCCTTCAGAACTCTGTGATGAATCCCATCAGGTCCCATGGATTTGTGAACTTTCAGACAATACAACTGATACCTTCCTTTTTCAGTGTCCACAAATGAGAAGTATTTTCTTTCTTTTCCTTTTCTTTTACCTTAAAACAGATATTTAGACAACTATCTTGCCACAAAAAGCACTATTGAATAGCTCTCACAGCTCTATCATAATTTCAATAGTTCAAACACCAAAAGCACAGAGTTTTTGGGTTTTTTTCTGTTCTATACTATACCTGCTAGCTAATTCCACAATTGTAGTACCATATGGGCAAATATGAAAAAGCCCTGCGACTTTTTATTAGGACATACATACGCACAAAAAGTAGTAAATGGTGCAAGAATTTCTATAGTTATCTGCAATGAAAAATTTGCTCAGAAAATTAAATTTATTATTTGGTTTTAATTCACATAATAAGTTATGAAAATCCTTCAGCTCTAGTATGTGAAAAATACAACACTCTCTATATTGTCTTTGATGCGCTCTGGGCTCGATGCAAATCATCTGAATGCAATTGAAAACTGCTATTTTCCTGGGATTTTGTGGGCAGTGTAAATGATGTATCATTTTGCTCACTGCTTGCTCAAGCTGGAATAGATTTGGCATGCTTTCAAAATTCATCCCATAGTGAGTATCATAATGAACTGCTCTACTTCTGTTCAAACTGCACTCAGTATTAATTTTACTAATTTAAAGTCTTAGACATGAGATGTTGTAATGGGAAGGCCCAACAGTCATAAGTGTCATTTTTTATCTCATGCTCCATCTCAAACATTTGTTTTTGCTGGCCATGAACTCATTAGGAATTAAATTACTGGAGTGGGAAAACAATCCTGATTGACTTCAGTGATGATGATACAGCAGCAGTCACCTGTAAAATACTGGCACCTGCACCTAGCATTAAAATTTTATCCACTGGAGACTGTGTTTACCGAAGTGAAGCACATTGGCATAACATTTGACGTTCATGCCACAATGATAACAGCGAAAGAAGACAGAAAGGCAAACAGATTGTATTTGACATCTTTCTCCATATGTGGTCAAATATAAAAACATTTGCCATCTATTTAAACGTTTTATTAGGTACAGAGTTGAGTAATATTGCAAAAATGTAATGTTAATTTCTAGTTTTTCTGTACCTGGCTAGACGGACAGAAAGATTAGAGAATACCTGAAGTTATGTCTGTTCCTAACATGTGTTAAAAGTTACTACATAATGCAACATAACAAACCATACTGTCTCTGAGAGGTGTCCTTAGATGTGCACTTTTCTAGGAGCAAAAAAACAGGTCCAAGAGGCTCTCTTCTCAATATCCCTCCTGACTGTTACAGCTCAGCTTCCAGAGTGGCAGTCGGGAGTCAGCAATTTTCCATTTAAGAATCATGTAGTTTATACAATTTGCTGAATCCTTTAGGACAATGCAAATTTAAGGACAATGCAATCTATGGTCTACTATGTGGTAAACAATTCATCTTCTTCTCTTGAAGATCTACAACACTCTGTTTAACTTCAGTTTAAACTTATTTTCTCTATATGAGTCCATAAATCTAAAGAATAAAGTATCTTGAAAGGATCTTTCTTCCTCCAGGAACAGTAAATACAGTGAAATATCAGCTTTGCTGCAACTGAGTTTTTTAAAAGCATCTGAAGCCCTGACCACAAAATTTTGGTCATTGAAATTTAAATAAACATGAGTGGTCCTGGAAATACTGTTTTATGCTGGTAAAAAAAAGGAAAGTGCTGTGAAAGCCTGTTAAGGCTAAAAGTTAGGGAAATGTCATGTTATTAAAGTAAAATAGTTTCAATAGTTTTTTTTCATCTAAAGCTTTTATTTGCATCTTTTATTTATGACTGTTAAATGACTTATTACTATTGAAGACTAATGGAAACCACAGTATATAGTTCACTTTTTCTGCTAACTACAGATTTAATTTTTTGAAAGGAATAAAACCCACTAATGATAGTTTTTACAGCCCAAAGGTGCTTTGAGATGGAGATAGAATAAGTGAGTAGGAGTGCTATGTTTCCATAAAAGGAGTTGCAGAACAGATTGTTCAATTAATTTGCCACATATCTTGAAATCATGTGTGTTCAATATTTATTGACCACAGCTAGTGAAAGCATATCATCATTGAGAATGTCT
>NW_005054359.1:2648336-2651631 GCF_000277835.1 Geospiza fortis | reverse complement strand
TCATACCACCCCACCAGAAAGGAGGCTGGGGTGCACAAGGAGTTGTGTGAGAACACACCCAGGACTGCTGATCCCAAAGGGACAAACGCACATCTCACATCATATGGTGCTCTCACAGCTATAAAAACTGTGGAAAGAAGGAGCAGGCAAGGGGAATAAGGAAGTAGCATTCAGAGTTTTGGTGTTTCTCTTCCCAAGTCACCATTAGGCATGATGGATTCCTGCTTTGCTAAGGATGGCTGAACACCTGCCTGCTGATAGGAAATAGTGATTGGTTGTTTGTTTTGCTTTGCTTGTGCATGCAGTTTTTGCTTGTGTTATGGTTTTAGGCTGGTTGGATGCCAGGCACCCACAAAAGCCATTTGCTCACCCCCCTCTGTAGCTGGACAGAGGGGAGAAAATACAATGAAGGGTTCACGAGTTGAGATAACGACTGAGAGATCTCTCACTAAGTACCATCAAGCACAAAACAGGCTTACTTTAGAGACATAAAGTAAATTTATTGCTAATAAAATCAGATAATGAGAAGAAAAATTAGACCTTAAAAACATCTTTCACCCATCCCTCTTTCCTTCCAAGCTCTGTTGCCTATCTCAGTGGTGCAAGGAGAGAGGAAACGTGGGTCATGGTCAGTTCATTACCCATAGCTTCTTCTGTTGCTCAGGGAGAGGGGTCCTTCCCCTGCTGCACTATGAGGTCTCTCCCACAAGAGACAGTTCTCTTTGAACTTCTCCAAGGTCACTCCATTTCATGAGAGCTCCCTGTGAACTGGGGCAATGTGAATCCATCCCATGGGCAACAGTCCTCCCAAAACTGCTGTGGCATGAGTCACTCTTCCATGGGGTGCAGTCCCTCAAGGACAGGCTGCTCCAGACTGGGAACAGAGCCCCTCTTTCCACAGGTCTCCCACAGGATCACAGCCTCCTCTAGACAACCAGCTGCTCTAGTGTGGGTTCCTCCACGGGCTGCAGGTGAATATTTGCATTCTCCATGGACCTCTATTGGCTGCATCTCCTCCCCCTCTTCTTCAATGACCTTGGGGTCTGCATGTTGTTCTACTCTCACAAATTCTCACTCCACTCTTCTCTCACTGGAAAACTACAGCTGCACCACAAACTTTGTTTTGATTTCTTCTTAAATTTGTTATCACAGAGGGGTAACCACCATCTCTAATTGGCCCAGCTTTGGCCAGTGGCATGTCTATCTTCAGAGCCATCAGGGATTGGCTCTGTGGGACATGGTTGAGCCTGATAATGAGAGAAACGCTTCAAAAAATGCTTCATCATTATGTCTGCTTGTCATAATCATTCTTGGACTCCTGAAAACTACATGCAGAATGGACTGTGAGTAGCCTGCCTTGAGGCCCATAAAAAGGAAAGAGAAACTGGTGCAAAATGTGGAGGGGAAAGTGAGGGGGCAGAATCCCTGACCTTCGCCTTTCCCCCCCACCGCCTGCTTTGAGACACCCTGAGACCCCTGGAAGCCAACACTGCCTGCCTGGAGAGAACCCCCCGATCCTGCAGCCCTGGACCAGAGTCACAGTGAGCTGTGGAACCCCCACCCTGCTCCTGCATCCTGCAGTGAGAGCACTGCAAGCAGATTGAGGTTTGGCCTCAGCCACTGGGTGCTGCACCTGCATCACAGGGGATGGGCTGCTGCATCCCAGCCAAACTGCTCCTGAGATCAGAGGAGGCAGGTGGGATGCCTTGAACTGAAAAAAAAAGAAAAGGGCAAAAACTGCTTCTCTCCCTCCCTCCTTTATCTCAGCAGCAGCAAAGGTAGCACAGAGTGGTGGTGACCTATCCTGTGCTTTTTAAAGTAACCTTAGCTTTTTCTAACTTTACTCTGTTTCTCTCTGTCTTTATCTCTTTTACTATTGAATAAAAATGTATCAATTTTTTTGGCATTGTCTGGAAAATCCACACATGCCAGAGGTTTATATGCAAAAATGAGACAGAAGAGTCCTGCAACTTTGTTTGAATAAAGGTAGAGAGTCCACTGGGGCACATGCCCTTGGGGTTTTCTCTCTCAAGAGTCCTTTCATCCTAACAGCCTCTTCCTTTGCCAACTGGCTGAGGAACTAGGCAGTTCCTGAACCACCTACCACATATTCCCCCCTTGAACCAATTTTACCCAAAAGTTCAGATGTTCAGGGTTGTGTAGACACTTGTCCATTTCAGGAGACAAATTGTCTGGGCTCTGCAACAAACCTGCTGCCTAAACTTAGTAGAGACATTAAGATCCATTTCAAAGACATTAACATCCATTTCAAAGACATTAACATCCATACCTTCACCCATAGAACTGTTTGTAAACACATTAGCTTTCCTCTCAGGATCAACATTTAATCATTTAATCTCATTGGGTTTTTATCTCATTTTTTGGGAGGGAATATTTTGAATCATCAAAGTTCTTTCTGTTTGATTGACAGAGAGCTAGTTCTCTTTACTCATCTGTGATTAAACCCGATCATAACAATGGTAGAAGCTTCCAGCAGCTTCTCACAGAAGCCACCTCTGTGGCTCCCCCACCACCATGAACCAGGCTGTGCAAAACCAATACAGCTTACCCTATTAAACTGTCTTTGTCTCAACCCATAAGCTTTCTCTCTTTTACCTTTCTGATTTTCTCCCCTGTCCCACCACGAGGAGTGAGTGAGAGGTTGTGTGGGGCTCAGTTACCTATGAGGGCTAAGCCACGACACTCAGGTAAACCAAGACCTGCTCCTGCACTGAACATTTTCCAGGTGTTTCTTGATCTGGTGTACTAGCTGGGCATAACAGATATATCTCAGTGAAAGATGAATGTTAGAAAATAAAAGGAGAAAGTGATAACTCAGGCAGATGGCGATTCATAAATATAGAAAAAGGCAGTGACGTATATTGAAAATAACAAACTAACTTACTGACTAAATAAATAAATAAGAGGAAATACTTCTGGTGGGACAGAAGATAAATGAAAGGCATTGATTTTTTAAGCTTCAAAATGAAAGTGAAAAATTCAGCTCAAGGGGAAGAAACTGTAGCTGAAGAAGTAGGTCTGATAGCAAGATGAGGATGGAACTGTTAGAGACTTGCTAAAATTCTGATTGATGTATAAGAAAGGTCTGAAAGTATAAAAATCCCTCAAGCTGTGTATCCAATTACCCTCCCCTACCTAATATTTAAGCCTCCTTACAAATTCAGTATTTGAATTCTGGCAAGTACGTCTTCCTTTTTGAATGCTGTCTTCTACTGTCTTCTATTTTTTTATTATTATTATTTAAACTGTAAGACTGGAAAACAAAGTCTTCAGA
>NW_005054359.1:2540624-2648283 GCF_000277835.1 Geospiza fortis | reverse complement strand
CTGCAAATACTGAGTTTTGAGAGTTATATCTCCATATGTTCCATATCTTTGGGGCAGTCTTCACAGAGAGCACTTCAGACCTATAGGAGCACTGCACAGCTTGCAAATGTCTAAGGAAGAACCATTCTGTCTCAGGAAAGTAAAATCACCCCAGATTGCATGTATACTGATTCAGTACTTACGTTTAATTTAGTCTAAATATCACAGATTAAAATTTATTTCAGTCACACTTGATTCAGTCAAGTTGATTTCAGTCACACTTGTATAAACAGAATGTGAGTTTTCTGAGTGCTCACATCTCTCTGTTTGAAGAAATTAAAATAGAAGTGCAGGTCACAGATGGATAGAGGCAGATATGGTGGACTCAGTCCAAATTCAGTATTCAAGACAATGTGAAAGTACAGACTTTGCATTTTCAGGTATTTCATCATGGCTGGAATACTTGCATTTGCATTCTTCTAGGATGTTTCTCTTCTTTAAGAATTATTTTGCCTAAATTCATCTTTATCACACAGCTTTTAGCTCCATACGTAAGACTAAGATACCTGGCTTGATTTCCAACAGGAAGTTGTATGGAAGACTCCATATATGTTACCTCAAGTAAATAAAAATTCTGACCTATCGTCATTTCACATTTTTTTTTCTTTTTTTTTTTTTTCTTTTTATGTTTGCTGCTGTAGGCTTCAAAAGGTGTTGATGGAATAAAGGGAAGGGGTGGATATAAGAAGAAGAGCTCCTATAGCATATTTTGCTCACCTTTCTTTGCTTTCTCATCTACTGGACATGATTATTTTGAAAGCAGAAGATATTCATACATTAGATTATTTTTCTGCCTCTTGTTCAACTGTAATCACATTTTGTGTGCTAAAAGCTGTTTTCTTTTTTCCTAATCCTTTATGTTTCCAGAATCAAAGTGGTTCATTAGCTAGCTTTTTTCATTTTTTCTTTTCAAATCCTCACAGCCATTTTGAGGTAATAATCATTGAGAAGAAAACACATCATGCTCCCAATCCTCTGGGGGTGGTTTGCCCTTGGCTGGACTGCAGGTGGCCGCTCAAGTTGTTCTGTCACTCCCCTCCTCAAAGGAATAGGTGGGAGAAAATGGAGTGAAAGGCTCGTGAGTTGAGAGAGAGGGAGAGGAGGGAGAGAACACTTACTGATTGCTGTCACAGAAAAAAAACCAGACTTGGCTTGGCAAAATTAATTGAATTTATAGCAATCAGATCAGGGTAGGGTAATGAGTGTTCCTAGGGACCTGTTAAAGGGGGATAAATCCTAACTTTTCTCACTTCTTGCCTATTCAGCTCTTTTAGCTTTATGAAAAAGAATCCTAATGCAGTGGTGATATGTTTGTCACTTTATTAAGTTAATAAGTTTGTGGATTATACTCATTCTCACTCTTAATTTTAGTAAATAATTCTGTTTATGAAGATGCAATGATATTGCCTTACCCAAGTCTACCATTTCTAATGCCAAAATAACAAAAGAATCTGTCTATTTCTATTTGCAGCTAGGATTGTTTCAAGACAGGAAAAGTAATAGTGTTCTTAATTTTCAATAGCTGATTTTCAGATACCTAATCTTCAACACATCTGGAAAATAAAACAGTGGCTATACATCTACCTTAAAATTGGTAGAAAGAACCACGAACTTACAACTTTCTTCTGGAAACTTCCCTTATCCTTCTCAAGATTTTTAAAGTAAGACTTTCATTCAAGTATACATACATCCATAGACTCCATTTGACACCACTTGTTTTTTTGTCTTTATGGTTTTACACATGCAAGGGGAATGCTATGTGTGTATGCCTGTGTATGCCTACCATTAAAACACTGTTGTGTACAGCAAAAGCAAATGCACAATTCTCTGAGAAAACACAATGGCAGAGACCACAGGATGAAGTCCCTGACTAGTCAAAAGGCAGTTTGCATAGTACTTGGAGTCTGAGTGAAGAATTTTTCCTTTTCCATTCACTTGAGTCATAAGCAACCAAAAACAGAAATCTATAAAGGAAATGAGGGCAAACCTGCATTTGTAGTATTTGCATGATAAAAACAGCAAAAACCAGCAAAAGCTGGATGCAATAAAATACACTAAATTATTCCTAGAAATAAGTGCAAAATGCATTATCTTAAACAACAAACCAAATAAATAAATAACAGAAGGCTGACAGCTTACATTATGCTGTGAAATTCAGCACATTTTTTCTACTAACATAATCAGTTTTTCATTCAAATTAATTCCACACTCTACAAAGCCTTTTTAATAATTACTGCTGTTTCTCGTCATAAATTCCCTCAAGAGTTACAGCTACAGATTAAACTTAATATTCCCAGCTCTGTAGATGTCATTTGACTACTCCTCCTCCTTCTCCTATAACTTTCAAACCATGTATTGATTTACCATGATTGCTGACTTGAAATGGTCATAGGCATGGACTCCTTCTTGTAGCACTCACATAAATGCCATTTTCACTGTACTTCATTAAAACTTGAATCAGTTAATGCCTTCTGATCCCAGGAAAAAAAACAAACCACACGCACAAAAAAACCCGACACACACACTTTCAAACCAAACCAAACCAAACCAAACCAAAACAACAACAACAACAAAACCCCACATAATTTCTCTTTTTAAAGTATGGAGTTTTATGATGAGTGTCAGGATTTTGGTTTTCAAGCTCTCACCAGGACTCCTATGATACCCGCAGACAAAATCTGTACTATCTAAAGACAGGAATTTTGAAAGACCCCATACAAGTCAAGTGTGAACATGAAACTTCAACGAGTATTTATCTTTCTTTAACACCTTTGAAAATACTAGCTACAGTTTAAGAAAAATGGTAAAATAAATTCCAGCAGTGAAACCGAGAATGATGAAGTCAAAGTCTTTTCTGAGCACATAAATGTGAAAGTACAAAGTGTCCTATTGAATAGGACTGAATTTTTGAATTTAATGTCTTCAGTTTATCTAGTTGGGCCATGTACAACCAGAATGTAATATTATGATTATCATTCAAACAAGATTAGTTTTTTAATATTACTTAAAGAAATCTCAAAACAGATTAATTACATGTGTGCTTAGTTTAGGGAATGATTAAAATACTGCATTTTATATGGTTTCCATTTTCCAAAAAACCTGTACAAATTACCATACTGTAATAGATATTCATAAAGCAAATTAAATTTTTTTCAGTAGAATAAAAATTTGGACAGTCCTTTTGCTTTTAAATACACATTGTATTACAAATTCTGTTGACAGATTTTTAATACAGTTTATACTTACTGTCCTCTCACCATAAATTCCTCTCTAACTTGTATCACATATTTTCAAATTTAATTTTCTAAGTTAAATTTTTTCATTCTTGTAAGAGATTTCTGAAATACATTTACACCTACAGTAAGCACAGCATATGAAGATTTTGTTAATTAAAAACCAAAAATGTTTAAAAACTATGTGCAAACTACCATGCGGTGTTCGAAGGCCCTAATTCAGCAACTCTTTAGACAAAGGACTTTGGACACAAAACTTTGTCTTCACAAAACTGGTACAAGGACAGTAGCTACCTAAATCTCCCAGTCTGCTGAATATTGCTTTAAAGACTATTCCCTGGCACCTTGGATAAACTCCAAATGAGATTCCTACATTGCATTAGAGATCTCACTTTAGGGGGTTGGTACTTACCTGTCATTTCCCTCCTGCTAATAGTGTCTTTATGGAGTAGTCCATTGGAAAAATTACAAATCCCTGTGTTTTAATACTTTGAACACTGTTGGCGTTTGTGAATTTTGAAAACCCTAGAAATGAGGAACAGACACAAGCTCTGAACTGATGACATAGATGTTTTCACAAAGTAATGCAACACAGAGTTCCACTATTTTCATTCTCTGCTTAACCCTTCTAACTTTGTCATTCTACATTAAGTACTTTTGACAATTCTTAGAATTAAATGTTAAGACGCTGTAATGATCTACACAACATTGCTTATTTTTATATATTTTTTTCCTGTTCTCAGCCCCGGGGAAAGCCTGGGCAAGGGAGGGCAAAACGCTGCCTGGCAGCCAGGGCTGAGCCAGGGGAAGCGAGCGAGAAACAGCCCTGCGAGCCCCGAGGGGACAGGGGACGGGGGAATGGAGATTCCTCCTAGGCCTGGAGAGAAATTCCCACTCCCATTAGGGGTCTCTAACCCTTCTCTCCTGCACCATCCTCCTTTTCCAGAGGACAATGATCAAGTCCTCTGCAGATTCTTTCCTTCTGGCACTCCTAGTACCCATGGAGGCAGCTTCCATGACAACATCTCAATTCTCACATTCCTCAGTCCAATATTGTGAGGCTCAGGTAAAGTCAACACCTTTACTTTTTCAGAGGCTAAGCACTGTGATGTGAGAAGAGGAATAGAAGTTTTTGATGTTAGTTAGAAAGACAATTCTAAGACTATAAGAAAATGCTTCTCTTTTCACCACTGAAGATTTTTTTTTTAATGTCCAGGAAAAACATTTATTTTCTTGAAGTTTCTTTGCAACTGAAGATATTTTTTAGCCATTTTGTTGGCATCTACTTCTTCCTGGACTTCTTTTATTTTAAATTTCTTCCCTAGATGACTGGATTATTTTTTAAAATATTCCAAACCTCTACAGAAAACAAAATGCTGCAATTATTTCTCAAATTATGTATTTCACCAGTTCTTCAAGAATTACATGGATTTTTGCTCACTTCAAGACAGTGACTTATTTAAAACACTAAATTGCTGAAATGTATCTGTATTCTTTATATATTTTAGTTGCTAAAGTGCATCTCTAAAGATTTTTTTAGATTTTAATCTAAAATAAAGATTTTACATATGTCATTCTGATGTGACTAATTTCTCCTTAGAGTCAGAGGGGGTCTCAGGTGTATTATGCTGCAAGGTGGATAATTTTAATTCATACTATTTCTCAGTCATTTGCCCAAACAGGTGTCAAGAGAAAGGAGAGGAAGAAAGATTTTAAAGTTCTGGGTCATGTTGTACCTCTGCTCTGAACATTAAAGAAAGGTCATTTTTCACAGCAACAGCAGCTTTCTCATATGGCCTACTTTGATTCTTTCACACTGTGAAGAAGTTTATTTAGATTTTGCAATTAAGAACAGAGCAAGCAACTAAGTTATATGTAGGCATTCAAAGAGAAAAAATGTTTTTATTCTTGAACATATAAGTCACACATATCTTGTGGATTGGCATTTATTTTGAACTAGGCTTTAAAACAATAGCTTAAATAAGCTGTCAGCAGACAGTCTGTATTTTGTCTGTTTTCACAAAACCATAACAAATTACAGTAGAAAAAGAAGACATTCAAGCCATATACAAAAAAAAAAATTATACACTCTGAGTGACCCTGACACAGATCCAGACCAGCAGGGAATCTGAATAATTTATCCAAAGAAATGAACTGGTTTTGTACACTTTTTCAAGGCACAGTATTTCCTTACATGATAATTCTCACTATGTGACCTATCCCATGTTTCCCCGTCAGCAACATGCTTTCTTGACGTCCTTCTATGGGGTGATCACGTGCTGCTCACTTATCTGTCAGCTTCCAGTGTGCTCCTCTTGGCAGGGCTCTGCCCTGTGGCACCTCCTCTCACCAAGGTCAGGCAAAGACAGCCTCTCTGTGCCACCATGTGCTCCTTTATGCCTCCATGTGCTGATCTGCACTGCCATGTGCTCCTTTGTGCCTCTATGTGCTCCTTTGTGTCACCATGTGCTCCTTTGTGTCACCATGTGCTCCTTTGTGCCACCATGGCACTCTGCAGGCACATCCCACAGCCTACAACTCAGTTTTATCCTATCTCTTCCACAATACACACCACAAATGCACTTCAAGTAAAATGTCATACCTAGAGCTAAAACAAACATTCTATTTTCAATTTTTTTGACAGCATGGTTATTGATTCCTGAGCTTTCATGTGTGTGCACAGACAAACTTATACACGCATAGAGACAATAATTTGTGTTAAGGTGGCTTGTCCTTCTGGTACACAAACATCCATAAATGGAACTCAAATGAAAAATATTGAACTGATTTAAGGGTTGTATGTCATGTCTTTTTTTTTAATTTATTTAAAGAAACCCCACATAACAAAAACTATTTGAAGCTACTTAGGTCAAAACTATTAACCTTCTTAATTACACAGTCACAGAATAATAAGGAAGTAACTTGAAATTGTAAAAATGTAGTACAAGGTATATTTTAGCACTTTTAGATAATCAGCTAATGTTTTTAGCTGGAAGTATTGTACATTTTCCTAGTGGTGACAAGATAATTAAGATGAAATGATACAATTTGCTGCTAGGGATTAAATAATGAAAATAATCAAATTGTTCTTGACAAAATGCTGGTGGATACAATGAAGAAACACCTTATGTTATATTATTGGTCCAATTTTTTATTTTACCTTCTGATTGGTTTAACAGTGCATCAAGATGCCTCACTGACTTTAGGCACAAAAACCTATTTCAGAGCCAAAAATTTGTTTGATTTTGAGATTAAAATGCATTAATTTTAATTCAGAAAGATAGAGCAGATGTAAAACTGGAATAAACTTTTGTATAAAGCCAAAAATTACCTTTTCTTTTTTTTTTTTAAGTTATTAGTGGCCTAAGTAATTGTAAAAAAAAATATGCTAGATATATACAGTACATTGTACTGTAAAAAAAAAAGAAAAAGGCAATAAAATTTGCCCAAATATATACATTCTAATGGATTCCAAATATAGATTTATGAATTTCTCAAAAGTTACTGCAACCTTCTCTGTTCTGTCTAGTCAGAAACAAAAATTTTTGTTCCTAAGGGGGCATAGTTTATACCAAATAATGCTGCAAGACATTATTATTCTTACTAATGCAATTTGGAACATTTGATATAAATTATCCCAGTTCACCTGGTATATAAATGCAAAACACTTAATTCCTCTGAGTAATAAATGATAATACATACCTCCTCTTTGGAGATGAGCAGATCATATTCAGCAAAAAAAAAGTGAGACTTAGACTTTCATTTTCAAGCATAATAAAATAATTTTTTTTTGTAAATTTAAAAAAAGTTTTGGAGAAACTTCTTTTATCACCTGCATCGCTGGAAGCATGTGAGAAAATTCACCCTCTTTTGGTGGAGGCAAACATTGGTAAGAAACTGAATCCCCCTGGAATGGTTCAAGATGTTCTCTTGTATCCTCTTCTTCCATAGTCCTGACAGCTCCCCTCCCCTGTTTATTTTCACTTTGGGTTTCATGTTCTTCATTTTTAACTAGCATTTATCTGGGATCTTTTGTAGTATCACAGCTGTATTGGTGCACAGACATGGTGTTGGACAAAGATGCCTTATCCACTTATGACACTGATTCCTAAAGCAGCAAGGTGTCACTAGAATATCACCAGCACAAGAAAAAGACCAGAAATCTGCTCTGTTCTGAGTAAATCAGTCATCCTGGAACTAACTGATTGCACAATCCAGTGACTCCTGAGTAAATAAGAAATATGAAGAAAATAATTTGATAAGTATCCTATAGAGCTAAATCCCATCCATAACCTGTTGTTTTACTGCAATTATACAACAATAGGGCCAGTGAAATTTTGCTTCTAGTCAAAACATTTAAAAATATGGTGAGTTTGCCTTCATGACATAGCCAAAGGCCTTTTCCAGCTTAAGCTGCCCTTGTGAATGCAGTTATAGAGTCATAAAATTATACATAAAATAAATTGATCTGCATATAAAACTCTGGATTACAGCGTCCAACATCACTGCAAAAACCACAGCACATATCTTCTATAGAAATAAAAAGATGTTTCTTTTTATTTTCTTTATTTTTTTTTCACTCTGCTAAATGTATTCTGTTTTTCTTACAGAAATAATTAACAGTTCAATGAACAAACCAAGTGGGGTTTTATACTAAAAACCCAAGGAGTTTAGAGAAAACACATCCTTATAGAAAATGCAAAACAGACGGAGGACTGTCAAGCCCAGGAGCCTTCTTTGAGCTTTAAGGTATTTAATAGCGGCTCTTGTTTCCTTAGTGGGTACTGGGAGATCTAACTCTTTGCTTTTCTCATGATCTAGTGCCAATTTATGGAATGCCTCTGGGTAAACTGTTTCAGATTAATTGAAAACCACTATTTGAGCATTATTGTCTTTTTTAAAGAAACCGTCATTCTTTTTTTCCCTTCAGAATTCATTATGATCATGTCATTATTATTTTTCTTGGCATTTGAATTCCACCTAATTAACAGTTGTATATATAACCTTTTCCATAATCTGTAACATTCAAAGAAAAATAAACTAATTGTCCTTATTTATATTCAGCATTTTAATGCCTGCTTGGTTCAGAACTGTTCATTTATGTCATGTTGATACCTGAACTGTTTTTGCAGCTCAGTAAATCCAAGTCAAGGACTGAGATTAAACAGTCTAACTTTTGCTGATATGTAAAGGGATGCTGACATGGTGAGCTGATCTGTATTTTGAATGGATGGAATGAAATGGGTTTTCTGATGCAAAAGTCAAGAAACAGTTTGTAGTCGAGACACAGTCAAGCCATCTGCTCTGATGGCTGCATGTAAACAAAAATATATTGTGCATGGCATAGCAGAGATTGTCTCAATCTCATTTGATCTCCTCTTGGATATAATGAAATTATACCAGAAGGCTTATTCTGTCTTTGTGATTTACCTGAAGATTATAACTAAGGTTTGCAATCTTAAAATGGGCTTCAAGATCACTGTGGATTTGTGTGAGAGATGTTTTGCCACTCCAAGCTGTTTGTTTTGAGATTGCAAAATGGGTCAGAGAGGAAGTCCAGTTTGCAAATGGCATGTAAACCAGAGTAAAACCTTCTGCTACACAAAGTTTAAACTACTGACTGTGCAACCAGACTAGAAGTAATCTCTACTTTAAATCTTGTGAATGACCACATCAATATTTAAGAGGCTTTTTTTTTAATCCAGAAATATAGGTATTCAGCATGAAATCAGGTTGTCTTCCTTCCCTTATTCTATCAGAAGACTTCATTGCTATCCTTTCCCTGTTTCTGTACAGATTTAGATGTAATAAGAGAAACACTTTAGCAATCTTAATGTACAGGGTATTTATAATTTCAGGGATTATTGTCATGCT
Source organism: Geospiza fortis (assembly GCF_000277835.1). Taxonomy (NCBI): domain Eukaryota; kingdom Metazoa; phylum Chordata; class Aves; order Passeriformes; family Thraupidae; genus Geospiza; species Geospiza fortis. Next base: position 2,639,137 of record NW_005054359.1, on the reverse strand, counting down.
TAAAGGAATGTAAATTGGTCTGGCAAATTCGACTTTGAGAGTCTCACTTATCTCACGGTCTAGAGCCTGTAAATAAGGGCAAGATTTCTCAACAAGATGTACCAAAGTAGTACTTGACTGAATGAAACTTCCTGGCACATTCTTCTTTATGCCTATTTAAAGAGTCAGAAAGACATCAAGGGAATGCATTGGAGTTTAGCACAAGCATATACAGAAGTCTGGAGGAGTAAAAGTATGAAATAGTTGTTTCAATTACTGTCACTGTGTTTGGGCTTGGTACAGGCCCTGAATGCACATGGAGTTCTCATAGAATCATGCTATCATAGAAAGGCTTTAGTTGTGAGAGAGTTTTAAATATCATCTACTCCATTTCCCCTTCCCCTCACTTTACTGGGATGCTCAAAGCCCTATCCAACCTGGACTTGACGCCTCCAGATAAAGGGTAGCCACAACAGCTCTGGGCAGAATGTTCCTGTGTCTCACCACTCTTATAATGAAATGTTTCTTCCTTCCTTAATGTAAATCTACTCTCTTCCAATTTAAAAACATTGTCCTTGTCCAGACACCAGTCCCACTATGTCATTGGTGAAGTTATTAAGTAGCATTGCTCCCAGTATGGACCCACAGGAAACACAACTTGTTACTGAGGTTTTGAGAGGGGAAGCAATATTCCTTAGCTTGAGGGCAGGCATGAACACACTGCTCCTGTTCCTGACAGAGGAGCACACCTAAGAAGGAGCTTTCCCTGCTGCGGTGACTTCCCATGAACAACTTCTGGCAGACTAGTAGAACATGATGTCCCTTTAGAATACCATATAATCATCTCACATTAGTTAAATTGGGGCATATCATAGCTCTAAAGAACATACCTGAAGAAGTTTTCATCATTTTCAAGGACTATCATAGTGCTTAGTTTTGACTGCTTTGTCCAGTCTAACTGCAGAAGATAGATTTGGATTAGGGAAGGAAGGAACTGAGGGACTTTTCACTGATATACTCAAAATGACCTAGAAGACAAACACAAAAACAGAGAACCATTTTGTAACATTAACCTAAAACTGTTAGCATGGAAGATTTGTGGTCGTGATTTGAAGGGATTTTTTTATGCCACCTCTGTAGATACTAGAAATGGGAAGGGAAAAAATGGTTGATGGTAATAAAATAAATATTTTGATAGTAATAAAAATCAATAGGATTTTCAATTGAAGAAGTAACATGAGAAAGAGAGGGACTCTGGGGGAAAAATTAAAAAAAACCAACAAAAACCAAACAATAATTGGCAGAATTAAAAGGAAAGATAGGTTTCTGTGAACAGTTCAGTATGTAGAAGCTAAATATTTATATAATTGCTGTGACAAAATGACTTAAAATTTTCTGGACATTTTTGTTGTGATTTTGTTGAAGTCCAGCTTTGACACAAGAAGAAAAGGGACTAAAGTATGGATTTTTAAAATTTTTATAGTCAAAAAACCCCACGATTACCGATACATGTCTTTAAAGGATCTAAAATTCTATTTTAGATTTCTATTGAAGACACTTGAAAAAATAAATAGTTAAAAAAGATGTACAGTTTCAGCTTTGGACAGCTGCTTTTTCTATAAAATATAACTCTGAAATGCTTGATCACTCCTCTGTCAGAGCAAGGAAACCTGAACATTAAAAATGGTATAAAGGACTTTTTATACCTGAAAGCACACATGAGAATCACTTTCTCTCACCCAAGGTACTTATTTTTCTGTGTTTCAGCAATTCAAAGAAAAAGAGGAGTAAGAGCAGGGAGATAATGTGCTTTCTTCACCTTTGGCAATGGTGCAACTGTTATAAGCCTGCAAATGTTCACAGCTCAAGTGAAATAGTGCTCAGAAAGACACAGGAATAATTTAATTTTGGGAAACTTTCCTCTAGACAATATCCAAGGGACCTCAATCTTACTAATTTATCAAATAAAATTTTGATTGGACTGAGTGTCTCTATAATACAATGCTTCTCAAATCTATCAGGGAGAGTGATAAAAGAAAAATTAAAGCTAAAATTAGAATAAATCACACTACAGATAAAGACACATTTTTAGGAGCATGAATCCTCAGAACATCATGTCAAATCAATATTAGATTTTTCATCAGTGAACACTCTAAAATCAAGATTATTTTAGCTTTATTTTGTCCTAAATACTCATGCTCCAGCTTGTTTGCAGATATTTTATGACACAAAGTATTATAGATCAGTTTATAGTGATGGAAGTTGTAGCTGCTTCTGTTCCCAAGTCAGTCAGAAGTTAACCGCAAGTATAAAATAGACAGGCATCTATTTCAACACCAAATGTTGGCAGAGTATGGGAGTAGTTCACTATGGATCAAAGAATAAGATAAAAAGAGCTGAACAGACTTTTAATGCATAGAGTGAGATAAAAATATCTGTAGAGATTTTCTGATGCTCCAACCTATGGATTCCCATACCTTGTGCCATCTATGACCAAGTTATTTTGCAAACGTTTTTGAAAAAGCAACCAGTGAGCCTTTTAATAGTCATTGTTCATTGAAAAAGAGATAGCAAAAGAAACTGATGAAAAGTGGTTTTCTCTAATTTGCCAACCTTCCTGTTTTTGCAACAACAACATCATTGCAATTTAGGGAAAAATTGTAAAATATCATAATAAAATTTCTGTTCTTGAGTACTCTTTAAAATTGTTTTGGTAAAACTTTTAAAAAACCACAACTTTTGTCTTTCTCCCCAAGTTACAAAAATAGAAATGTAACAACTCATTCAGATGAAACACTGATGTCTGTATTTCAAAGGATTTTCAAGGAAAAGAACTAACAGGATTCTGATAAAAATCAGAATTTTGTGGAAAAAGTGGCAAAATACACATAGGGAATGAAAAATGAATCCTCTACAAGAATTTGCATAACAAGAATTTATAACAAATGGTTCAACTTTAAGCCAAGTAATATTAATTGTTTTTCCTTGGTATCCTGAGATTACAATTTTTAACTCTGAGATCTGGAGACCAAGCATTTGCCAGTTGCTCGATTTGTTGCGAAAATGTTATCTCTCAAGTGAAATGTTAATGATTCAAAATGTCTCTTTTAAAATTAGACTTGTTTTGCCACTGCTATGAATGTGTAATCCTATGAGTGGACACAAAAAAAATCCTAGTGGTTAAAGAAAAATTTGTTTTGCGGTTGAAGGAGGAAAGAATCTGAGAAGAACTTTTCCATCTGAAAATGATCGTTAAGTATTAGTTTTACACCTGGAAAAAAAAAAAAGTCTTTCTCTTCACTGATAATTTTTTGCTTGGATATGATTAACAATTTTCAATCTGTAATAATTCTCAATGTTGAATTACTAAAACCAGAAATGATTAGTGCTTCCCAATATCACCATACTGTATTCCAAGACATAAAGAACTTTGAACAATATTGGAAATAACAATAGAAATAGTTAACAATTTCTGAAATAATGCATTTTTTATGTTGATTATGGAAATCTTAGTAGGGGCCAGAAGGCTTTTGGCAGAAATAAAGTTTTTGAACTTCTGATTCTTCATGAATACATAACAACATACCTCATCTTTGAGGAGTAAACACAGAGCAAACACAGGAGTTACCACACAGAGCAAGAAAACAAAGCTGTTTCTCTTGCAGCTTTTTTTCTAGCACTTCTAGGAGTTTTGAATCTGTTCCCTGGCAGACCTGTCAATGTAATTTTGGTCAAATTTCTTATGTCTGGACTCAGACTCTCAAAGAAGGTCTCAAGCTGAAGTTAAGTGCATAAAATCAAAACTATTATTGTAAATAATGTGACTAGTCTAAGTGCATCAGGCACTGATATTAATGTTACCTTGAAACTTACTTTGCTTTTCAGCATGCATAGGAATCCCTCAGTCTTGACAGTCCTAGCACACAGCTGGCATGTTGTCACAGCCAGAAATAGATGTTCCTCTCCTTGCAGAGCTAAGTCCACAGTCACTCTCACACCATCCCCTTGGCTAAGCAACAACGCTGAACAGAATCAACTCTAAATCCAAGTGTCTTACTACCCCTTTCTTGCAGAACTTTTAGTTCTTTTCTGCACGGTTCAACAGCTTTAATGGGATGGAAAAAGCAGAATCTTATTTCTTCCTTTGTAATGGCTCATATTCTGGTTATTACAGCACTCTGAGAGCGGGAAGAAGGGCATCTGTCATCCATCAGGCAGAGTAAAAGAAACCCAGTCTTCCACAACTCCACCTAATAAGTCAATGGATAAATTACCATATGCTTTCTTTTTTTATCTTTTAGAGTTTCTTAAGATTGTCTTTTGAATCCTACCCTCAGCTGCTCTGTTCTTACAGGGTAGGATCTGAAATGATCAGCCAGCTACACAACATGCAGCTCTTCTCAGCCATTTGATGGTGAACTTAGATGCCAGACAGTGTTTGGGCCTCCTTTCTTCATGCCTGACTAATGCACACAAGCTGGTGATGTAATTTTCAGCCAATCCCAATCTCCATTCCTTTTTTTTAAACTGACTGAGCCTTGCTTCTTTTTCTACAAATCTGAGGTAGTATAACAGCATGAATTTGTGAGGGCAAATGTGTTTAAGAATTTTCAATACCAAGTATTTTTCAATACTTAATTTCAATACCTCATGACATTGGCTACACAGGACAATACAGACTGGAATGAGCAGAAAAACAAGGAGGTTAATTATACATTTACATGAAGTCATAATCACAGCTTAGGTACCAAATACATGAACTGCTTTGTTAATCCCCAAATAAATAGAAGGAAAATTTTCAGGTATTATAGTCAGTATTTTTTTATAAAATAAAATACATTTTAAAATAAAGTATTTTATAAAATAAAAGAAAAATATTAACAACCAAATATCTAATTAAAAATGCATAGACAAAAATATGGCAGAAGATAACTTTTATTGTTTATAGGTGAACTTAAAAAGTAGCAAAAAATTTGTCTGGAGACTTCATAAAAAATCAGACTCATTCCTTGAAATATTAATTATTGCTCACAGTATGAATTAGGACAACTTCTTAATGCATCTATATTTATATGGCAAACAAGCTTCTTTGAACTATTTTGCTTTATTTTAGGCTTAATTTTACCTTTGTGTAGAAGAATTATAGGGAAATTTATTTAAAAGTTGTCCAAGTAAAATCATATTGGTACTTGTATTTAACCTGTACTGAGCTATGTGCTTGTTTGCTGCAGAAATTAGTTCTTTTTGTTTTCATTTTTCATTTTGTCTGATGCTTTGAAAGTCCCCTATGCCTTCAGTGAGTCACTCTCCCTTTCCTTGTCTTTAGTGCCTTTAAATAAGGAAATGTGGTCATGAATCCTTAAGTCTTTTCATTTCAGGTCTGTATCATGTTTTTTTTTCCCTAGCCATTTCCAGAATATTTTGTTTAAGTGTCATTCTTATTTAGTTAGTTTTTTATTTCCTTCCTTGATCGTGTCTTTTTTATCTGGCAATCTTTGTCTTATTGAAACCTGTAAAACTCCTGCTCTTTCACAAATCTATAGTTTGGTTTGTCCATCCTGAAAGTAAATGTTTAAATAGCAAAGCACAGAGTACATTTCTGAAGCACTGCTTCCAAAAAAGCAGATATAAGTGCTTAACAAATGGTAGAAAGTGGAGTAGCATTTCTTGATTACAGTTGGTCTCAACAATATCCCATTACTTCTATTGTGAACTATAAAAGGTTTTTCTGACAAGGCATTGTGAGTGCTACAATAAAACAAAATTGCACAAGCAGTTTTCTGTGATACAACTGTGTACCTTGCCTGTCTAAGGCAAGAAGGAGTTTTCTGCAGCAGTTTAGTTTATTAGCAGAGATGAGCACTACAGAACAATTCAGCTAGCAGGATATCCCTGCTTCCTGTTGCACCAAAATTATATCAGGTAGCAAGAGGAGTATCTGTGGGATTTCCTTAAATGAAATTCCTGATTTCATGTTTTTTAATTAAAAAACATGCTGATTTCATGGTTTTTAATTAAGTGCTTTGCCAGCCTTTAAGAGTGCATATACCCTTTCTTTTATATCTGAACACACAATGCACAGGCCTAATTGCTACGTCCTAAAGCAGAAAACAAACCAAAACAAGTTAGAAATTATGACCTCAATAGGCTGGGAAAAGTGCATTGTTGGGGAAAAAATGTTCTAAATAGATAATAAAAGATGCAAGAGGGAACTGAAAGAGAAAGTGAAAGAAAGGTCAAGAAAACAAAATTCTAAGGTTGTGTTTAAAACAGAAGCTGTTTCACAGACACATAAACTAGGACTCAGTGTCTCTTTAAAGCTCTTCCCATCTTCTGTGATATCACTTGAGACCATCCTGAGGTGGACTTTGGCACAGAGGCTCCAGCTGCCCACTCTGCCAGCGGCTCCCCAGCATCCTGCACAATTGCACCAAATGCAGCTGCAGCCACTGGGTTGTCCTGACAAGCATTGCCAAGTTCACTCCTAAGAGGAAAAGGATTGATAGACAGGTAAAAGTTGATTTGGAAGACTTGGCCAGATCAAACTCTAGAAGCAGAACTGTAGCATCAGCATAAAACTCTGCATGATGACAAAAAGGGATTTCCCATTTTGCACAATATTGTCACATTAATAATCAAGGGACCGTTCCGAGTTCAAATCCTTTCAGTGTTTGCTGGTGCACTCCTTTCCCTTGACTCTGGACCCAGGCCAGCTTTAAGGGACTGTGCAGATTTCATTATTTTCTGACCTTTCAGGGGAGAGAGACATGATGAGATTTCTGCCCATGGGAAGTCTGTATGTATTTTCCTATGTGCCCTTTATCTCCCTGGTTGATTCAGGATATGGGGATGAAAGTAGATTGGTGGAGTCGTTGGTGTCTGGGGGAGGCTTTTTGTCATTCTATTGTTTTGTTTTTTTTTTTCCTCTGTAGTTCTCAAAATCAAATGAGGCAATACGTAGGTGTTATTTCCAGCTTTTTAATAATAAAAAAAATGAATCAGTTCATGGTGATACTTATTGCATGCTTTATAATAATAAGCACAATCTGATGATTTATTTTCTTCAAGGGGTAAGAGTGAGACAAAGTAATTATTCTCAAAGAGTAACCTCACAAAATAATATTTTCAATGTCTGAAGACATCTTTACCATAAGTAAAAAGTATTTTTCCAATTTCCTTATGCTGAATTTGATATTCAGATGACATCCAATATTAATCATTCATTTATTACAAATATATTATGTTAAAAAATAGATTAAAATTCAGAAAAAAATCATAATTACCATGTATACTAAAGTTCCTTACTCTTCACTGTATCTATGAGACCTAATGGCAAATCAGCCAAATATAGTCTTTGGCTACAGAAAATGTGATGTGGGGTTAAGATATCTTGTAAGGTCCTTGCCTGGAATAAAATATTAAACAACTTCTCAGTTCATTGGAGAATTTTCAGATGTCAAAAATTTGAAATACAAGAACTCTTAATTGAAATATTGGGGAGTACTTCTCAACTAAGTGTTGATTTTTAAAAAGCATGATGTATCTTTATATTTGTTTAATTAATATTTAAGTCTGTAACAAAACACTACAGAAAAGATGTTGGGGTTTTTTTTTATTTAAAAGCAAGAGAATTGGAAAAACACCTTACTAAAACAAAACAAAAACTGGACCAAACTGAACAAATCCAAATGAAAACAGAATTAAAAAACCAAATAAGGTAAAATTCACATCTAATCACTGTTCTTTAAGAAGTGGAGCATGACACCTCCCTAACTAAGTTATCATTCACCTTGCTATCTAATCACATAGCGACAGTTCTTACGGAATCCTTAGTGCTGTATTTTTTAAATTCTACAGACACTTCGCCACTACAAAATACATCTCTCTATTTATGTGTATTCCATCTAATTGCTGTGGGATCAATGCAGTCCCCATACTGCTCTTCACCCCACTGAGAGGTGTGTGAGCAAAACCCCTACAGGGGCTGATCCATGACCTGTCAGGAGGTCCATGACCACCTTTATTTTCCAGTGCATTTCTTCACTCTTTGATCTCTTTTCAAGGACCTCGTTCAAAGTAATGGAGACATCAGACATCTTCTATGCTTTAATTTCTGAAAACTTTAACACCACTAAAACATTGTCCAGAAAAAACATAGAGTGGAGAGATATCTTTATATGTCCCATCTTTTTGTCCATCAAGCATGTGAAAGCAATTAAGCAAACTTGTAATGAAGATTAGACCCTTGGTCCCAGCTCCTTCATGAGCTGTACTTTATCTGGTATCTTTCTTGGATATAACGTGTGTACATTTACAGCTCTATTCTCCCTGGAGAAGGGATGGCTGGGGGGAACCTCATCAAAGCCCACTACTTTAAAGGTGAATACAGAAAGGTCAGAGGCTCTTTCTTCACAAGGAGTGACATGGAGAAAGCAAGGGGCAACAGGTACAAGTTGCACTTGGAGAAGTTTTATCTCAACAGAAGAAAGACATTTTTACTGTTATTCACAGGAACAACATGCCCAGGAATGTGATAAAGTTGCCCTCACTGGAAGTTTTCAAGGTGCAGTTAGACAGGGTGCTAGGTAATTTTGCCTAGAATCCCTGTCCCACAAAAAGGTAGACTAGGTAACCTTTCAAGGTCCTGAGTTACTCTATGATTCTGTAATTCTAAATATGCTTCTTGGACTGAATATATTCATTCTGTGACACAGAAACAAGACACCAACAGTTAATTTTTCAAAAATTTAAAACTAAAAAACCTAGAAATTTGTCATATTTAAGATATAGTTTGAGGATAAGATAATCATTGATTGAACAGACAAAGACATTTCTGAATTACTCTTCTGAATAGTCATATTCTTAAATTTATTTCACTGTCAAGAAGAGGCATGTTCTTGTTTCTTTCCTTGGGCAAAATTCTGCTGGATATTCAGTATCTTTGGACAGTACCTAGAATTTTAAATTCTTACCAAGGAGGTTGAGTGTGCTCTTCATTTCATAGGATGTTATCTAAATTAGTTATATTCCTTCTTAGTTTTCACTCTCACTTTTTCCAAAATAATTATTTTTTATGGAATCAGATTAAGGCACATCAGTCAATTGCACAAGTAATACAGACTGCAAATTGTATTCAGTAGCAGAGTTAATCACTCACAAGACCATTGTTTGTTTCGGGTTTTTTTTCCTCACAACTACCACAGGTCAGCATTTTGCAGTAACTGCATGATAAAATTTCACCTGACAAACAGATATTTTTTTGTCACTGCAAATTTATGATGAATACAGATAATTTTAGAGATATTCATAGAACAATTCTCAGTTGCTATGTAACAGACATTATCCTAATCTCAGCACATTTAGATGGCTCATGGCTGACACAGAAATATAACTGGTATTATAGAAGTTTAATACTTTGGAGATCGTACACAATGTCACTTTTCAATGCCAGATGCATAAAAAATAATACATTGCTCAACTGTTTTGGGGGAAAATATACTTTTTCTGAACAATGAGCAGATCTGGATGAAAGAGGATTTGTTACAGCTATGCTAAAAATTTCTTAATTAGAAACATCAATTCTAGTAAACCTGAAAGAAGCGAGTTGCCACTTGATGAGTAACTTATTTTGTAACTTACTTGATCTTAAGTGTTCAGAGAGTTTGTGGTCCAAAATCTGCAAACTTTTACTCTTGCCAATCTTGTTTATAAAAAAAAAAAAAAAAACAACCAAAAACCACCCCCACCACAACAACAACAACAACAACAACAACAAAATGTATTCGTATATTTGATGGTCAGGCCTGTGTTTTCCTGCATTCGAATATCAAGGTTTTGAATGATACCATTAAATTGGTACTGACATTCATTTTAGCTAATAATGAGCTCTACTTTAACAGGAAAATCTGGAGAGTAGAGAAAGCATTAGATATGCCATTATGTTAAACAACAGGCCGCTGTGAAAAATGCCAAGGGGTGTCAGGATTGCTACTAAAGTGTTTCATGTAAACAAACAGGGCTGATCCTCTCAGTGTGATTTCAGCATCATGTCTGTTTCTGTAGCTTTCACTGAGTGCAAGGAAATTAGCATACTGAAATTTATGTTATGTGCATAATGTTATTGTTTTTAAAACTCTCTGTTTCAATGGGAACACATAACACATTCCAATTATTTTGCTTTTCTCTTTGTTAATTGTGTGCAAGGGAATGGGTCCAACCTACTTAGGTCTTTACCCTCTAAAGTCCAGTGCATCTTTGCCATAATTCAGCAAAGACATTTCTAGCACTGGAACTTCAGAACTCCTGAAAACAACTTCTGAAGTCACAGGTGTATGTAGCCTTCAGAGGAAGAAGAGGCTTATTAAGAGTTTGGATGGAAGGAGAGAGAAGGAAAAACTGAGCAGAGTTTTAGTGTATTTTAGATTGCCACTGGATTAACTTTCAGTATGAAGCTATTCTTGCCCTTCATTGAAACTATTTTCCTCTTTTCAGAGAATAGAATATGTCATAAGAAAAGTCAGCGAGCATATGAGCAGTTTTCTATTTTAGAAACCAAAATTATACTCTCTTTAATGGGAGGGAACTGTGAAGTTTTAGGGATCAATGGAACCTCTAAATTTTTCTGGACTGAAATCAAGTTTCAGGGAAAAGTTTACCCTGCAAGGATACAGCTCCCAGCACTAAAATTCATTTTAACTTGTTCTGTTCTGCTCACAGTTTATCTGGGGTTTCCTTGCCTAAACAGCTTCTCTACTCTAATGTATTATTTTGTGTTCCAGTAAAATGTAGCCTTAGAGATCAGACATTTTGTCTTAGTGTGCTCACTCAAAAAAAAAAATAGAGATGAAGCATTTCCAAAACTCTAGATATTGCTGGTACATAATGAAGTAAAGTTTGAGCTACTGCACTCAAATTGTACGGAATTGAGATTAGAAATTTTAAAATAACAAAAAAACAAACAAAACCAAAGTAAAACCAAAAAAGTCCAAACAAACAAACTAAAAATACCAAAATAAAACAAAACAAAGCAAAAAAGAACACCCTCAAATCTTTATTAATTTATTCCAATGAAAAAGCCCGTAAAAATTGTTTAACATGAACTCATTTAGAATGTCAAAGTTAATTCTAAAATATGTTTTCATCACCATAATAACTGTATTCCCTCAAATGTCCTTGGAAGTTGTGCGTACTATGAACTGCATGTGTCATACTTCTTTCTCTGGTGTCTCTAAGGATTTGAAAATAGAAATTAATTAAGGCTTACGCACAACATTTTCTTTTGAGATACTCAATATGCCTGAGTGTCATGATGGGATAGCATCCATTTTTCTAAAGCTGTACCTTAAATAATTCAATTTGATTTGACCATAGCATATTTTTTAACAAATCATAATTTCTCTCCTTGACTATATAACCTTACTACATTAAGAGACTCTGCTTTGTGTAATTCAATTCTCTCTCCACCTCCAGTAAGAGGACAACTTGAAAACACGAATGTATGCTGATGTCAGGGTCCATGAACATAGAAAATTACACAGTTTAAAGATTTATCTCTAGGGAAACTGTCAACTTTATATATCTGAGGAATTTCTATGCTGTTATTACTCAAAGATAAACAAAGAGCTATTTAAAAAGTTAAAATTTCCTGTGTTAGGTAATTTGTTTTTGATTAACTTAAAGAAAAATTAGTGTCATAAAAGAGAAGATTAATCAATGATCAAAATGTAGTACATGTTCACAACTAGAGTCTTGATTAGCCATTTCTATGCCAATTATCATGGATAGGCCATTGGTCAGTTTAGTATCATAATTCACTTGATTCATAGTATTGTATAAAACATGTTAATGTTATAATACATGCTGGCTTAAGGATGTGTGTGTTCATATGAACACACTCATCGGCATATTTACTAACATTAGGTCTTTTTTCACTAAAAATCTGACATTTCCCTATTTCTACAAATGTTCAGGACTGTGGCTGTCCATTCTTGGAAATGAGTTAGACAGCTGGTCCTGTTAACTGTTTCTCTTCAACAGGGTGGTCACTGGTGGACCATCAGTTCTGGCAGAAGTGTCTGTCTGTCTCCTTCTAGAGGGATTTCCTTGAATATGATGTTGTTTTATAACACTATGAGCAGTTGCTAGAATGAAGGACAGTGTGAAAGAATAAATGCACAAACATAATGAGGGGCTTCTATTCAAAAATATTTATTCCACCTCCTCAATAATAACAGTTAGAAGTTGTCTGCAGTCTAGCTTCTGAAAATAGCTACGTGATTTTGCTTATTTCAATTGGACTGTTGAAATCAGGTGCTCTTCAAAGTGAATAATTACACAGTCTGGGCTTAGGCAGAGTGATATGCATTAAAATATTCTAAAAAATATAACTTGTCATGGAAGACTCTGTCACATCACACTTCAAAAAAGCTGATATGTGGCAGATGTGATGCAGCAAGTTCTGAACGGCTCAAGGATCCAAGCCTCACAAGGCCTGAAAGATGCGTTTAAACACAGTGCCTCAGAGCATAGACTTATGGTCTTCCTAGGCTTGTTCAATAGAAGGCTGCTTTTAGGAGCTACTACATCTCTTTTGCCCTCTGTCTTTGGCTAAATAATTCTTATGTGCTTCAATTTTGGTTACATTATAGGAGATTTCTGGATTCCAGAAGAGTTTGGTTTAGATGCGTTGCCTAATTTTTTTTTTTCTTTTCATTTCGCTTTGAGGGAAAAGACTTGCTTTGTGACATGTTTAAGAAAAAATGGTTTCCTTTTAGATTTGTCAATTAAATTTTAGTTAAGGTGAGACAAAGTTGAGATCTATCTAGGAATACAACAACAACAGTGACATTTTTTGCTATGTTCCTTCTTCAAGAGGACTTGAATCTGTAACAGCTTTAGAATGTGTAAATGATCTCCAAAAGCTTTAGAACACATAAATGAAGCAAGGTATCAGGTCACCGATTCACTGGCACAGGTATTTTTCCTCTCTTCAGCAGTGTGGATTTTTTCTAACAATATAGTCTTAACAACTCTGGAAACAATGTTTTATACATAAAATTGTGACATGCAAATTATATGTTTCTATCTCAGAGAAAGGCAGATCATTTCATAAATATTAAAAACTAAATGGCAGCATCCAGTTTAAACTAAGCTGAACAAAGGCATAGGCCTATCCTTGAAAGAGAGTTTAAAATGCAGTATTGCAAGAAATATATGCTGTATCAATAAATCTTCTCTTGTAATCTTGACTTTACTGCAGTGAACAGTTTACCTGAAAATCAGTCTGTTTGGCATTTTTATTACTGTTGTGCAAATGGAAAGAGAGTAAATGAACCATTTTCTGCCTTTACTTTCCGTGTAGAGTAATGTTTCATTTTTCCATTTGGCTGTTTTTGTTGGTTTGGGTTTTTTAATCACACAGATGCTTACCCCTTGATATCTTTGAAACTGCAAGTATTAGTTATGGCAGATTTCTGTTCTACATCCATGGAAACTTTCCTACTATAGTACAAAGACTACAACAATCTGAGCTGATGTAAATAAAATTTTGGTTAAATGCTTACTGAACATACTGTAATGCAACACCCCATGGCAATTCAGGAGTGTTGAGTAACAGAATGTGTCTACCTGGTAGAAGGCATAAATAATTGCTATATTGCCCATCATTTCCCTTTCAACTATTTGCATAGATTAAGAGATCTGAAAGAAAAAAATAAAGGAAAAAAAAACCCTGCACAGAATATGTTTGAGTTCTTTTTTGTACATGTTTAATGTTAATGCAGGATCTATATTTAGTTATTATGATCTATTTTGGGAGGAATTATGTTTAAATTGGTTTTTTGTGAACATGAAATCATAATGTATCCCTTGTGCACCATGTCTGAAACAGATAGAAAGCTTAATGGGGTGTGGTAAAATTGTTCAAATACAGCTGGACAAACTAAATGAATACTTTCCTTCAGGACATATTAAGAGAAATAGGCTAATAATATTTATCCTTAAATGCAGAAGAAAATTGTAAGCTGATGGAGTTTTGTTCAGAAAAACTGTTTGTATTAAAATACAGGAATTTTTGCCTCAGAAATATGGACTTTGGCTTGATTTTATAAACTAAGTACTCTGAAAGAAATAATCCTTGGTAGTTTTTACTGACATATGTCTTCATAATTTTAATTCTTGTCTCCAGAATTATGGAAGTTTAAAGACAATATTTGAAATATGAGAAAGAAAATACACTTTCTGATCTCTGCCTCTATCAAGAATTGCTTAGACCTTCTCTAAATGATAAAATTTAAACTAAATTTAAATCCTGTACATTAAAAAAGATATTTTGCAAGACCCAGCCCGTGTATTTGAAGGAGGAATCTCTTAAGCAAGATGCAAGAGAAGAACTAAATTTTCTAGTGGTCAAGAAAAAGCTACAGGTAGTCCAGTCAGATTACATGACATGAAAGAGCAATTACTTGATGCATAACCAATATAGTTAAATTTCATGCCTGAATAAGAGACTTAGCCAAACATGAGCTATGAAAACGTTTTAAAATGTTTTCTCTTTGAGTTTTGTCTAATTTTATATAAGATGTCTTCTGCTTATTTTATAGAATCTACATTTATATACATTTCCTTTGTATAAGGAAAACTGTTAATTCATACTGAGAAAAAAGATGGTGATCATTTGTGACTGGCATTAACACCTGCAGCAGGTGTACCACAAATAATGCAAAAATGGGCAGAACACCATTTGGCATGTAGCTTCCTGTAGTTAACAGGTAAACAGTGCAATATTCCATGCTGAAAAATAATAACACAGGGGTTGCTAAATCCAGTTGAGGTTAATGAGTTGCTTCACACATGACATGCATGCAGTAATGGCACAAAACTCTGTAATGAATGGTGGTAGCTAATGGCCTGAAAAATAAGGATGTATCTTTATTAAGAGTGGCATTATGTTTTCTCACAGAAGTCAAGGACTGACTCCTGTTTAAGCTTTGATAATCATACCCTCCCCCTCTTCCTCTCTACTCCATGCTCATTGTGAAGTGTTTTTCAAACATGTCAAGAACAGTACATTTTGTTATACCGGTGTTATTGTTCTCAGGGTGGAACTAATTTCTATTCAAAACATAAATTCAGTTTAGTGTCTGCCTATTGTTGATGAGATATTCTGGGAACAGTTATTTGTGGTAATATAAATTACTTTTAATTAAATCAGTTGTATCATTTAGGACCAGTATATACCTGAACACAATATACCTGGAAATTAATTTTAAGCTGCTTCACTTTCCTCAAAATATCCTCTCCCATCTTTGAATCTTTCAATATGAATAGGAGCTGAGTAGGAAATCAATAAGGTCTAAGAGAAACATATCTGCCTGGCTAATCTGATAGGTTTGACAAGATACAAGATATTGTCAGTTGTCATCTGACATAGGTAACAGAACTTTTATTTTTCTAGGAAGGAGAATGTGTGTGTACCTAATTTTTTTTTGTTTTAATTTATTTGGTTTTATTTTCATACATGTTTTTAATTTTAAAAATTAACTTAAAAATTTGAGCCACATAAATGTTTGTGGCAGGACCACACCTTTCCACTTGTCCCGTTTCCTGGGCAGCATAGCAATCCAATATGCTTTGCATTGGGGATTCAGAGAAGACTGTGTGTGAGATATATTTCTGTATCCAAGCAGGCAGACCAGCAGAACGAGCTGGCATTATTTTCACTTTTCTCTTCTGCCTCAAGATGTCTTGTTCTGATAGACCCAGCCTGGAAACACAGAGCCTGCCTTGTGCCCTGGGAGCAGCAGCAGTGGGGGGAGTTCTCTCCCAGTTTGTAGCAGAGGCAAAACAGCTCTGCAGTAGCTGTTGGAAGTCACCATGCAGACACCACCAGGAGCAATGCTCAGGGGCTGTTCCTGAGCATGAGAAGAGTAACTGTGGAAACCCAGGGCACCGGGAATATTTCTCTGTCTCTTCTGGGGTCCCCTGACTCCCCAGGGCAGCACTGACTTTGACCTTCATTCATGAAGAAAGTTTCCTAGACTTCAAAATAGACTAGAATCCACAAAAGTGTGAAATAGATTATAGAGAGTAGTGTAGGTGTATTACTTGCCGAGAAATTTAGGTTTTGGGATTTTTAGTATGTTGTGGATGGAAGCAAGATGGAGGGCACAGGGTGTCATCCTGGGTTTCTTCTTCATGCTTCTTCCCTCTTCTTTGTGGGTTTGGGTGGCGTTTTGTAATTGGACAGAAAAGTCTGCATTGCATGTTTCCAGGGTTCAGTTATTGGGTTAAAAGGGAAAATAATCTAGGTGTCCTTTCTTAATTGGATAATTTAGTCTTAAAAGACCTCGTAACAAGAGATTGTTAGCCATTTTGTGCCTTGCTAACAAAAAGCTGCCAAACTCACAGTAGCGAGACTGTTTTACTGATAAGAAATAATAAGCACCTGAGTTTGAACATGAATTACTGTCTCTCAAGCGCCTTCAATCCAGACCCAGACAAACTGATAGTAACGTATCTGTTCAGGCTACCTGGTTACAAACAGCAGCCTGAATGGAGTTCTGACTTATTTGTCCCTACTGACAACTATGTAAAGTAGAGGAGGACGTGTCCCTGCACTCACTTTGGTTTGGGAACTGTCTGCAGTCACTGCAGGATTCTTCCAGAGTAGTTCTCTGAACTACCTCCACCCTGTTTCCTGTGGAGAAAGAACCACAATGTGCTCTACTCTCACACCTCCCACATCAAACATATCTATACTCTCTTCTGGTTCTCTTTTCTTCCAAGGAATGTATCTTTGGTTTGTTTTAACTTACATCAAGGTCTGATACATGTTGTTATGACATTGGTCCTGTTCTGTTGGAGCCTTGAAAACTTAGAAGTTCAAGGCAATTGAGGAAAATATTGAACTCCATTTTAACTCTTTGGGTCTGCAGGAATTGGGAGTGTAACAAATACAGAAATCATATATTTGTTAAAACTTTTCTGTGCAGATGTTAAAGTGAAGCTGCTGGAGGACATTCCTTAATAGCTATAGTTAAAACTCAAGAGTGAACAGAGTGAATACACTCCCTAAATATTGCTACTGTTACCCAACAATGCTGTGGAAGACACGGCAGGAAGCCAGATTTCCTGATTCCAATACCAGTGTTGTATGTACCAAAATTCCCTGAAACAAACAACTTGTATCCTGATGTATTGGATCCATGAAACTTCTTGAAGAGCAGCATCTTTCATAAATAGTATCTTTAATTCTATTTCACATAATCTGCTGCTATCAGTGTTGTCCTTAATCATGTCAAAGTAGCATCATATTTTGGTTTTGTATTCTTAATTTCTGTGTCTAGACATGCTACATTGCATTGCATTTTATATTAAGAAGATTTACTATGACAAGGCTCCTTAAGAAGCAATTAAGCATAGTGCTGTGTATCATAAATATGAAGTCAAAAGTCAGAAGAGTGACACATCACAACAAAAGCATGTACATGCGCTTGCCAAACAACCAGTCTGGCTAAGAGAAGATAGATCCTTTAAAACATTTTTCTATCTGTTGTTTCACAGGCACTTAAAATTCAGTTTCAGAAGTGACCTGTGATTTAGCTCAATCACCATCATTTCTGGCCATCAAAGGGAATGGTGATTATGATGAAAATTTTGAATAAGAAATTATAAATTAACATTATTCATAATAACCCCACTTAAACATATCCCAATGTCTCAACATGTGTCTGGCCATAGGCAGTGCTTAGAAGTTCAGAATAAAAGCATTAAGAGAGAATTTTTTTTCCTTTTTTTAATGAAGCAAACAGATGAAGGCAGCTGTGAAGCTACATCAGACATGTAGATATCACCACCAATAGCACATAGAAATGAATGTTCACTAAATGTGTAAATAGATCCTTCATGGAGACAGTGCATGAATCCTTCAAACAGACAGAGAAGGAAATCCAGCACATAACTGCATTCACAGTTTAGCAAATAGACTTTCATAAATGAAAAATCAAAATAATTACATGCTTGAGTTTGAGAGCAAGCAAAATAATTGAACCTGTTCATTTATGTTCTTATTTGATTGTGTTTTTTCATTTATATTGTTTTTTTCACTTTACTAGTCTTTTATTCTGGGCAGAAAATAAGTCATCCTTTGCTCCTGGTTGCCCTGAAATATTTCTTCTCTCTGCAGACTTCTGTCTGTGGGTCTGGATCTTCCTGGCTTCATTTAGTCATCAGCTGTGAATGTTTACAGTGGTTATTAATGCACTTCAGCCACATAATAAAAAGATGATAGATTTCATTTTCTTTAAAATAGTGTTATGCCCCATAAGAGTAAAATCTTTGTTAGAAGTAAATTCATATCTCCTTATGGTATCCCTAATAGTTTATAGCTATAATAATTTTGCTTTTACCTGGTGAAAAGATCTGCTGGGAGGATTTTGAAATTAAACTACGTGCCAAAAAGAATATTTACATTTTTTATTTCAGAGGCAAGAAACCCAAAACGAACAACACAAAAAAAAACCCCAACCAATCAACTAAAAAAAAACAAACAAACAAAACCCCCCAAACAAACAACAAACCCACCAAAAATAACTCCCAAAACCCAACCCAAAAACCAAAACTCAACAAACCAAAAACACCACCACACAAAAACCAACCAAATAAAACCCCATGGAAACAAAGAAAAAAAAATCCAAACAAACAACCCTCCCCCCCCCATCCAAAAAAAACCCAACACCTCTCTTCTTATCCTCCTGGAAATAAAATTCATCCCCCAAAGAAACCAAAACCCCTACAAGCCCTGACCCTTCTAGGCATTTTATAATTGGCAGACTTTTCACTGCTGTCATGGTTTGACACTGGCCCAAGACCAGGCACCCACAAGAGTCTTTTGCTCACCCTCTCCTACCACAGCTGGGTAGGAGAGAGAAAAAAAAAAACCAAAAAAATGAAGGGTTCATGAGTTGAGTTAAGGACTGGGAGAAAACACTTCAAGGGCAGAACAGACTCAAAGTTGCAAAGTGAATTTTTTCCTAGCAGAGTCAGAGGAGGATAATGAGAAGCAAAACAAGCCCTTAAAACTCCTTTTTCCCCCCAGCCTCTCTCTCCTTCCCTCCGGCAGTGCAGGGGCTGTGGGTTTGGTCAGTTCATCTACCGGGGTTTTCTTCCACTGCCCAGGGAGAAGAGTCCTTTCCCTGTGAGACTGTGTGGTCACTCTCATGGGAGAGAGTTCTGTGTGAACTTTGGTAACGAGTCCTCCCATAGGCAAACAGCACTCCCAGAACTGCTGTGACATGGGTCTCTCTTCTTCCACAGGGTGCAGTCCTCCAAGGCCAGGCTGCTCCAGCCTGGAAGCAGGGCCCCTTTCTCCACCAAGTCTCCCACTGGATCACAGCTTCCTCCAGGCATCCTCCCACTCTGTCATGGGCACCTCCCCAAAGGGCTGTGGGTGGATCTCTGCATCCTCCGTGGATCCCCATGGGCTGTGGTGGATCTCTACATCCCCTGTGGATCCCCATGGACTGCAGGGGCACAGCTGCTTCACCATGGTCTCACTACGGCCGGCAGAGGAACCTCAGCTCTGGTGCCTGGAGCACCTCTTCCCCTCCTTCTGCACTGACCTTGGTGTCTCCATGTGGTTTCCCCAACACCTCCTCCTCTTCTCTGACTAGTAGAACAAGAAGTGTGTGCACTTCATTTTGATTTTCTTCTTAAATTTGTTATCACAGAGGCATTACCAACCTCTCTGATTGGCCCAGCTTTGGCCAGCAGTATGTCCATTTTCAGAGCCATCAGGGATTGGCTCTGCTGGACATGATGGAAACTTCCAGCAGCTTCTCACAGGAGCCACCTCTGTGACCCCACGCTACCAAAAACCAGGCTGTGAAAAGAACAATACAACTGCAGATGGAAAAGCTGTTCCAGAGAAACAAAATTGGCAGTATGGACTCTAAAATCGTACAATAAAAGAACAAGTTTCTGAAAAGAAAAATATTTTTTACAAAGATTAATTCTGTCTGAAAAATGTTTACTTCCCAACTTACTGAGATCAGAAGTCTTGGAAATTCTACATACTTACATACTTCAGCCTTGAAAAATCAAATGAAAATTTTAAATGCTTTTTTTTTTTACTCACTTCTTATCTTATTGCTTTGAACTGGTAAGGTAATTTTACATAAAGAACAGAGTTTACCAAATGTTTCAGGACTATAAGAAATCCTTCCCCAAATGCCAGACACCTGTAACAACAAGAGTTGTTAAGAAAGCAAAAGGACATGTAATATGAATAATGAAAATGCCTTCACTCCCATGAGCAGCAGGAAGGTGCATGCAAGGACTACATTACAAATATGCTAAAGACTCCCAGTAGACAATACAGTAAGAAGGGAAATGTAATATAACTAACCTACCTGGACTTCAGAAAATTACTTGATATGGCTCCTCATGGGACATAATATTTTATATTATATATAAAATATAAAGAAATATATTATATTATATTTCTAACCCCTATATAACCATATAAGGGTTAGAAAAGGAGTCTAAAATAGAGAAGTAGCTAGTGGGTCAGATTTTGGTGAAAGGACAGCTGGCTGGCTGACAGGAGATGACCAGGACAGTTTCTGAAGTTTGAGGCTTGATATTTATAGATTTTAGAATTTTTATTATTGTCCATGGCACAGAAAAAGAATCAGACTAATAAAATGTGCTGACAACATGAGGCTGTAATGCCCTCTCCAGTGGGAAAGGGGATGAGAAAACCACTGAGACAGAACAAGAAGACCTTGTAGACTGAATTAATATAGATGAGGTGAGGTTCAGAGACTAATAGAATCCTTTAGGTAAGAAAAGACCTTTTAGACCATTGAGTCCAACCATTAACCCAGCACTGCCAAATCCAGCAAAATTCACTAGTATTATGTGGAAGGTTGTACACATATGGACAAACAAGAAACATCGTTAAGCTCATCAATTACAAGTGTTAGTGAATGAGGAAAACCTATAAAAATCCTCAGCAAAAGGAAAAATAAAAATCTGAAATAGTTCAATTATATTATATATCTAATATATATATATGTAAAACTATACACAGCAGTGAGTCAGGTGCTGTGTTTCAAGCCTAACAGGAAAGTATTTATGCCATTATTCAAGATATGTTAAAAATTACTATGATCTGGGGCATACATCCAAAATCCAAAATAGTGTGGACTGGCACACTATCTGTAGCTCTTGAAATATATGCTGTTATGCTGTATTATCAGTATAACCACATAGAGTGCTGAGTTCTTATGTTACTGTTCAAATTAGGACTGCTAATTAGGACTGTTCTGTGTGTCACCTGCAGACCTCTGGATACAGGCTGATATAGTTTTTGTATATAGTGATGATCATTTTTTAGAAAAAAAAAAAAACCAAAAAAAAAAAAAAAAACAAAAAAAACAAACCTCTGTTAGAATACAGAGAAAAGCTAGTAAGATCATCAGGGAGTAAGGAAGCTATCGTAATGAAAATTAGCAAGAAACATAAAGACTAAAGAGACTAAATCTAATAAATAGATTGGGGCAATAAAACTCCAGGGAGAGAGAACTATTTAAGCTAAAGAACAACATTGGTACAGCTCAAATGGGAATAAATTGGCCATGAGGAATTTAGGCTGATAATTGGAACATGATTTAAAGCCGCAAGAGTAATAAATTCCTTTAACAGTGTTCTGTCAGAAGAAATGGGAGTAAAAAAAAACCACAAAAACCACAAAGCACTTTAAAGTTGCAGTTTCACCAATGTATGGCAGAAATTTTGTGAGGGGGATGTTTGAGGAGCAAGAGACTGAGCCTGACCCAACACAGTCTTCATTTTAGGTTGTTTAGAGTTCAAATCTCAAGGCTGAAGTGCTTACCTGTCTTTACCTGAACTCTGAATATTAGGATCCAGGTCTCTTGACTTTGCATTTCCAAACTTTCTGCTTACCAGAAAAAGACTTTAATGAATCCTTTTGGTTTCAGGATGTAATCAAGGAACAAAGGCTTTGCAAATGAGTCTAAAGTATTTGTGTTCTGTGGTTGTTCAGAGCTGATACTGCTAGGAGTTTCTCTCCCATCTTCCTTCACTTTTAAACACTGCCAAACTCACTACAATAATTTACTCATCTGACACTTCAGCAGCTGTCAAATAATTATTTAAGCAGGACAAAAGCAACTCCATCTTTAAATTAACTATGAACCAGAAATGAGAAGCATGTTGCCTGCCCGTTCTTGTGTAAGGATTATGACAATTAATATGTACTAATTGGTAAGAAATGTTAGTTAGTGCTACAGAAGCAGTAATTTCACTAAATGTAGCATGGCTGGAAATACTGACTAAAGGAGCAAATGACCAGGCTGGTCCTTTTGCCTTTGAAACATATTCCATCTTCTATGTAGGTGTGCCCATTGTGTGAATCTCTACCCTCAGTCAGCTGCTTGTTAAAAAAACAGTTAGCTGCCAGACATTGATCGATATCTGGAACATGCATCCGTTTTTGATTGTACATTAATGGCATTCATCACATTTATCAGGTATTGCAAATGAGTAACAACTCATAGGTGATTTGCCACATACCTTTTTTTTCTCTCTATGCAGAAAGCATTACAAATGCAGCCTTGGGTACTGACCGAGGTCATGCATACAATGTGAACATTGTTCCACGAAGCCGGTTCCAGCTCAGGCATATTGTCTCCTTGGGTATATATTGCAAATGTTACTGTAAAACTATGTTTAAAGTTGCAATGGCAAGTGTTTAAAATCTAGAAAGCACAGACTTGATTTGGGCTTTTCCTTTATTTGTTCAGTATGACAGTGACATTTTCTGCATCTTTGTGCTTCATTTAAGTCTCAGGGTACTGTCTGAAAAGGAAATAAATATATTTGGTCAGATCCTAAATATCCAGACTAATCCTGTCTCTGCTTTCAAAAAAATTCCCCTTTCCAGTATAATTTAATTGTTGATCCTTAAAATAATTAAATTATGTATGAATTCGAGTCAGGTAGATTATGGTAAAACAAGCTACTTGCATACTTACAAGCACATATGCTGGTAAGATTTGCTGAGCTCAGGATCTAAAGCAATGTATCTACTTTGCTCAATAAGGCTGAAGCACACATTAAATAAGATTCAGGTTGTATAACAGAAGCAGATTTCAGGATCATACTCTTCCATTGTTTTTCTTTTATTATATTTCAGCACCTAACTTTAAATTTTATATAATTTGCTTGGTGTTCAAATAGCAAACTGAATTACAGGTTTGTAAGCAATCAGATTTCTTATGAGATTAAGCCACAACCTATGCCAGTTCAACACGTACCTAAAAAGAAATGTTTGTTGTTCAGTTTTTTTAATAAAAAATTTGAAAATAAATTCCATTATACTATAAAATTAAGTTATACCATAATTTTCCTTATGCTTTTAATTTTAAACATTTCATAAAAAGAACACATTTACAATATGACCTAATTAATTTAGAAGCTATTTCTTGAAAAATGTCTATAACAGCAACAGATGGCAAGAAGAAAAAGAACAACAAATTCCTGTTTTGAATATCATCCAACTTGACAAAGAACCAGCTGCTATAAGAAGTGGTGTCAACATCTAAAATGTACTTTAAAATGAAACTCGCTTAGATCCATTAAATGCAGAATGCTTTAAGGAATAAAAGTTCATGGTTTGTTCTTGTTTATCACTGTTCTACCTACTATTTTCTACATTTTCTGATAACCATCAACACTTGTCATATTAGTAAGGACAGACAGATGGAAGGGTAATCGTATCCACTTTAATAAACCAAAACAAAGTTGTGTATGCTGTATGTGATATGAAACAACATAACCAAAACTATAACCAAATTTCGAGTCCCTTTATGTGTTGATTAGAAAATATATTTCAGCTGCTTTTAAAAAAATGCTAGCATTTATTTTCTTTATAGCAAAGGACCTTTTAGAAGTAGGCAATCAAAACACAGGTTTAAATCTTTCCTGTTGTTATTTTTATTGTGTTGTCTGATACAATTCTTATTTTTATTAGGATAGGTGAATGCTTAGCACTTTGGTTTTGGTTTTACACTAGAGCCTGCTATTCTAAATGAAGCAGTTTACTCTCCCCTGTGTTTTATTTTAACATCCTTGGGTTCTGTCAGGATATTGAAAAGTTTGACTAGAGGGAAATCGCATTTATTTTAAAATCAAGAATTCTGTCATGGCCTTAAAGTACAGCCCTGTACTTGGAGTTGCGTCCCAGAGGAAGCTCAGGAACCCTCTAATCAAAAAGTAAAGAGAAAAACTCTGCTAAGCCTGGGAGAAAGATGTCATTGCTATGTGTAGCAGCCCATTGCAGGGTAGAAACAGGAACTGCTGACAAATGCACAAAGGTAGTCAAACTCCAAAAGCATGCTGGATGCCCTTTACGGAAAGCATCACCAATTTCCACTGCAGGTCAGTAACAGTGCTGGAAATTCAAGGCAGATATTTTGATTCTCAGCCATGGGAGGATGCAACATTGGCTCTCTTATCCTTCTTTGCCTGTTTTACAGAAGATGGTAGAATGGGGATTGCATAGGGACAAAAAAGTGCTCTGTTTCCCGCACTTATGTGCTGAAGAATATGGCTTAGCCTTTGCTTTTCTACAAATTACGAACACCAATCATGGAAGGACAAGGCTGCTCTCAGATCTTATTAGCAGTCGAAATTACAAAATCAAATTCTGCATCTAAGGGTTTCACATCAAAATGTGAAACAGAACTAATTTGGATCACCATCAAAAACTCAGAAATCTGAAAGAGCTACCAATTTTTTTTTCAGGAATTATACTGAAGATGTAAAGAAAGAAAATTAAAACCAGAAAAAATTGGAGATGTTATTCTTTCCCCCAGTCATAGAAAACAGCCTTTGACAGCCTCTCTATAGCTGCTCTTCACAATTTCTTTCTCTATCAGCTACTAACTGATTGCAATGTACTATCTGAACACTGCACTACTGACCGTCTGCTAGATGCAAAACTAGCTGTCAACTTTCAGAAAAAAAATTGCTATGAAAGATGTCAATTTATTATAAGACAAAAATGTTGCATTTCTAATATCTACAATTTAAATTTTGCCTGGATGTGTGGACATCAGTCATTTCTGGGCAGCCTTCTTGTCATGCTTCCTTTAGTTGGAGAGATCTTTCCTCTCATCTTAGATGTACCACCAAACACACCCAATGCCACCAGGCAAGGCACACACAGTTACAGCAGCATTGTCTCTCAGCCCTACCACAGGCTGGAAGCACCTACAGAGTCACAAGAACTAAAGGTATCAGGGTGTTCAGGATCTTTGCTGCAGGAGCTGGGAGCTCGAGCCTCAGAAGCTAGTGCTAGGCTTAAGGACTGGGAATCCCTCTACATATCCTTCCAAACAGCATTTCCTAGGGAAGTTTTGATAGCCTAAGTAGCCATTCACCTCACATTAATTTACAAAAAAAAAAAAAAGAAAAGAAAAAGAAAAATCAAACTAACAAAAACCCACCTCCAAAAACCCACTAATTTTTTTCTATAAACTGTAGGAAAGAATTTTGTTGCCAATATGTTTTTCATTTAAAAGATTTTGTTTCAAGCGGATTAAATCATCACCAGTATTTCCTGTGTACTGAAAAAATATTCTAGCAATCTGTAAAGAAATGTTTTCTTCAATCTCACATACCTCTTTATATACTAACAGATACATACCCTTGGGATTTATACCTAATTGAGTAATGGAGAAGCAAAAAACACTTGAACATCCTATCTTTAAAATTATGGAGAAGACTGGTCTTGAAGACAAGAAAAAGGTTGTAATTATTCAGTGTAAAAAGAGGACAAAAATCTGGAAAGAGTACGTCATAGATAATGCAAAGCTGTTTATTATGTTGTAAGACTGCTCTGCAGACAGACTGGGGAACAGAGATATTCCTGGGCTAATGTTTCCTCAAGCAATTCCACAAAATGCTTTTTGAAGATCCATATGTAGTCACAACACATTTGATCTGCTTGGAAGACTCATACATGAAAATGGTGTGGTCATTGTTGCAACATTTGTGTCACTTTATAGGGGTTATTGCCATTTACTGTGAGCAGCTGTCTGGCACAAGGAGACAGATCAAGCTAAAGAACAAGTGAACTGATCTTTAACTTCATTACCAAAATTCATGGCATGATTTTGATAACTTTCCTGATTCTGTACTAGGTTTCCTTATTTTGGCTGGCTAGAATAGCTTCAAATTATGTAAAATAAAAATATTTCACCAAATCCAGGTACAAACAACCAATTTATTTTATTCTTTGGTGAAGTTATAAGAAAAGAAAGGATCACTGCAGAACAAGAACAAGTAGTGAAAACTCACCCTTAGTGGAAAAACATACATTTTTCTCTGCTCCATTCCTTTTAGTTGCAAACACATCAACTCTCAAGCTCTCTTAGAGAAGTTAGTGACTTTTCCTGACAAGAACAAGTGAGAGAGCACCAGTGGGATTCTTTCAAAGATGTGAAATCTCTTTACTACAGGTGCATGGGGGAATTCATTATCAGCTTCATGCCTTTCCTCTAAGAACAGTCATCCTTCAGGGGAAGGAATCTTCAATATGTTGTTGAAACTGTGGTAGGTCCCTCAGTGACTGAGTGCCGTACACTCTGAGCCACTAATTGAAATATCATTTTAACCAATCCTGCTAGAGATGCTTTGGTTCTCAAGCTGGTACCTCAGTAATTATCATAGGCATAAAACTGGTTGCAGTATCTTATGTACATAAACAACTTTCTTAATACTATTACTCAGTTCTTTGTTTTTATCTCCATCTTTCTTCATCTCCATGTTTATATGGTTTGCTTTGATACAGAATTATCTAATACATGCAAGACTGGAAAAGGTAATATATGAGAAGGTCAAGCATTATATATGATACATCCATTCTGTTTCTTTATTGTATTAAAATGATAGTGAAAAATGGTCTCTTTTAGATGCCTGTTAAGTTTGAACATGCAAATCAAATTTCACATGATCTAATCAAGACTGAAAAATTGATGTATAATGCATTTAATAGCTTGTCAAATAGGTGGACAGTAAAATACCTACACCCAGGACCAGAAGAAAAAGAGACTCTGTGTGTCCAAACTATGGGAACTGGTGACCGTGCTCTGTTCCCCAGTTTACTACCAGAACCCAGACAATCTCTAGTACCTATGACCTTTAGCTACACTTGGCTCTTACCAAGTCCTGGTCACTCTGTGGCTCTATGCTCCTAACCATGGAAGTCTTGAAAATAAGAAGGAGTTACAAATATATAGTAGAGATTAAATAGTTGCTCATCATTCCTTGTTGATTTTTTCTTTTTTTCACGGGAGGTGGGGAGGTGAGTGCGAGGTGGGAGGGAAGGAGTGGTTTTAAGGGCATCTGTATAACAACACTTTAGTATATCTGATTTTTTTTTACGTTTTCTGAACTAACTTTACTACTAGAGCATGCTCATCAGAGCCTGGTGAACATAAAAGCCAATGATAAACTTGCCCACATAAATTGAAGTCCTTTACTTCCAGATACTTCCCTGGCACATACACAGCTGCATGATGAACAGGAACCCTTGTTAGGGTCTCCTCCACTTTGCACGCCACCTAGTGCAGTGCCGAGAATTAGTTGTGTCTGTACAAAGAATCATCCATTTTGATTGCAATGCTAAAAAACATAAGTAAAACAACCTTTAACCAGCTGTTTTCACAAAATTAAGTGACTATTTATTATATTCTTTATAATTAATGAAGACCAAAGTACTTACTATGATGAATGCCAATAAATACCCTCTAATATGCAAAAAAATTTTCCCATTTACATTTTAATGAGATTTGAAATGTTAATGAAGGGAGTCTAGTAATTAACTTAGTGAGTGTCTCAAATAAAAGTGAACTTTGTTAGATAAATTAATATTAGTTCCTCATTAGGATGCTCAAATAGGTGAAAATAATTAATGTTTTAGCTAATATTCTGAAAATAAATAAGTATTTGTTCACAGTTTGTCAAATATTTCTTAATTATAAACAATGAGCTCATCAGTAACACGTGACCTTTCAAATTCATTCCACATGTAACACAAATAACAACACTCATATCATACTCTTTTTTCAGAATAGCAAAGGATTTTAAGCTGTTTAAAAACAAAACAAAACAAAACAAAACAAAACAAAACAAAGCAAAACCAACAACACAATGTATCTTTGTATTCATTTGCTTACCATTTGGTTGCTTGACAGATGCTGAAATGACGGTCTGTTGAAGTTCCACTTTTTTTAATTAAGATGCTTAATGTAATATCACTTGAGATAAATTGTATTTCTGTGACAGATTCATGGCATCCAGAAAGGAAACTGATGTCCAGTACATTTACCTGCTTTCATTTGTGAATATTCTGTGAAAAGTGCACTTTCTGAGTGCTTTCAAGTAGGGACATGTAAAAGCCTCTGGATTTGTTCCATATATACCCATCAATGGAAGACAAACAAAAGAGGACTCAACTATTTGTACATCTGAGCAGCTCACTGCCAAATTGACTTGAAATGGGGAAAAAAAGGAGAAAACCACAGTATTTTTGTTGGATTCACCTCTTACTCCCTCCCAAATACTTTTTTTTTTTCTAATTTTAAGTCAAAAAGAGCATTGACAGAAAATTTTGAAGGATCTTTAGGATTGCACAAGCTACTGGATTAAATATTAGATAGATACCTCACTTATTCACATCTCAGTAAGGACTTAGTGAAATCTAAACAGATTCCAGAAGGACTATTTCCTACAGAAAGTTTAAAACATAAAGGTCACATTATGAATACATAAAAATGCTAATTCACACATACATTCAGGAAGGAATATACACAATTTACTGCAATGCCAAAACAAAATTTATAACCACTGTTTTAACCATTTATCTTGGCATAACGGTATATTTATAGCCAAGCTGTTTAAAATATAAATTGTCCTTGCTTCTCCCTAAAATGTATAAATAAATGAAACATTCAACCTTATATTGCAACGATAGTTTGTTACAACACCCTATATACATAGTTCCCGTAACTTCTTACTTAACAAGGTTGATGATCCTGAAAATACAGAAACACATGTAGCTCCAAGGAATACATTGATGGGCATATTTGTCATGTTCAGCCTCTGATCCACGGAAGTGAATCCAGTGGGCTGGCAAGGCTTAACACGCTCTGGAGCACTCAATCCCAGGGGCAGTTAACAAATAGTTCCTTGTGAAACAGTTGTATTGAAAGGTCACAGTATACCTTTTGTGCTTGTTGTGTCAACCTCATAACTTAGTTTGCTTCTGGGGAAGGGAACAAGGAATATACATCACTGTCCCCGGCTATTTTTCACAGGCCAGCATGATTAGATATCTATGTATAACAGTACCCAGTTTGATTATCATACCTCTGAAGTCATATGGAGTGCTTTCAGATTCTGCCACTATGCCCCCTAAATAGGTGCACAAATCACCAATCTGATATTAATAGGTGCTTTCTCTAATGGGTGTTGTCTCCAGCTCAGTTTATAAAATTAGTCTTACTATGCTTGCTGGATACAAATTTCTGTTTAAATTTGCAAGGCTGCACTGAAATTCTAGCGACTGCTTCAGAAGGAGGCACACAGCCTGTTTCTACTGATGGGAAAAAAATATTTGAAGGTCACTCGATTTTCAATTCCTCATTACTTTCTTCTATTCCTGTTCTGTGGCTAAGAGATTGCTCCTGAAATGCCACATCTGCTCTCTTCTTTTCAGACAGCTGAAACTATTCTGGAATAACCGCAATGTGCAATAAAAGCCTGCAGTATTGGAAATGATCATCGAATTGCTCATGAATGCAGGGTTTTTATCATCCTGAAGATATCAAGGAGTTGTGACATTGGACCAGCAGATGTGGTCATACATAGCTATGGATTTCTACAGAATTTCTACATAGTTTTCACATAGCAGACATTTTCCCTTCCAGGTGGAGTGCTCTGTTTCATGGGCAACACAGCAAGTACAGCAATGAGACCAGTGCTGGAATTGCTCACTCACTGTTCCTCACTGTGAGGGACGTCATGAGAAGTTTTGAGTAAATCAGCAAGTGCTTGCTGCAATGGGAGAGCACTCCTTGTGATGCCTTAAGTTTTAGCTTTCATATTTTCCAGATCCTGTACTGCATTATTATATAACTCTGAACTTCATACATAGTGTTAGCAAATTCTTCTCACAGTTTAGTTAGACAAAACAATCCTCTTCCAGCCCGAGAACCAAGGACACCTTTGAAGCTTCAGGCCCAAAAAGTGTAAACAGCAGTGAACTGAGGAGAGAAATCTGGGAGGAGGGGACTTCATAACCTGAAGCTGTAATTGGACGATTAACCCCAATATGTAAATAGACCTAAACATATAAAAGTGTGAAAATTCATGAGCCAGCAGCTATCTTGGTTGTAGCCCTGGCCAGGCTCTTGCAGGGCCCAAGGTGTATCTTTTGAAGGCCTTTTTAAAAATACCTACTTTATTCCTTTAACACTGTCT
The DNA here is from genome assembly GCF_000277835.1 of Geospiza fortis. Classification (NCBI taxonomy): domain Eukaryota; kingdom Metazoa; phylum Chordata; class Aves; order Passeriformes; family Thraupidae; genus Geospiza; species Geospiza fortis. The sequence goes on along the minus strand of NW_005054359.1, from coordinate 2,608,588 downwards.
GGCCTCTGCTCTAGGTAGCTCTCAAGGCATCACTTGTGCTGTTGAAACATCAATATGGAAAACACAATGGACACTGTAGTAGCGTATGCTCTGAATATATCTGTGACATTTAACATTTTCAGAACTTATAAGTCTGCTGAGTAATTACATACTGTTAGCCTCTTGTGGTGCTAAACCTCTTGATTTAAGTTCAAAGCTATTTGACTATGGAAGAAACCAACCTTAAAGGTAAAAGTGGCCTAAGGGAAATGGCCTCCTATTCCAGCAATGAACAACAAGCACATATTCCATGGGCAGCATTTGCTGAAATGACTTCAAAGTCTTTAAATTGAATCAATCACAGATGTAAGTGAGCATTCACCATAATATGGGAGGAAAAAAAAAACCATGAAAGATAGCAAGAAATGGAGATACAGATATTGTAACAATAGCGACCAGACCACATGGAAAATTGCAGTTTTATCAAAGAATAGTTCATGCTATATTGGGTGAAGATACCTTTCTTTCTTGCTTGACTTTAGAAACATTAATCTGTCACAATTTATATGGAGAGATTGGAATAGCTAATACCCAATATTTTAATTAGAGATCTCCAGCTTCTTTTTAGAAACACTTGGAAAAGAGTGAAAGGGACCTACACATTACAGGATTAGTCTTGACAGATCCCCATACTTAGCAGGCCTGTTTTGCTACAAATGCAAATAGCTAATACAAAGCATCTAAGGCTTAGTGATCTAGCAACATAACAGTGATTTGGCTTTGGGAAAAATCAATTCTATCAGCTGAAAGGGAACAGAAATTAGCAGTCTTGAACAAATAGTCACTCCTGTAGCAATGTTAATCACTTTCTGCATGACCAGAGTAGGACTCCTTTTACTCTGTCTCTTCTTGGTCAATGGCAGATGCAGCCTTCCTTTTCTCTTGCATCTTCCCATCACTCTGTTTTTCCACTGAGTGATGAAAAATGCAAAACAAGAAAGAAAAACAACAGCAGGAAAAGTGTGACTAGGAAACGTATAGTTCTCCAAATCTTCCTAATTTTTCTTCCCAGTCCTTGGGTTAACATTATCCTCTGAATAGAATGAAAAATGTCCAAAATATACTCCCTCTATTTGGCTTCATTTTTCTTTTTTTTCTTCTCATCTGGCAGGGGACACAAAAAGACCAGGAGAGAAAAGAGGTGAGACTTTCCCTCTACCTTCTCAAAAGGGAGGAGAAACCAGCAGTGGGACGATTCTCCTGTAGGAAAGAAGGTTGCCTCCTCCTCCTTTTCCTGACCAAGAGGCAAAGGACATCTCATTACAGGTTTCCACAGGTTTTCCAGAGCAGAGTAGATAAAATGAGCTTACCAATAGTTTCTCCTATCCAAATACTCAGGGATTTTGGATGTGATAAGTCAGGTAGCACAGTCCAGAAATTCAAGGCATGTCTCACTCTGTGATTTTTAATGTGACTCTTGCCTGAAAACATTGTATTTTGGAAAGGACACATCATTCCTTTTTCTTCTCCAGGAGCAATCATGTCGCATCTTTACAAATTGATATTGTTATGACAACTGGTGAGTTCTCCATTACTCTTTTATCTTTACTGACATGGTAGAGTAGTTAATATATCACCTCACCAAAACCTTGATGTAAGAGAATAAGGTACTGCATGAAACTCTTTTCATGTGATTGATCTATGTTAGGTATTAGTAAAATATGGAAAAATCAAACTAAAGGAAATTTAAATTAGTAAAGAGAGAAAGAGAAATAAAAGAGATATGTAATATTCTTGCCAAGAAAGAAAAAATTATTTTGAGGATTGGAATTAATGTAGCATTCATAAAGCCAACTTTTCTATCCCTAAAATTAAAATAATTCAAATTCTATGAATTTGCTCTGAAAAGAAATTATAATTTTCATTGCTTGAGATCTTTCAAATAAGTTTTTTTTTTTCATTTTATCCTTAAACTTTATCTTTAAAAGTCCTGTTTTATTTTACAGATCACCTAATTTATAGTATTCTGTTCTAGAAAGATCTGTGAAGTGCATGAAAAAGTCTTCAGAAAAACAAGCACCAAGTGCTTTTGCCTTCTGTTGCCAGTTCACCACTCTTCCTTGCAGAACCCACTCAAACTTCAATTAATTGGACATCTTCCACATTCTCCACTTCTACTAAAGCAAAAGAAGAGTGGAAATGGAGAACAACATTTTGAGATTTACTGTCTTTACACAAAGCATTTTTCCCAATTGATTTGGAGTGACTGATACAACTGTGAGTGTAATTCCATTCCCAGTATTTATGTGGTTGGTATTGAAGTTCCTCTGTCAAATGTACTTTGCCAGAGTGAGTAGGAAGATTGGAAGAGACAATAAATTTGTCTTGATCACTTTGGCTTTTGAGTTTTTTCAAAGGTAAAGCAGTTGTTTCCTTTCAACAAAAATTGCTACTTTTGGAACTAGGAAATCTAGTATTTCTCATCTTGCCTATTTGTAGGAAAACTTGGCATGTGTTCTTTCTCTAATTCCTAATACAATTGAGCATTTCTTAAAGATAAAATGGTCATACACATGTATGTAACTGTGTGCAATACACACAGACATAAACAAACCCCTGACCATGAGAATGTGGTGATGATAAAGTAGCATTAACTGTTTTCACTTATGTTGCCCTTTTCATCTTTAAGGCTTGCCAAATTTAAGAATTTATGGTTCATCATGAGACCAGCCCAGGAAATGGGACTTTTACCTGTATGAATAGTTTCATTGAAGATTATGGGATTACCCACAGTAGTGAGCAATGGCCTACCTTCTGTTTCTGGGGTATATTTCAGTCAAGTTTATGGGAAATTTTAAATATGGGATGTGAATTACTAAGCCCAGTACTGAGCTGCGCTGCACAGAGTTATGAGATACTGCATCCTCCATATGCTAGAACAGAAAGAAGCTTAAAGCTATACATGTAAATATTTCAGAATTAAATCCTAAATAAACATGCCAAATACAAAGAATTTCAAGCACAGTATTCTTTTCTGTAAATGAAGAGCACTGCAGAATATACAATAAACCCTAAATTAACTGTGGCTGTGCCCTCTTAATGTTAGTATATTACTAAGTATATTGCATTACACCTAATGTGAGTTTGTTATCAGCTAGTTCATATTATCAGCAGGTCTGCAGTACATATACAGAGATTCTTTTGATCTTTGCTGTGCCTGAACTAAGGCAGGAATGGGTTCACGTCTACGAGTGTTTTTAGGAAAACTTCCCAGTCTGATCATCCAGGGGCCAATCTGACAGTCACACCTTCACCCTTGGGCTGGGGGTGTAGCCCTTTCTCAGTGGGTGGCTGCAGTGAGCTGACTGGTGCCCTGCCTGGCTCCCTACACACCCCACTCTCAGAGGCAGACCAGGCTTCCATCAGCCTTAGATTTCCCATAACAGAGTCTTAGACATCTCGATCCTTAAAATGATTTAATCTTGGTGCAATAACTAAATAAGAAAATATCAGCTCAAGCTAGTGCCTCTGAGGAGGACCCCAAACAAAGGAAACCCTGGGCTTTTATACCCTCCCAGTCTAAGCACAGGGAGGTGTGATGTCCTTGGCTGCTGCCGTGTCTCTGAGAGCTCAATCCCCTGGCTGGGCCACAGGTCCCAGGACCTTTGTTCTGCACAGGGTCAGCATTTCATGGCCCCTTGCCTGGGGCTCCCACCCTGACCTCAACCTGCAGCTGCACCCCAATCTACCTGCACTGAATGTATTCCTCAACAACAGTGAAATTCTTTATATTTCGTTTCAAAATAGAAGTCTAAAGAGTCACTTGTAAAAAAAAAAAAAATTCTGCGGGACACAGCAATAGACAACAGAGTAGGAGAAGTGGCAAAGGTAAGAGTTAGTTTCTGTAATAAATATGTGAAGTCTACAAATGCTTCTTCTTGTTCTGTGATTTTACATGTATCTGAAATTTTAGTGATATAAATTCTCTACAAAGAGTAACTGTATCTTAGAAGAATTGCTTCTCCAAGGGTTTTCTTCTGGTTTACAATCAAGTAGAGGTATGAGCTATTAACGGGAAAAAAATATCACAAATCATGTCTTTTTATTTATTTTGCAAAGTGCAGGATTGATTTTATATACCCACTCTTGCTATTCTTCAAATGACTAAGAATCCCTGCTGTCAGAAAGACACTAACCTGGATGCTGCAAATATATCAGGACACAGTCTTGTTTATTGGTCTTTTGGATACTTAATTACTAGAATTGTGTTTAGCTGGTAGATATGTAATCTGAATGTTTTACTGGTATCTGTGATTTCCTCTCCATATGCAACCCGCAATTGGTTAGATTTATCATTTTGCTCCTGTGCATATCTTGACTGTTCATACGATGTCAGATAGACTATAATTAAGACTTGACTGGAAAATTCTTTGTTCTCAAAACTGTTGCAAATCCACCCTATTTTTATTTGGAATATATAACAATAAAAAATCCCAGTTTATTTTACCCTTCATTTGCACAGAGTATTTTTGTATCATATTTACATGATATGGCCATCCTCAAATTCTTTGTCAATGGGAAATATCACAACAATAACAATAAATTTAAAGGAATGTTCAAGTATAAAAGTTGTCTATATAATTATTTTCTACATCCTTGTGGAATCACAATCAAGTTCTTGTTCTTAAAAAATCAGTAATGCCATAATGGAGAACTTAATTTCAAGATGGTTTTTTTGTGGGCTGAAATTTGAGGACAATAATTGGTGGCATGGTGCTCACCTGGTGCTATTAACATGTAGCAAAAAGGACTTTAACTTTTTTCAAATGTGTCCTGATGAAGCAAAAGGGAATCTCTGAAGATGTCATACTGTTGTATGCCCACAAATCTTGCTTAGAAAAAAAAATACTGGTGGCTGCATCATGATGAAGACATACCACATAATGACTCAACACGTCCTTCTGTCTCTTGTGTGTGATAAGTGGGTAGGCTGCAGGAATAAAGTTTAAAACTCAAAAGATAAGAAAATTGCAGCTTTGGATAAGAATTTGAGATATGGTAGACTCAAAGCTACCCCATCTTAAAACTCACTTGCAACCACTCCTCTAGCCAAAATCATGCTCATTTGGACAAGAACTTAAAGAACAAGGAGATTTCAAATGCAAGTGTGTTTACAGAACAGTGTAATACTTATATTAGGACTTTCAGGATAGCATTAGCCCTAACCACAGCAGCAATGTGCTTCCACACCCACTATGAGAGTCCAGAGGAGCCAAGAGCATGCAGCGCCTGGCCTCAAGCACCACAAAATGATGGGGTGACAATTGTTTTCCAACTAACAGCAAAAGTGGGCCACACAAGCTGTCATCTTCAAATTGCCCTTAGATTTCCATAATTATTGCTACTTCCAAGTCAAATAATTTATACAGGGTTGTTCAGCTTTAGAGAAAAAAAACCACATCATTTAGAAGTTGAGGTGTACATTTATAATAAAATTCTATATTGAAAATTAGCATTAAATGAAGCAAAAAACCCCACAAAACCCACTTGCAGCATTCTAGATAGCATTTGCAATTCTATTCTTACCTTGCATTGTACACACTTACAAACATTGGCATTTGTTTGTGCTCCTAAAATATGTGAATGAAATCCCAAGTGAGGTATTTTCTTGAAATCAGCAGTACTGCTAACACATCAGCCATGGTAATGTGTATGCAGATGAGTGCCCATGTTCCACCCTTTATGAATCTTTGCGGATTCCTATGTTCATTTTTACAACAAGATAAACAAGCTTCACAGCTTGCTGGTACATATCATAAAATCCCACCTATACATTTGTATAGGTGGAATTGATGTCTCAAACTTGAGTCAAAAGATGTGCATGCTCTCATAATACAGCACTGCATTGTAAATTACAAATATTAGTGAAGAAATAATGTTGACTTGTGGGAGTACTTCCCTTAAATAAAACCTTGCAGAACACTACAGTTTCTTCATAGGAAAAACTACTTCTTACACTGGGCAGAGTATGAGATAAGATATATTTTGTGCCTATTTAATATATATCCTAGATTTGGTTTTACTTTGTCAGTCTTAGTTATAATCCAGCTGGGGCAAATTTAAATAAACTCACTTCTTCTGTGATAATAATTTTAATATTCAAATACAAGCAGAAAAAAAATGTGCTAAAAAGAATTGTGCACAGTTGTATGTTTGTAATCAGAAAACCTACACACCTTGAGACTTAGAAAATTCATACTTCCAGACTAAAAATAGAAATGTCAACAGGATAAAGAAATCAGTGAGAGACAGCTTTTGTATGTAGAACAGTAAGACTATAAAGGATTTACACCTTATCACTACTGGGGAAAAAGGAGTACTGAAATGAAATTTAAAAATATTTATAGCTTCCAAAGCTTCTGAATTTCAAAAGGGTTGTTCAATTTTTGAAACAGTCAGCTTTAGGACTCACAGGTGAAAAATTGTGTTGCCCTGTATTTTGGAAAAGAATAAATATTTTTTTTCTGCAGATTAAAAAAAAATCTTTTAATAAAACAATGATTCTTGAATAATTTGATAATATAATTAAATTGACAAAACAGCAAAATCATAAAAGGAACATCAGTGCCACTTAATAAAGTTTACAATTCCATAACTAGTGTTAGGACAATCTCCTGAAGCAAAGAAATCTGGTTTGTACTTTTACAGGCAGCCATTCTGGAAGGTTCCCTGTCTCTTTTCTTTCTTTCTTTCTTTCTTTCTTTTTTTTTTTTTTTTTTTTTTTAACCTGGAGAAATCTCACTACTTGACATTATTTTCTGTACACCATCAAAATGTGCAGACAAAATTTCCCCTAACTGGCAGTATGTATCCCTCAAACACTGACAACTCAGAGACACCAAAATTATTCTATTAAATTATTAGGAATCCTGATATTTATCTCCTCTAAATGTCACTGTGTGTCAAATAGAGTAGAAAAATTATATCCAATGATAATAGTCTCAGTCAAGTCGAAAGATTCATATTTAAAAAGAAATGCCAGACAACGTTTAGAAATAATTCAAGAAATAAAATAACTCTTTTCAATTTATAAGGTATATAAATGGGATATGATGTCAATTTATAAAGTTCAGTCTGCAGTCAGAACTCCATTTCATTACCTGGTTTTGAAATAAATCACTTTAAAATAGCCCCAACATTTAAAGTTTCATCAGACCTTTACTGAAAGATCAGCTGAACTAAACAACCAATATTTGCTATTATTATTGAATCCCTGTAACTGAGCAACATTTAGCAAGTTTGCATAATCAATACCTCACCTCCGAGCAGAGAGAGCTATAAAAGCTTTACCCTGTATAAAAAGGTCTGAAACAGTGCGAGAAACACCTATGAGGGCAAACGCTCAAGTGAAAATATTTACAAGTCAATAAAATGGATCCCATTGCCTTCTGTTGACAAAGCAGGTTACATACCACATGTAGCCCAAGTTAAATTGTTCTCAAGTTTAAAATGTTTTTCACTAATGTCAAATGAGAAATCTATTCTGCCCCTCTGACAGTAATAACAATATAGCAAATTTCATGCTAAGTAATATCTATCCAATTTTTCTTTCTCATCATCTGTTCCTAAGTTCCTATTCCAAAGACATTAATTCACAGTTCTATAAAACAAAATGTTGCATAGTTTTTGAATTTTAAGATCTAGCTATCTTGGTTCATATTGAGAGTCACCTTTAAATATTTAATTAGTATCATTTTATGAGGTGAGGGTTTTTTTCCAGCTTTTGCAATACTGAAATGATCTCTTTCTACCTGATGTGATTAGCATGAAACAGACAGTATGATTCAGAGATTTAATAAGTAGATTTAAGTTTTTCAAACTTTTATGAAACAGTTGCAGGGGTTTAATTTACTTACACTGCCAGAAGTATAAGTAATATTTTCTTTAATGCAGAATAGGGCAGAAGTCTGATAATCTGGTTTAGGGTACCAGGCATGTCCAAGGGGAGCTCTCACATCCGTGGAAACTATGGAGCGTCTTCTGTCGTGTAAGAATGCCTGTTATTGTTAAAGGTGCATAAAGACTGTCTGACCAGGAAAAGGGAGATAAAGTTTCAAAAAATGTACTGCTTCCAGAACCTGTTTGCTTGTCGACATTTCCAGATGTATTTACCAATTTTGAGCAAAAGTTTTATTTCATAGAATCACAGAATGGCTTGGGTTTGAAGGGACCTTAAGTATTAACTAATTCTAACCTCTTGCTGTGGACAGTGACACCTTCTTCTAGACAAATGTGCTCAGGTCTCCATCCAACCTGGACTTAAATTTGTCTTTTTTTTTTCATTATTTCATTTTTTTATACCTGAAAAATGAGTTACTTTGTAAGTACTTATTTTTTTCTTCCATTAAATTCTCATTCTGAAAGGTTTCTCAAAGCCAAGATAAAATTTCAGGAGGAAGGCACAGAAAAAATTCCTATATAAACCAATAACATAGCGGTTGTCTGCAGTATGAGTGATACAGAGTGAAATTCATTGAAAGGTACAGTACTGACAGTTATCCACAACCATGACTAACTATAATATATGTAGCCCTTTAGAAGTCTTATTCTAAAATATAGCATCCTTCAAAATGTTTTGATACAGACTCCTTGCTATTAGAGAGTTAACAGTTTGAATAAATCAATAACAAATCCTTTTCAAAGAGGCAGTTTTCTCCAGTATTTTATTGCAATTCTTTTGTATTGAAGACATTACGGCTATAAGCTCAGCTTTCATGTTAAAAATTATACCATTATATCAATTTTTGGCTAATAAAGTCAGTTTATTTGTATGATGTAATTACAAAAATACTTTCTTCAGTAAGACAAAGTGTCACTTTAGTTTTTTAAGATTTTCTAAGCCTTCTGATATAGACATTCTTGTAGTGAACTGTTCTAGACACTTTCTGTAAATAACTGATTGTTTTGTCTTCTTCTATGGAAGAGGAGAAAGTTGATGGACTACTGGTTTGACCAGTATCATTGGAGAGGTGTCCCTATCACCCTCCAATCCACTGTCACTTTTGGAAAACTATAAATGTTGGAGTCAGAGAATAAACTTCCTCTTTCTTGCTTCACCTGGAGAACCGTAGTGTGCTTGCATTCTTGCGTGTCCAGTAGCGACAACAAAGTAATTTTTTATGTTCTGCGAGTTGTGATGCATACATAGTTCTTCATAAACAGTGCTGTTTAATGCCCAGTTTCTCTGAGAAAAAGAGGTGAGGGGGGAAAAAGCAAAAGAGAGGAGAATGGAGAACTTCCTATGAAATTTTGTTTCATATTGGAAGAGTTCATGAAATTCATATTTAATCTTTCCTAGACAAGAACTCAAGACATGCATAAGGCAACTGTCTTTCCTGGGCAGTCACACATTGGTCCTGCAACCCCTCTCTCATCCTCCATCATATCCTGGTTTTTTCTGATTTCCAGTTTACAGATGAAGAAGAAAGTCACCAGCCAAAGTAAGATTCACATGAAGAAAGGACAAATTAGCCTCAGCAGGCAGGCTTGTAGCTCCTACAACTTTACACACTGTCCTGACTTATGCATAATCCATAAACCCTAATTTTTGTTCCACTCTCAATGTGTAATGACTACTTGATTACAGTTCACAGGGACAGTATTAGTCAGTAAAGTCTCGTGTAAACTACACAGTAGTAAAATTAAGACACAAAGCTATTGCTTCACGTACTACAGCTCTGCTGTATAAATACTTTGCTCTCCGAAACCACACAGGATTTTGTGCTACAAACTTTTCTATAAGGGATCCATTTTACTGTGTTTTAAAGAAAGTGGTAGAAGGTCATGCTTTCATCTCAAGATCTGAATAGAATAGAATAGAATAGAATAGAATAGAATAGAATAGAATAGAATAGAATAGAAATCTCAGTTGGAAGAAACAACGGTCTAAGTGCCTGACCACTTCAGGCCATGCTGTTAGGGTATTGTCCAAATGCATTTTAAACACTGGCAGGCTTGGGGCACTGACCATTTGCTAGGAAGCCTGTTCCAGTGTTTGACCATCCTCTTCATAAAAAAATGCTTCCTGATGTCCAGAATAAGCCTCCTCTTGCCATTAATAATGATTTGACCCATTCCCACAGGCCCTACCTCTGGATACCATGGAGAATGTTTCAGCACCTTCCTCTCCTTTTCACCTCCTCAGGAAGCTGCAGAGAGTAATGAGATCACCTCTCAGCCTCCTCTGGTCCAAAATAGAAGAGGTTGAAGTCCTCAGCATCTCCTCATAAAACATCCTTCCAGCCCTTTCACCAGCATTTTTACCCTCCTCTGAGGTATTCAAGGATCTACACATGCTTTTTAAACTGGGGTGGGGGGGGCCCAGAACAGCACACAGTACTCAAGGTGAGGCTGCACCAAGTCTGAATACAGTAGGACAATCACTTCTTTTGCCTGGCTGGTTTTGCTCTGTTCGATGGACTGGCAGGTCGCACAGTGTTTGCCCTGTGGAGCACCAGGGCACGCACTGCTGACCCACACTGAGCTTCTGTCAACCAGCACCCCCAGGTCCCTTTCTGCAGGGCTGCTCTCCAGCCACTGTTCTCTCATTTATATTTGTCTCTAGCATTACTCCATCCTAGAATTTGGCATTTGGACTCTGCAAGCCTCCTGTCCTGTACCTCAAGAAAGTCAACAGTACCTCCCAGTTTGGGATCATCAGCAAATTCATTAATGCCGCATTAATTCCTGCATCCAGATCACTGATAAACAGATTGTACAGCACTGGCCCTGGAACTGCACCTTGAGAAACATTGCTGGTGATCAGTCACCAGACAGATGTAGCTTCAATCACCACAGCCCTTTGAGCTCTGCCCTTCAGAGAGTTCTTCACCCAGAACATCCTGAACCCTCAGCAGGACGCTGTGAAGGGCAGCATCAAACACCTTCCTAAGCATGCAAAAAACCTGCAAACATTGCCTTTCTTCATGTGTGAAGTGAACCCTATAATAGACATATGTCAAATTATTTAAAGAGGACTTTCCCTCTATGAACTAATTTTTCCAGGAGGTGAGGTTAGACTGTAGTTTGCTACACTCATGCCCTTTTTGTAGATTGTAATAACATCTGTCATCTTCCAGTCAGAAAGCATCTCCTCAGACTCCCAAGACTTTCACAGATGATTGAGAGCAGTCCTACCAGGACATTTACTCCATCCTTCAGAACTTGGGGATGAATCCCACCTAGCCCCACAGACTTGTGAACTTTCAGCTGATGCTGCTGGTCCATTATGATTTCAGTGTCCACAAATAGAGAATCCCTGTTCCCACAGTCCTGGTCCTCTGACTCTGGGCCCCAGGAAGCCCAAGGTCTATATAAATTAATAAAAATAGAGGGAGGCAAAAAAGTGCATTGAATGCCTCTGCTTTTTATTCATCCATATTAGTCAGATGATTGTTTTCAACAACTATCAATCCAGTGGTTTTTAGACCCCTTCTTGCTATTAACATAATTTAAAAGGTTCTTCCCATTACTTGATACAACACTGTCCAGTTTCAACCAATTTTCAGCCTTTAAAGTGATCTCCCTACATATACAAACCACAGTCACAAAGACCTCCATCTGCATAACCAATTGATGGATAAAAGATCCCTGAGCACAAATAAAGGAAAATTGGGACAGATATGAAGATATCTGGGGAGAGAATTTAGACCTATGTCACTTATCTCAGGGAAGTACGCCTGATACTAGCCATAGAGGTTCTTATCTGGGGCAACTAAGGGTTTGTCCTTTCTAGATGACGTTTTTTGCTTAATTTGTTAGTTCTAAAGAACAGGCCTCTCAAATGACAGGAGGAAGCCATGAATTTCCTTCCAACATATTCCAATCACTGTTCCAGTGTTTTCATTGTCATGGTACATCTTATAGTGCTTTTTATAGTTCATAGGTAAACAGTTGTTCAGTATCTTTCCTCCTAAAAGGCTACTACCTGCTTGTTCAGTCTTTGGTACCTAACATCATCTTATTTGCATTGCAACAAACAATACTATGTTTTTATTTTAAAATAAAATTCAGTAACTAAATGCTTTTATTTGTTTTGATATTCATCAGCCCCTCAAATAGACTAGCATTTTGTGTCAATACAGTAGTATCAATGTTATGATGAATTTATGCTTTGAACTATTTGGAGAACAGGAAAATGCAAGATATAGGAAAAAAATCTAACATTGAAAATTACTTACTACTAGATGGAACTCATTTAGGATCAAGTAGATTCCATATAATGCATTCTAAAATGATTTGGTTTATATACAGCGGCTTTCTTTTGCTTTAATTTCTTATAGAAAGGGAAGTACATCACGCCAATAACAGGCTCCTTGTTCAATTTCCAAAGGAAAAAAGAATACAAATAGGTTTTATTTATTCCTGAATACATAAGAAGCAGTGCAGAAGTAAAAGGAAAGTGAGTTAGCTGAGGAAGAAAGATTAGTCAGGGCTTGGTTTTTTTCCTCAAATCAATACCTTATAATTTCTTCATTAGCACACAGAGCTATGATCCCTTTCCCATGACATAAAAGATGCACAAACAAATTTTTTTTACATGATGTAATGAATCCCTTGTTGATTTAAAATGATCAAAGAGCTAAGATGAAAGCTTTAAACTCTATGATAAAACATTGATAATTGTGCTGTAATATTCAATATTGTGACCCAAATAAAGTGGTTTTCAAACCTCAAATCTTTTAAAATGCCATACATAATATTTTTTAAGTCTTATTGTATTAACAGTTCTATAACTACCAATTATCTACATAAGATTTGGTATTATAGCTGCCAATAAAACCTGCAATTCTGGCTGCAATGAAGTATTCCATTTAGATTAAGTAATAGATATAATCAGGTAAATCAATAAGAACTATTTTAAGCTGTTCATAAATGCTTAAGAAGATTGAATTAGTGTTGTCCAGGGCTTTTTCCATATGTTCAGTTTGATTCCAATTTATGTAATATGTCAGTCCATTTAGGAAATTCATTTAAATGCCTATAAAGTAAACTTATGGACAAACTTCAAAAAATGCCTGGTAAACAACAACTTGCTAACATTTTTTAGCTTTTAATTGTTTGCTTAATTAGCTGATTTAATTAATGTGAATACCGCATTGCTTAAACACTTAAGATTAATTTCTACGGCTTCACGCCATTCAACAGTATATGTGACATCAGTTCAGAGAAACATGATACTACAAGAGCAGTGACATTTTTTGATATTTCATTTTTTTCTACAGCACTGAAATTTATTTTATGCTAAACAGAGCTAATCAATCATTTTAATTAACAACCAGAGGTGGGCTAGGTCTCCCACTGAACTGAAGAGTGATTGCTAAGTTTTGTGTCATGTACTTCAGGGCAGATTTAGCTTATTGAGTTTGTCTGGTTGTTGAGAAAGAGTCTCAGATATGAAAGTAGCCCCCCTTCTTTCTACATCCAAAGCAAGTCTTTATGAAATGTGGCATTTTGTTTCGTGAACAGATATAAAACTGTTTAATGTTTGTTTTTAAACTCTGCTTTTGTCACTGTGGGTACCTTTTTGTTTAGACTTCAGGGTATTTTCAAAGCTGTGTGTAGGAGTTGAGAAATTATACATCTGAATCCCATTATTTTCTAACAGGATTTGAATGTATATATTTGCCCTAAGATTTAATTATAAGTCTTTGCAAACCTAGATCAATTAGGCAACTTAAAAACCTGCTCTTTGGGGAAATAACTGTCAGTTTCTCCTTTTTTTGAGTATCATAATTATACCAGAAATTTTCTCTAATACTTTTTTCTTTATGGTAATAAAATATATAAAAATATTATAAAGTCTCAGTATTTAAATCAGTCAGTACAGAATTACAGAACCGAGCTGGAAGGGATTTCAGAAGTCCTTGGTCCACCTCTTTCCTTCAACATATATAGTTATGTTCAAGATGTTTTCCAGTTCAGAAAGATTTTCTAAAGTGGAGACTTCACAGACTCTGAAACTGGCCAATTCTAATATATCTTTATATTTATTATTTCAATGTACAAATTAAAATGTTATTTAAACCAATTAATTATGTATTGTCCTATTATCTCTGTCACAGAGAACTGGCAATTACTTTTCACTTTCAATCAGTATTTTAGATATTTAATTATTCTTAAATCTTTGGTATTCTTTCAGACAAACAATCTCAAATTGTATCATTTCCTTTCTCTATAAAAACTATCCACATCTCTGATTTTGTTAATTTTTCTCCTCTGAACTACTTGAATTGTTGGTGTATAGATTTCTTGGTGGTTCTAATGGCTACTCAAAAGAGGTTACAATATTCCAGCTAAGGTTTCATGTATGAGGAACAAAGCAGAAGAATTACCTAGCATCTTGTGTGATCTGTACTTCATTTACATATCCCAGCATGATGTGCAATGCTCTCCTTAACAGCAGCATGACACCACTGATTGATGTGTGGCTTATGATCTGCTGAGGATTATCCTCAGAGCCTTTGATATTGAATTGCTATTTAATCAACTCATGTAGAACTTCTATCTCTGTATTCATGTACCTGAAATTACAATCCAAAATCAGAAGACTGTAATTGCCTTTATTGAATTGAATCATTAATTGAAAAATAATTTCCACCCCATTTTTAAAATTATTTTGAATTGTAATCCAGACTCCCAGTATTCTTGCAGTTTATACCAGGACAATGCAATAAACATATTTTCTGTTTCATCACCCAGGATATGAATGAAGAATAAACTAGAATTGAAGTAGGATCCACTGAGAAGCTTTAAGTATATCTCCTACCATTGACAGTTTCTCTAAGAATGCCCTCTGGTGACCAGTTTCACTGTAACACTGGTAGTCTCATCTATACTACACCTGTGAAGCTTAATTACAAAAATATGTGAAACTGTGTCAGCCGCCTTATTAAGGCCGCATTGTAGTATATTTTGATTCTTCTACTACACATAAAACATTAAATCCAAATTAGCTGTTACTTTTTTATCTTTTAAGGTCTTACAAATAATTTGGTCATCAGTCAGCAAGTGGTAAACAATTAAATTGTTTCACATATATGTTTCACATGTATCACATATTTTGTGTATTCTACTTGCTGTTATTATTATTATCCTCCTTTTTCATCCTATTAAACTGTCTTTTTCTCAATGCACAAGTTTACTCACTTTTCCAAGTCTCTCCCCAATCCTACTGTGAAGGTGGGGACCAAGCAAACAGCTCTGTGGTTCTTAGTTGTCAGCTGGAGTTAAACCATGATAATTGTTTTTGTTGCCCAATGTAGGGTGTGATGGGTTGAGATAATAACAAATCTGACTAGAACACATAATAATAATTTTTTATAGACACTTATTTCATTTGTTTAAAAATTTCTGGTCACAATGTTGATTTATTTGCTCTCAAATTTGGTGTGCTTGTACTTTCACTTGCCTTGTGTAATATCTTCCTTGTAGTATATGTTGCCCATCATGCTGTTTATAATCCATGAGAGCTGGGCTAAGGTTATCATGTTGTTCTACTTTGTAGCACCGTCTAATGATACTATAGAATTGCTGGTCGGGAAACTAATCTGGTAATTGTACTCATCATAATCATCATCACCGTACTTTGGGAACCATCTATTGGAAAATATTAATAATTATATCTTTTAGCTTTTCCTTTTCTCCTTGGAGAGGCAATCCATGCAGGAGACACATCTTCCTCTTCTTCTCCTCCAGGCTAATTATGATAGCTCTTGAGAATTTTGATTCTCCTTGGGATGTTCAAACTAGCATGTTCTTATTGCTACCTGTTCTGAATGTGTTCCAGGTCTTGTTTAAGGTTAAACAACTATTTAATAACACATTCAGAGATCTGCCTTGAGGCTGGATGAGCGGCAGGGTGTGTGGGTTACTATAGGCAAGTACCCAGAAGAGCGGGTACCTCCAGGGTTTTGGAACTCCACCCCAGAAAAAGTGCAGAATCTGGAAAAAAATCAGTAAAATATTTGGGAAAAAAATATGCAATCACCCTGGAAATTCCAGAGAAACCCAAATCACTGCAAGACGCTGGGGCCTGGCTCGGGCCTGGCCCAGGCCCAAGCACTGTTCAACACTTCTCAGCACCCTCAAGGGGAGGAGATGGTCTCTGGATGTGACACCAAAATGACAAATGCTACAGATACTTTAATGAGATGACAGGTACTGCTCTCTCGTTTATTGAGGGATAAAGAAGCAGGGCCACCATGAGAAGAGCAGCAGAAACAGTCATAACCCAATAATGAGACAAAACCACCTAATTTTTATTTCTGAGTGATCTGCATTAAGAAAGATGTTATAACTCACCCAGACAAGTGGACCATCATGGAGAGAGAAATAATCAAACTAATACAATAAATACTTATAACAAGTTTCTTGTGTTTCACCTTTAATAGAAGAACAGTGCTGGTAACGCAGTGATGTTTTTTGTTATTGCTAAGTAGTGTTTGTACTGAGTTAAAGAATTTTCACCTTCTCATGGCCTGCAAGCTAGAAGGTGGGATAGGCACAAGAATTCAGGAGAGAACACAGACAGGACAGCTGACCAAACTGGCCAAATGGATATTCCATACTGTATGGTGTCATGCTCAGTATATAAACTCAGGGGAAAGCTGACTGGAGGCCGCTGTTCTGGAACAGGCTGTCATTGCATGGAGAGTGGTGTGCAATTGCATTGTGCATCACTTGTTTTGTATAGTCTAATTATTTTATCATCATTATAATCATTATATTCCTTCTTTCTATTTTATTAATCTGCCTTTAACTCAACCTACAAGTTTTCTCACTTTTGCTCTTCTGATTGTCTCCCCATCCTACTGTAGGGAAGGAGATGGGAGTGAGCGAGCAGCTGTGTGGTGCTTATTTGCCATAGAGGGTTAAACCATAGCACTCTTTAAAACACTGTTATATTTTTCATTTTTTACTCTTCTGAAACTTTGTTAATTTTTCATGCACTCTCAGAAATAAGGAAAAAAATTGACATTACTTTTATTGGTTTTTAAAGCTGTTTAAAGTACATAACATCAGGGCGAAAAGATTTTAGCAGATTCATATTTTTCAAGTATGCTCCAGCATATTATTTCTCTGTTTGGCAGTAAGACCTTGTCAGTGACATCAACTATGCCTTTGGTTGAGTAATTCAGGGACTGCTGATGGAAAGACAAGGTAATTTTCCCCTGCTGATAGACCATTTCCACCACTGACTATCTTTTTCCTTAAATATACTTGCAGAATTATTTCTCAACATTCTTGCATGTTACTTCCTGGTTGTATTTTAAGCTATATATGTTCTGGTGGTTGTTCATATCTATGTGAGCCACTTGTCCTATCTTTCGAAGTTTCTATCTGACCTAGTTTTCAGAGTCTGCATGATTTCTTTCATGGTTTAAGTCATTTGATCTTTTGATATACTTCCTGTTCTTCCTCTGTAATTGGATAGTCCACACTTCTGCCCTTAGTATTATCTCTTTAGGATTCAGCTGTCTCTTCTTAACTAATATTTCATTAAATTTGTTTCTAAGTGTTTTGAGTTCATTAAAGTCCACCTTTTTGAAGTTTATTTTTTTATTGTTAATTTTTCTTCCTAAGCATTGTGAACCCTATCACTTACTTCCTAATAAGTAGCATCAAATCTAAAAGAGCTTCACTTTCATTTTTTTATTTTTCCTTTTTTTTTTTGTATATAACAATTGCCATTCAATCATTCCAGGAACTAATGACTGGACAAATTGATTATTCAGACACAAATACAAGTTTTGTTAGAAAATTATAGGCTAAGCACAGTAATCTCTCTGGCTATTGCATATTTTTGTATCAGTTATTTAAAAAACTACAGCTTGAGAAAGAATTCCTGCTTCATAACTTTTCTATAAATATGTCCATTTTGTTATGTTTTTAAATTATCCACGGCAATTGAATATGAAATTTCTAAGCCCTAAGTAACTCAGAATTCTTGAGGAAGTATCAACCACTTCTTAAACCACTTCTTACTCTGTTTGT
The DNA here is from genome assembly GCF_000277835.1 of Geospiza fortis. NCBI lineage: Eukaryota > Metazoa > Chordata > Aves > Passeriformes > Thraupidae > Geospiza > Geospiza fortis. Next base: position 2,590,555 of record NW_005054359.1, on the reverse strand, counting down.
GGCCTGCAAGAAACCTTTTGCAAATACTGTGTAAGCCCACAGCCCTGGATGCCTGAAAATATAAATAAAAGCAAAGTATTTTTCAGTCATTACTGTTATGGACATTGTCCCTGCAATGCTTTGCACACATATAAGGTAAGCATGTAATGCTCTCAGATCAAAATGGTCGCCAATTATCGACACAACAATGTATATCACTGCATATTTGGAAGAATGGTGGTGATTTAAGGCTCAAGTTCTAATACTACGGAAATCTCCTGAAATAACTTAGTCAGAAGCATACTGCCTCTCTCCTATCAAATGGCAAATTTCATGAACTGGCTACATGAACATTCCTAAGAGATCATTATATGTCATTGATATCTACACACGTTGAGCCATGATGTCAGTGGTGCATTCCATAATAGGATTTCTAAATATAAACAAAAGGTTCCTGACTCCACTCCTCTGAAATCTCAAAAGGTTATGGTTATGATCTCATTCCATTTAATGACCTTACACTAAGTCAAGCAGTAAAGAACAGGACACTTGTAAAAATTCATCCAGCTGAAAATGAAAAACAACCAAAAAACTTCACAATAAGTGCATTGTCTGTAATTAAATCCAAGATTTATTTCACTGATAAGCGCATAAAAAATAAAAATAATACATTTTTAAAATTTTCTTTTGGAGAGGGCTGACAGTTTAATGACTTTGAGATGCCTCCATCAACCTGCACTTTATTGTCATTGCTCTTGAAAAATAGACTGTGTGAAAGTAAAATTTGTTACATTCTCTGCATAAACCAATCAAGTTCATAAAACTAACTGAAATTATGCAGGTTTATGAACTACAAATAAAATACTTTATTTCTTATTAAGATTCCTCCCAAATATTCTAAAGTGGATTTGTTCCTTTTATTGCTGCTATTTGCTGTGTTTGCCAAGAATGTGGGAAAATGGTTTCCATCTGAGGATGTTTGAACACGTACATCCCCTATAGGTTAGCTTCTCAACCAGCAGACCACGCTGCATTCTAGTATATGTGCTTGTGAAGATGGGGCAAATTTTCTTAAGGTTTGCTTCGGTTTTTCTTAATCTTCCACTAAATCCAGGCATTCCCACTTTATGTGAATGCCACAGACATCATTCTGGCGAGCTGTTAAATATTTCATGCAAAAATATTTCTGTCCCTCAGGGAAGGTTTAGAAGGACTCAATGACTCTTCTTCACATATGGCTCAATAGGAATATATGATACTGTTATTCAGAGACATCTGGAAGAATGAAACAGGATCTAAGAACTCTAAGTTGTAGATGTTGAGCACCCAGAGCTTTGAACAAATTCTCAAATCCTGCTATTAAGTTTTGTCTGAATACATAAAGCACTCCTACTCAGTTCACCATCTCTGAATTCCGTACCGAGATGGAGCCTGGATCTGTGCCAATACTGGTGAACTGATTCAATTAGGTACACCCATCTGAATAGATGTCCTAGATAGGCTTAGCATGTTCCATTTGGAATTAAGGCATAGTTAATCTGTTAATTGATATTAATAATTGAAACAGACTTGATGTTTAAAATTGCAGTCAGATTTGTTTTAAACACTCCTTCGCTTTTAGCTGGAATGTGTTTTAGGTTTGTGTTGTATTTATTGTCTGACAGTTTGAGGTCAATAAATTCGATTGCATGCAGCTTGAACCATATTGTGAGCTTGAAAATGCATCCTGTTCCTGGCGTTGCCATGCTCTTTATATATGGCTTCTGGCAATTTTCTGAGCATCCACTTCTCTCTGAGCAAAATGGAAGTAGAACTGAAACCAGTAATTAAGAGTTGTTGTATGTCAGGTATCGGAGTGAAGAAATGTAAGTGAACTATTATTATTTTCTTTTCAGCATAGAAGTATTGAATTATTCAGTGATGGCTTTGCCAGTTAATGTACCACATTACGATAAAGCAAAGACGCTTTTTGATTCCTTTGATTTTGTGGAATTCTAGTGCTTCATGCACAACAGTCTTGCTTAGTCAGTGACAGGTTGATACTGATTCACCCTTAACATATATATTGTAATTAATTACTTCCTTTCAGCCTTTTTTTTTTGGTGAAATGCATATATGAACAAAAAATACAGCCACCATATTTTCTCGTATTCTGCTGCATTTATTAAAAGTTTCTAAATTGTGTCCTCAGGTGAAATACTGACAATGTTTTATTAGTGATTCCTCCTATTTTGTCAGTAATTACAGAATCAATGTTTTTAAAAGAAAAGATCTACTCCTTTTAGCTATCCAGCAGAATATGTCAAAATGCTCTACTACTCCATGCATTTTGAAAAGTGGAATAAAAGTAGATATGTTAATTATATAAGCTCCTGACCAGCAGTATGATAATTTTGGGCAAATACTGTCAGCAATATCTAGGCTGTGAGTTAACTGCAAAGAGGTCACAGGATATAATTTTCTATAATTTCACAGGGGACTCCATCATCTTCAAATCAGGCTTAAAGGCAGACTATTTTTTCTATTGGTCTTTAAACTCTACATAAAACTCTGTTCTAAATAATGAGTGAAAAATTCAAGAGGTGAAAATACCATCTTTAGAACATACTAGCAAAGTACAAACATCAAGAAAAGTGCATCAAGAAAAGTGCATCAAGAAAAGTGCTAGCAATTAAAATTATTAGGGAAGATATTTTTAAGTAAACTTGGTAAATAAGATTATCTGGTATATGTCAGTTGTAGCTAAGTATTTAAATTGTTTAGATTATTTAAAAATCCTTTACTAATAAAAGAAAAATTTAAAAGGCAAACTTAGGTGGAATTTCACGGACTCATAGAATGGTTTGTGTTGGAAGAGAACTTAAAGATAATATAGTTCAACCTTCCTCCCATCCCTGCCCCTTCCACTAGCCCAGGCTGCTCAAAACCTTGAACACCTCCAGACATGGGGCATTCACATCAGGGCATCCTGTTACACAGCCTCAATACCCTTACAGTGAAGAATTTCTCCCAAATAGCCAGTCTAAACTTACCTTTTCTTTTAATTTAAAGTCATTAAAGTTTCAGTTAACCCCACAGGCCAGGTTGGACGGGGTCACTGCAGGAGATGATAAAAGTGACCACTGAGTCACTTTCAGTAGTTTGCCAGCAGCCCTGGGTTAACTGGAGAGGTTCCAGGCATCTGGAAGTTAGCAAATGGGATGCCCACCCATAGGAAGATCAGAAGGAGGATCCAGGGAACTACAGGCTTCTCAGCCTGACCTTGGTGCTGGGGAAGGTCATGGGTCTGATCATCTTGAGTACCATTACATGACATGTACAAGGCACTAGGGGATCAGGCGCAGACAGCACAGCTTTTTCAAAGGCAGATACTGCTTGACTAAACTGTTCCCCTTCTGTGACAGGATGGCCCACTTAGAGGAGGAGGGAAAGGCTGAGATGTTGTTTGCCTAGGATTTAATAAAGCTTTTAACATAATTTCCCATAGTCTTCTGTCAGAGAAACTGGCTGCTTGGGTCTTGGACAGGCATGTTCTTCACTGGACTTAAGCTGCAAGCTTATATTGATATAAGCTGCATGAGCAACTACTACTTTTTAAAGAAGCTGAACCATGCAACTAGAGAAGAAAAATAATAAAGACACAACAATAATAAATTTGTCTCATGACAAATCTTTAGCAGAGCAGTATAATACAAATGAGTATTTGAAGCATGAGGAAAGATCAACATTTTCTTGTTGGACCAAGTTTAATGAGCATAAGTTCATAAAATATATTCCAAGAACTTCATGGTTCTCTTATCCATTTATCACACATGCTCTGTGAGTATCTAAACTGCATTTTTGTGTTTGCATGGCACCTCTGTGCTCTGTCTAGCTGCATGAAAGTAAAATCACATTCACCTACATGTTGGAGGAGTTGAAAGTGTTCAACAAAAGCAAAACAAGATAAGAATATTGCAAGATGAAGACTGAGTGGCCAAGCTGAATGTGTTATGATAAAGGTGAATTCTGTAGTCTCATCACTGTCAAAACATATTTCCTATATCTTGTCTCCAGAGTAATGTATGTGATTGGTGGAAAAATACAGCTTTCTATCTTCTGATTAATGTAATGCCATTCAGTAACTGCAGATACCACATCCATCTTCAAACAGAAGCATGGTTTGTAATACTCAAGCAGAGAAGCCATGAACAGGCTACCCTTACACAAAGATGGACAACAAAAATCTCACTTTTCAAGTTTTTTTTAATTTGTTTTCTTCAATATAATGGAAAGCTGTATATGCATGTAAAGATTAAAATTTAATTATTTTTAAGCTATTCAAACTTACTCAAAATGCTTCAATCACTTCATGCAGTTTGAAACCTCTTAAAACAGCACCAAATAGCAGGCTGTAAAACATTTCTATGTATACACTTGTGGGGATTTTTTCAGCTTGAAATTTTTCAAAATAACTTTTGATACAAATATTTTTCAACAGCCAGCTGAACATGAACCAGCATGTGTCCAGGTGGTCATGAAAGCCAAAGGCATCCTGGTTTGAACCACAAATAGTTTTGCTTACAGTGATTGTCCCCCTGTACTCAGCACTCGTGAGGTCACACCTCAAATCCTGTGTTGGGTTCTGGGCCCCTCACCACAAGAAAGATGCTGAGATTCTAGAGGCAGTGCAGAGAAAAGCAATAGAGCTGGTGAAGGGTCAGGAATACAAATTTGATAAGAAGAAGCTGAGGGAGCTGGGGGTGTTTAGCCTGGAGAAAAGAAGGCTCAGGGGAGACCTTATTGCTCTCTGCCTGAAAGGGGGCTGTAGCAGCATGGTTATTGATCTCTTCTTCAAAGGAACAACTGGTAGGATAAGACAAAATGGCCTCATGTTTTCCAGGGAGGGTATAGTTTGGATATTAGGAAAAATGTCTTCACCAAAAAGATTAGGTGTTTGGTTAATGGTTGAATTTTATGATCTTAATGGTCTTTTTCAACTTAAATGATTCTATGATTAATTTATTTTTATCTTTTATCCAGTGAGGAAAATTCAACACAGATGAAACTTAATGTTGCCCTTTGTCAATGAATATATTGTCAGAAAATTAAGATGGGTCTACTTAACTTTTCCAATCTTTAAATACACACTTATCAACCTTAAAAAGAAAATCCCTTTCACTTCCCAGTTAGTGATTTGACTGAATATTCTTTTAATGGCTAGGTGTCGTTTTCTGAGTGTGTGTTTTTCAATGGATAGTTATTTCTCCATTTTAAGAGGACAACGAAATATTTGAATATCTACAGAGAACTGAAAACTGGTGCCTGTAGCTAAAAAAAAGGGGTTGACAACACTACCTACTTTACACCAAATTGGAATAGCAGGAACTCTGAAGAGCAAGCAGAATCGTGATAGAGATGGCAATATCCTAACCTTTCTTTAACTATTTATTCAGGAAAGGCACTTCACTGTCAAGTTTATAATTCCGTGTTGATACTACTTTTGGAATTTGCATTAAATGACATTTTGATTATAGTATTCAAATGCCTGTGCCCTTAAAACTTTGCCATTTATTTTGTATTCAGAAATCTTCCAGCTAAATGTCCCCATTTCCATTTTGCTCTGGATTCCACTGAGACTATATAGGAAAGAATTACTAAGGTTCTGCTTCCCAAAAGAGTCTTGTCAGGTAAAAGAAATCCAAATTATAGTATATTATGCACCAGCTCTTTGATTCTTAGCTCTAGATTATAGTTTTGAGCAAATAAGATGGTGTTCTGTTAAAAGTAGACACCTTTTTTGTCGTTTTAAATCTATCTTTAATAATAATCCAGGACATAGACAAAGCAAGTGTGTGTAGTTATTATGTAATTCTCTGACCATGCCTTTGAGCCATAACATTTTGAAACCACTGGGAGTTTCAACCCAAACAATTAGATACATTCAGTGAGGGGAAAAATTACTGATGATATTAAAACAGCAACAGGGGTATGACCTCAGGAAGTTCTTAAGTCAGAAAGTGCTTTCATCTGCACAACTGGCACCTGGGAAACTATTACTATGCAATTGCCCTGTCTCCTCTTTTCTTAGGTATCTACCACTGACCAGTGTCAGTGATAAAAACAGTAGAATGATCACCTGTGTGAGCAGAATTAAGCATGTTACATTAAGCATTACTACCTACTATATTTTTTCTTTGAGCCAGATGGAACACATTTTACTTCCAATAAAATTTCTCCTTTATAAAACAGGATCAGATCAAAATATCTGATATTTTGTAAAGTGTTTTGTACCTGCCATGAACTGTCATCTATCAGATTGCATTCCTTAGTCAGCCAGATATTTTCCTAAAAGTTCACTGTTGCAAACAAAAGCAAAATGCAAACCAGAATATTTTCCAGAATCATGGGGACCCCATGAGGCACAGATGATGAAAAGATTTAAAAGCATACTCAAGATGCCCATTAACTTTTGACAAGTATCTTTTTCCTCACCTAAATCTAAAAGCAGTGTTTCAAAAGCACATAGTTAATATTGTATTTTAAAATGAAATCAATATTCTTGGCAACAAATTGTTTCCTTAAGGAGAGAGTATTTGAATAGTTTGCTGCTCTTCAGTTTTGAGAATTTTCCCGTTCCTGGAACACAAAGCCACACAGAATGTAAGCATATGCTTAAAAATGAGCAAATCTATGGTCTTAATATCTGCCTAAACACTTTTTAGACCCAGGTTAGACTGTCCACTGTCATTCAAACTACAGTTTAGCACAGGGTTAGGCCATGATTTTTTGATGAATTGTGCTAAGGCACACACCTCTGTGCCTTCTCATAGATCAGAAAAGGAGAAATTAATTAACCCTGTGTGTACCACATAAAGTTAGTTGTACAAAATACTGAGAGATAATCCTGAAAGAAATAATGCTGCAGTACAGTAGTACAATTTTATGCATTTTATCAAATTGTCTGATTAAATCAGCAATACTACTTTGCCCTTACTATGAGAGGATAGTATAGAAACCCAACACAACTGGGCATTAGCATTGACTCTAATTGAAATGATGTAAAAAATACCAGTGTTTTGTTATGTCTTTTAATTTTACAGAAAATAAATAGTTCAACACTGTATTCCATACAATCTCAGAAGTGCTCATATGAAGTAGGGTTTTTTTCCAAGTAATAACTTTAGAAAATTTTAAGAGAAACCTTTTAGTACTAACTGCACTTGTTCAAGTTTTTAACACACCTTTTATTGCCAATATTTCAAGTAGAACTAATTTTGAGTGTTTTCTTTACTTAAAAGAAAACATGAAAGTTCTGATTGACATGATAATAAGTTTGCTATTAAAATGCTCACTGAAAATCAACTGAATAACTTCAGAACTGAACATTTCTGCAGAAAGATGAAAGCTAAGCATATTTCACTTAAAGCTGTTATTTTTCAAAGCTCTAATTAAGGCTTAAAATATTTTTTCAATAATTCTGCATTAATATTGCTAAAGAACTTCCTGTTATAAGTTTGTTGTGCTAGAAAGAAGCTGTAGAATTCAAAATAGAATTATTATACAATTTTTGCATAACTCTAAATATCTTTATCAACATTGACCTCTAGGAACTTTAACTGAATTGTGTGTATTTACACAATCACAACCATCAAGATCACTGATAAAAACCCAGGGTAGCTAAGCTATAAACAGCTGGGGAAAAAGAGGCTGTTGTGTGTGTTAAGGGATGTAGTGTAAGGTTATGGGGCATTCTATTACCTGACAGCTTAAGGTCTCAGGATTTGTCAAGACTGTGTCTTTCCACATCACCCCCTTCCGACAGCTGAAACAAGTACAGATGTTTTCCTGAAACAGAATTGGCCTTCTGATATATTTTTCACCATTCCCTCACACATCTTTCTCGTCCTTTGCATTTGCACATAAAACCCTTCTAGAAAAACGCTACGCCAAAATGATACAGCACCTCCTCATTCATGGTAACTGCTAGTCAGGGAAAAGCCTCAAATTACCTCCCACCCTAGGACTAGAGAAAGTGGAATGTAACTTCTCAAACCCTTAGAAATATCATACCACCACAAGGTTGTCAACACCTACTGAAATTAACATGTGTAGAAAAGCAGTGGCACAAGATATACCTGGACATTGTAACATGGCAACAGTAGTTTGACCAGTGGTCACAGGAGCAGATCAATAGCTTGCTACTGCATCATATCCCACTACACCAACAGTGCCCCTGTGAGTATTGTTGCATAGTAAAGCACTGGCAGCAGAATAAGCAGGTTCTCACAGCTCTGAATTAGGCAGTGCAGTCAAGATTTTGCATTGGAGAAAATGTTCAAGGACCTCAGCCCTAAAAATTGTTTCATTTGTGTGTTCAGAGAGTTAATCAGGATGGAAAAGTCCATCAAGAATCAAGATAAACAGAGGGATATTGCTTATCTGTTACAGTCTTAAGCCAAATCTGCTGGGGAAATGTTAATTTATTGCCAATTGAATTAGAGATGGATATCATGAAAAAATGAACTAAAACATTCTTCTTCCCCTCCTTTTCTTCCCAGGCTTCATCCCTAACTTCTCTAACCTCCTCCAGCCCAACTATGAGGGGCAGTGTGGAATTAGGACTGCTAGTCCATAGAAGCTCTTTCTCTCTCTCTCTCTCTCTCTTCCTCCCACTTCTCCCTGCTCTAGTCTGGGACTTTCACACAGATTGCAATCATTCAAGGTAAACCTGCATCTGCATGGCCTTTTCAGTTCCTTCAAGGCATGTCCACCTGCCCCACCAGGATCGTTTGCAGGCCGCAGGGCCATCCCTGCCGGGTCTCTCCTGCCCCCGGCCCTGCTCCCGCTGTCCCCTCGGGGCTCGCAGGGCTGTTTCTCGCTCGCTTCCCCTGGCTCAGCCCTGGCTGCCGGGCAGCGTTTTGCCCTCCCTTGCCCAGGCTTTCCCCGGGGCTGAGGGGCTCAGCCGTGCCCTGCGCTGGGGCTGAAACTGGAACTGGCCATGTCTACCATAGGTCGCCAGTTAATTTAGGTTAATTGTTGCTGAATTCTCTGACTTTGTCTCAGGAACTTCAGGACACCCAGTGTGTAGGACCACAACCATTTGTGAGATCTAATGTAATTAATATTTCACCTAGAGTAAAAGTAATGTCTGGTAACTGCCAGTAATAATGTAAGTGATTGAAAATTAAAAGATTAAATTAAATCTTCTTATAGAATCCTGACTAAACAAGTCTAATTCACCATGTATTATGAGAGAATACACCAATTAATCATAATTAAACTATGTAACGGACTTCAAGCAGTATTTTAAACATGAGCATTCATACTTAAAGCCCTCATATAGGAGCATTGTGAAGATGACTCCTATATATAAAAATGTTGTAAGGAGAGCTGTTGCTGAAATATTTTTTATTTTTGTTTTTAATTTAAGAGCAAAAATAGAAAACCAGCTTTCCTGTTATTTAGATATATAATTAGAGGCCTCATTATAGGCATACTGGAATTTATTCTGGTGACTGACAACCATGAAATTCTAAGTGACGCTCTGAGAACTCTGTCATTTATTTTCCTGCTGTCCAGCTGCATTTAAAGAACTGTCCTTCAATGTCTCAATATGAATACATTTAGACATTAGCTAATGTATCATTCTTGACATCTATTCACCTTCAGCAGTGCATTAAAAAAGACAATAAATATAAAGCAAAGTCAAGGGGTGGTCTTATCAGATGCTCAATATAATACTCTCTCTAAATCCAACCACATAAAGTTATACAGTGCTTCCTAATATTTGCTCCTTTTGAGGTTGTAATGTTAAATTCTATCAAGGTTTATTCTTATTTTTAAGGAAAGTTGTTGCAGTACAAGTCCATGCATCATTACGTACTCCAAAGCTTCTCTACACATATCCAGCATTCCTTTGGAGTAGACTCTACTCTCAGTTCAGCCAGAAAAACTGTTGTCACCACCTGCTTTAGACATTATTAGCTTCACAGTCTGGAACTAAGTGCTTAAACTTCCTCCATTTTGTAAGTTTTTCTGCTTATACTACTTTAAAATGCTAAGCTTATGACACAGTCTCAGTAGCTGACGTGAGAATATCTGTTGCGAATATAAAGCATGCTTGTAGAAGATTGATAAGTCATAGAAACAAAATCATTGTATGGAAATGTTTCCTTTATGCAAATATCACACTTTATCTGATATGTGCCATAAAGTATCACTCCAGAAACTAAACGTAATTTGCACATAAAATGTGGATAAATTTAAGAGAGACATATATAGCAAAGCTGGTATTATTTTTAAGCAAAATGCAAAAATTAAACTTGAGCTGCTGCTGTGGCCTAGTCGTACCATCCTGATCTCTGTTCTAGTCTTCTGATCCTAGGTGTTGTGTTCTTCTTTGCTATTGGCAAATCTTCCCTTCCTTCCTATGTAATTAGTGACAGTACACCTTGGGGTGTACTGGGAAGGCCCAAGCACTTCCCCTGGGCAGGGGGAGTTTTCCACTGTCTTTTGCAACCCTGTGTGTCCCATGCAGTCCTCTGGTGGAAGGGTCTCAGAAATAGGCTGTGGGCTGTGGTCTCCCCAAGCTGGACCTGGCCAGAGCTGATTTTCAGCACAGCTGCAGAATTGGCTTTCCTAGTGGGCACATTCTTCTCCCCCCAGCCTTGATAACCTCTCCTTAGACCTGAGATAACTGGACAAAAGCACCACCTTTTTGTTATCTCAAATTCCTCTCAGGTGGCTTAACTCACAGTCCAAATCTCCAGGTATTTGCAGAGGCATATTGCAGGGGAGGGGAGGTGGTAGCAGATGAGCAGTTGCTTCTTTGCACAGTTTGCTACAGAGGGCAAAGTCTTTCAGTGATCTTAACAGTGTTTGAGGCAATTGTGATTGTTAAATCTCTTGCAGCACACACACACACACACACACTCTCACAGAAAAAAAAGGGCAGTCTAGTGAAAAAGCTATATACCATTTCAGGATGCCAGTTTATAGAGATGTGAAACAAATCTAAATTTGAATGATTTCCTCAGAAACATGTCAGTATCTGTTAAGCCTTAACACTGACAAAAGAGAAAACAAACTTAAAGGTAGTATAAAAACCATTCTGAGATTACAATGGATTATCTAAATGTTACTTTATCTTTATTTTCATTAAAAATAATTTATTTCCAGAACCTATAAAATCAGTATTTCTTTTTAATATTTCTGCTGAATGTATGTTTAAAGAGTTCCTTAGGGAAGAGGAATTTAATATTTCTAATATATCACTAATAGCTGAGGCTGTGTGAAAACACATCCAAGTCATAATCGAAGCACAGTCAAGGAAACAGTGCAGAGTAGGAACAGTAGTAATAGTTTTAAGAATCCCTTGTTTATAGAGTTTTTTACACACGCTGTTTTGACTTTTCACCTGACCTGAGTTTTATGCAAAGGGAGACATACCCCATTGTCTTTATACTTATGACTGGCACAGGCTTTAAAAACTTTTTGTGGCAAGCAGTGCAGCACCAAATGTGCAACAGTTAGGATGTGCAAAGATGACAGAGCTAGAGTATTCAGGGTACACAAATTATCAGAAGGATGTGTTTTGGAGCAGTTATGTTGTATACTGAAAAAAATTTCCTAAGTTTACCCCTTCCAGGCTGACTAAGCTCTAAGTACAGGTGGCTCACAGATTAAATGATTTGACTGAAAACTTCTCAAAAGAGGAAACATTCCTCACACTGAGCATAGCCCAAGTGGATGTCATGGTATTGTTTTCTATTTCAAAAACAAAATGAAACAAAACAAAACAAAACAAAACAAAAACCAGACCTAGACATGGGGATTGAAAAAAGAGTAAGTCTAAGATTCTTTTGCAATCCTAATGTTAGAGGTGAGGCTAATCAAAAATTAACAAGGTGTTGTGCTGTGCAAAAACAGACAAGCCATTAAGCATATTGTCTTAGGAGGCAGTATGAATTTTATCTTGGTTCAGTTGAAGCATTTAGTGTAACTGGTGGTATGTGGCACATTAATCAAATGAGAAGCGTTTAGATGTTCTTTGCTTTGTAAATTATAATAAATAAATGGCATTCCTACTTGTTATTTATCTACCTTCAAACTTTAATGAATATTTCTAGTGCTAATTGCTGATTTGCTATATTTAGAGGGAACAGGAACATATGGAGATAATAGCACAATGTGATATTTATGAGGTGCCAGTTCCCTTATAAATATAGAAATCGAGTAATTAGCGTTAGAAATATTCATTGGAATTTCAATGCACACTTTGGGATTTGAGATTAAATTGTGCTAAAGTTGGTGATCCTTGTCACAAATTAATATTTGGGGATTTGAAATTTAATTCACTAGCAGTATGCCTTCAACTAATAATTTAGATAAAAGTAACAGTGGACATAGCAAGCACGTTTAGTGAAAGGGGAGGCATCAAAGGTCAATTACAGCTCTTTGACAGTCTAGAATTGTTGTTATCACAGATTTTAACACATTTGTTATTTCCCACTATGTCAATCTATCTCACTCCCTCGCTGTCTCTAGTAGAAGACAGGTGATTTACAGATGATTTAAAGTGGAACTTGCATATTTTCCAGGTCAAGCCAGTACCTACAAAGATATGATATGATTACAACAGTTATAAATTACACTATATAAACTAAATGCTTCACTGATATAGATTGGTTTTGGGCTATTCTTTTAAACCACTAATAATATTTTAAACAAATGCCAAAATAAAGTTGCTCATAAAGATTTAAAATCAGTTTTGTTAACTTGTGCCTTCTGAAAGCATCACATACAACAAAAGCTAAACTGTAAATAATTCAATAATAATAATAAGCCACTTCAGACTTAATTAGTTAAAAATGTAGAAGAAACATAAAATGCCTGTACAATATTGATTGATTTTGGCAGAAGGCATTGAAAAGCCTTCAAGATGCAACTTTTGTGTGTTAACATACCAAAGCAGATCCAGTGAAGAACCATGAAGATGTTAAAATGATCTGAACATCTGATACACAAGGAAATGCTAAAGAGAGCTGGGATTGTTTAATGTCAAGAAGAAAATGTTTGAAGGCATCTTACCAATATATTTATATCAGTTGGGGAGGGGAAGAAAACAAAAGAGAGACAGAGTCTTCTCAGCGATATCTAGTTAGATACCAAGGGACAATGGGCACATACTGAAATACAGAAAACTCTCTAAATACAAGTAATTGTTCTTACCATTAAAGTGGTCAAAACAAGTTGACCAGAGAGGTTTGGAGGCTATATCAGAGAGATACTAGAAATGTGGCAGAGCACAGTCCTGAGCAATCTGCTCCCTAGTTGGCCCTACTTTGAATAGGAAGGTTGGACTGGATTTTCTCCAAGGGTGACTTCCCAACTTAGCAATCATTCTGTGAAGTCTCTAAGAAGGAATTTGTAGTAAGCTTTATTCTTTACATGAAATGCCTCTGAATTGTGAAATTGATGTGGGTAAGAGGATACAATCAAGTAATGCCTTCAGCTACCACAAGCATGGTTTTTCTATAGAACGTGGATTTATTTATTTTGACTATTAAAGTAGAGATTTCTTGCCTTTTTTCTTTAATGAGAAAATATTTACTTTGAAAAGGAATTAAGGTTAAGGACATAAATTAATCACTTATTGAATTTCTTTCTTAACTATGCAAAAGTGTAGTGAATTATAATGTGATTATTGTGCTAAGTAGCTTGGGTTTTACAAGAAGCTGACTCCTTATCTAAGTTAAATGTTTGGGAATTTTACTTTCATTAAATTTTATCTACATTCATATCAGCAAATTCATACATAAATTCCTATTAATCAGTTTAAAATAGATTTTAATGAAAACATTTTACAATCTGAATGAGCAAAGGCTCTTAATATATACAACAAATTTTTAACTGATTAATATTGCTGTCCCTAAGTGATAATGGATTTATAAGCTTTAAATCTAAATGTATCTGGCTAGTGAATAAGTAAAACCAAATGAGTGGAAGCTTTGAAGGCTTCTTGTCATTAAAAATGGACATGAACATTAAGGTGATTTTCTAATTAAAGTTAAATTAATAGCCTGTAATTCAAACATGATACTTCAAAATCTAAGCTGTAGGTTTATGTGATTCTTTAAGAGAATCATATGCTTCTAATATACTTTGGAAAACGTCATTATGAGAAGGGCATGTCATACCTTAATTGCAGAGATTTCAGCTGCAATTTAAAACAGCAGGACATGTTTTCAGTATGAGGATCTCAAAACCTGACACATTTATACGCCTTTCATTTTATGGTTAGCTTCCATATTTAGAACCTTCCTATACTGATTATGTGGTGAAAGTATTCAAAAGCAGATGTGAAGTCCAAGTTTTCAGTTAATTATTACAATGACATTATGTGCTACTTCCTGATTTCACAGCTCTGTTCAAAGAGCTCATCTAGATGTAGTTCAAAGTGATCACAGAACTACATCACACCATTTGAAACTGCACTGAAATCCCCCTTAATACAATTAGAAGAATTCACCTAATTCAATGACCACTTCTGTTGTAGTATGTTTTTAAACAGATAAATACCTCCCACAGATTCTGGCTAGACTTCTAAAGGAGAGAAAATTATTTCTATTTCTCCTATGTTTTTAGAAGACAATGACATTAAAAAAAATAAAAGACACAAAAAGCCTATGCAAATCTTGTGCAAAACAGATACATTTATAGAATGTCATTTTCTAAACAATGGAAAAGGTAGCAAGAGCCAGAACAATATTGTCACTGTTAATCCTTTAATTCATTGTCTTTGTGTGTATAGAATAGAGACTCCCAAATCAGCTTCTGAATTTAATCTTTTTCTTACCCTCTGTAAAGCAAAACCAAATAAATCCACCCAAAATACATGATAGTCAACTGTTGAATGTATCACAGAACTACATGAGGAAATTAATACTTCATTACTGAAGCTGAGTCGGAACAATGTGTATTAATGCAGGAATAAAACCTGAGCAAGAAGAAAACAGGATATGTCTATATGTGTTGTTTATCCTGCAGTCAGTCAGGAAAAACAAACTCTTAATTTAAAATTATGTGTTCTTCACAAGGAGATTTTATTCAGATTATTAATCTTGAAAAATTACCTCCTAATTTTGATATCTTTTAAGCATTTTTAATAAGAAATTTCTTTTTAAAGTTCTTGGCATGAATGTTTCTGACAAATTTTTCCAGTTATACTGACTATCAGGAAGAACTGATCATCATGAAGCTAGAAAATTTTCAATACTCAGAATTTAATCTTCTGCGCAAACTGGGTAGATGATAATAAGGAAAGAGTCTCAGAGTTTAACAGAACTACACAGTACATGAAAACTGGGAACATTTTCCATTAACTATTAAACTATTTCTGGCAAGGAAATGCTGAGGCACTAGAGCAAGCAATTCTTATGCCTTCATCAGTACTTCTGTGCTCCAGCCTGTCTTTTACTCTAACTGTTACCTCTCATTTTGCATCTCATTTTTTCCCATTCCAGCACATCATATCCATTATTATTCCACTCACTCTCTTCTATCAGCTCCTCCCAGTCTGTACTTACACAACCCCAGGAAAGAGACTGAAGCCATGCAGCATCAAAAGCAGCCATCTTAACACCTCCTTCCTTTTCCCTGACTCTCATTTCCACCCCTACTGTGTCTTGTGCTGGTTTGAAATGAAACATGGTTTTGACAAGGTAATGGACTGAGAGCAGGAAGAGTGTTTGAAGACTAGCAGATGATGATGGAAGTAGAGTGAATGATTCTTTAGGAACAGCAGCAATTTATTGCCCATTTTGAAATTACTTCCTGCCTTCACAGCATCCTAGTATATCTCAGTGCGGACCTCTGTGTCAGATTCATTTTCCTGAAATATCTCACTTCCTGGCTTCAGAGTCTTTTCTGGTGCTTAAAGTGCCTCTCCTGTCTTGGCTCTAGTTACCCTGTTTCTTTTTCTCCTTACAATGTTTTTTGAGATGGACACTGGGGAGAAAAAAAAGCTGCCTCTAATACCTATAAATAACACCTAGTCTCCTTCACTTCTGTCATCTTCAGTCCAAGCTTCTGACCAACACAGACTGAAACTTCAAAACATTTCATTGTCAGGTTTAACTGCTTGTGTGAAGCAGGTTTTCATATGCTTATAAATTAAATAAATTTTATTGTGTTTTCATTTGAAAAGGAAAGAAAAAAGAAAAAATTCAAAGTTGACACCAAGATGAATACATTTTATGTCTTTGTTTCTGTATGTAAAAGTCTTGTAACTTAGATATAAGATTAATTTCTGGGCAGAGCCTCTCCTACTCTTCACTTTTCTCTTTATAAGAAATCAAGTCACCATGGCAAGGTCACAACAGCTTCATGCCAACAGTTAAATATGGCTAGACCACACAAGAAAAGTAAGATTCACAGTGCTACTTTGGGTGATTGGAGACATAACTGGCAGTTATTCTTTTTTTTTGAAAAAACACATATTTACATAATAAACACAGAACTGTAGAATTTAGCACATTATGTCAACACAATAATTGTTTTAGATAGAAGTGCCAATCTCAAAGTCCCATATAGACCCAAACTCTGTAAAAATATATAAACAATGGTAGGAATTTTTGGTGTTCCTGTGAGTAGTGTTAGCCCTCACCATCTTTGCCTGGTCCTACTCTGCCCATGGCCTAGGACCCCATTCCAGCCCCACAGGCCATCAGTGTCTGCCCCAGTGATGCCACAGCAGGGCCCACTTCCAGCTCTCCACAGCCCTGCTCTGCCTTGCTGTGGGTCCTGCTGAGCTGGGCTCATCTACGAGCCCATACCCTGGCCTGGCCTGAAGCCATTTCCATCTCCAGTGAGTTGTTGGACACCAGGGGTTGGGGCTGCTCCTGTCCCCTCGGCTGCCCTGCTCCTGGCTAGGATAGTGAGCTGGGGTCTGGCTGCAGGATTTTCCCTGACTCCTGAGATGAAAACCTTGGCACTCACTCAGGGCCACAGGAAGACACTGGTCCTTCTGCTGCCCTTGCAGGATTTTAGTGTATGGTCATATGAAAGTGAAATCACCATCATTTACATTTTGCTGTTGTTTAAGCAAAAATTTTTTCATTACAAATTCTGGTGTGGCCACACCTGGAATTGCGTGTCCAGTATGAGAGACATGGACATACCAGAAAGAGTAAAGTGACAGGCTATGAAGATGATGAAGGGATTGGAGCACCTCACCAATGAGGAAAGGCTGAGAGAGCTGGGGCTGGTCAGCCTGGAAAAGAGAAGGCCTAAAAAGGATATCACCAACATGCAAAAATACCTGACAGAAGCGTGCAAAGAGGACAGAGCCAGACTCTTCTCAGCTGTGACCAGGGACAGAACAGAGGCAATGGGTACAACCTGGAACAGAGGAGGTTCCACCTGAATATCAGAAAACAATTTTTTACTGAGAGCGTGACTGAGTCCTGTTAGAGGCTGCCCAGAGAGGTTTTCCCTTCCTGGAAGTATTGAAAAGTCATCTAGACACAGTCCTGGACTACCAGCTTTAAGGGGTCCCTCCTAACTTCAACCAAATGTATTCTGTGACACAAAGGAATTGTGCTACAGAAACTGATCTTAGTGTATGGCTTATTTGGCCATATATCTCCCAACAGACTGTATACTGTAGAAAGATAAAAAAAAAAAAAAAAAAAAAACTTCCTTCATCCTCTCTATTGACAAGCAAGAGTTAAAGGTTCTTGTATTGACTGTCAGGACAAGAGTAGAAGACTACATAGTCTTAGATTCTGTCTGGCAGATAAGCAAACTTCCAGCATGTTCTATGAAAGCCTTACTCACTTAAAAAAACCCCACAAAAACACACAAAAACACACACAAAAAAAAAAGAACAGAAAACCTGAAACCAGAACAACAACAACAACAAAAAACCCCACCCTCCAAAAAAACAACAAAACACCACCAAACAAAGAAACAAATAAAAACCACCAAAAAATAGCACCTCTCTCTCTCCAGAACTCCACTTAGTATGATCCCAATCCATACATGGGCTGAGCCCACTGAGGAGGGCAGGAAATCTCTGCCATTGTGAACATCTCCAGTTCTTGTCAATACCAAAAGTTATGTCAACATCTAATTAAATTGCTGTCAGTATGTCCTCATGAAGAGAGAAAAAGATGAAAAAACTAATTAGGTCATGTTTCCTAGCTGAACAAGAGGCAAGCTGAGAAATTTAAATGCTGAAAGCTCTCTAGTAGGTATCATGAGCACTGCACTGCTCAGACATCCTTGATGGCCTGGAGCAGCTGGAGCTCAAGGGAATTGCTCTCCTGTTAATTGCCTCTACTCATCTGTTCTTGAAATAGAAGCTACTGAAAACTCAAACTATGCACCCAGTGGTCAAACTTAATTCAAGGTCACAAGATCTATTCAACTCACCATAAAACACAAAGGCAGCAGTTGCTGACACATTTTGCACAAGAAGGCAGCTTCATGCTTAACAAATTAAAAGCAGTTATAATATAAAAAAATCTTAATGTAAATCTCAAATTCTTGTTTGAGCTATAAGCAAAACATATCCATGCTATACACAAGACTGCTTTTAGTAGAAATTGATTCTCATCTAAAGGACTAAGGCTTGCTAAGAACCTCCCAGAGGAATTCACCTAACCTCAATCAAGACAAAATTAATGAAGAAGCAGACATCTCCTGGTATATCTTGGCATATTACCTCAACATGAATTGCTCTGTCTCAACATTTTCACTGAAATTAATTTAATTAACTCATCCATTAATAATGAATGATCTACAAGCCTGAAAATAACCATAGATAATTGCTTTGACTAGAATTTTCCAGTAATCTGCCACAGAAATTGATATTTTCACTCCAGGGCAGCTTTATGATATTAAAACAATATTAGCTGGGGCATACATAGTCTGGTGCATTTTATAAACATCTTACGTATTCAAAAACAAAGTAGAAAAATATTTGTTTACTCTTCCAAGCATAAAAATAGAAATTGATATTATAAAGTATCTATTGGGTCATAAAATTATAACTTTCAATTTACCTTGTCACAGGATGAGAGAATATGCAATTGTGTTAGATCTACTGCAACTTATCAGAAACTAAGAAGCTCTCATGATAACCAAATCAAAAACTCAAATCTCTTACTTGACTTAAGCTTGATCTTAGTGACCCTGAAAGATTTTACTGGAAATAAAGATATTAAAGAGCATTATGGATATGCTAATTTTAAAGAGCATATGTGAAAGGAAGGTTAACAATCAAATTCATGCCACTCTTGAACTGAAAGCTATAATATTTATGGCTAATTTTTCACAAGAGATATGTCAACAACCTCATTTGGTGTCAAAACAACAAACAACTTTAATAACACTTTAAATGTGAAAAGAGATATTTTAATTACTAATTTAGTGCTAATTCATCTCTCCCTAAGTTTTGCATCACTGGTGTGACTGTTACAGTCTATTCTGAGTATTGCCAGGCATTCAGCCTGGAAAAAGAGAAGGCTTCAAGGTGACCTAATTGTGGCTTTCCACCTGAAGGGACCCTGCAAGAAAGATGGAGATAGGACTATTTACAAGAGCATGTAGTGGCAGAACAAGGGGGAATGGTTTCAAACTGAAAAATAATAGGTTTAGATTAGATATTAGGAAGAAATTCTTTACTGCCAGGGTGGTGAGGCACTGAAACAGGCTGCCCTCAGAAGTTGTGGATGCCCCATCCCTGAAAGTGTTCAAGGCCAGGTTGGAGGAGGTCTGAGCAACCTGGTCAGGTGGAAGATGTCCCTGCAACAGCAATGGGTTTTGGAACTAGGTAATCTTTAAGGTTCCTTCCAATCCAAACCATTCTACATTTCTATGACTGATTTAATTTTAACTCTTCCAGGAATTATCATGGAAGTTGACTAATTCAGGCTGTCTTTGCATGTGACTGCATCAATTGTTGGGACAGATCGTGATCAGCCTGTAAAATGCTGGGAACGTCCTTTTGTCCTATACTCTAAACTGTCCATTTTGGATTTCATGCTGATAATATCCTGACATGTAAAATATACAGATTTATGTTGCATGCTTATTGTTGATAACCTCTTCTGCACTTTCACTAGAAAAATGCAAACTCATCTATTGCTTCAGTAACTTTTCTTGACTAAATACCCAGTCACACAACTCCGTGGACATTTGGATATTGCTGATACATTGCCATTAATTGTACATCAGGAGAACAAGGGATTTACCCAAACAGACCAAGTTCTCCAAAGAAATACTTTCAAAGGTTTCTGAAAAAAAAATATTTAATACAACAAATGACTACCCAGTAGAAACATAAAATAAAATGTGATATTACAGATTTAACAGAAAGACAGAATTCTTAAGGACAAGTTCTGAAAACCAAAAATTGGTGATTTCTTTCTTAAGTCTTACCCAAGTTTTAGATCTTAACATACACAATATTAAGGATATCATCACTCCTTTATGTGGAAACTTTGCAGTGAATGTGAGAACATTATGTTATTTACACTTTTGTTACCAAGTTACTAAAAATATTATTTTTTAATATTAAATGGAAAATAGAGTCATAGAAATGTTTAGGTTGGGAAAGACTTATAAGATCATCTTGTCCAACTGCTAAAATTTTATATCTTTAACTGTTTTTATGCATTTGGGTAGATTAGATCAAATTTTTAATCTGATTTTGTAACTAAGCTGTTTCCTAAAATAGACTGATGTTTTTGGTTTTTTCTTTTTTTTTTTTTTTAATATGACTAATCCAGGTATTTCAGTCAAAAAGGATCTTCCTTTTACAGGTTCTTAGTTGCCTCTTTATTCCATTCTTTATTTAATAACTTCTTAAGTGTAATTTCAAATTAAAGGTTTTATTTATCATCTCCAAAGTACAACCTAAACTTCTACAATGCAGCCAAGACCAAGAAAAAGTCTACAAAAGTCTGCTAGCTGTTTAGATTTTTACCTGGGTTTTGGGGTTTTTTTTTGAGGTTATAAATCATCTTTTAGGTCTATATTGTTGCAACACCTTGTGCAATAGAGTATAGACATAAAAATACCAACCTCTTCACTACTGCTTATGCATGTTTTCTGTGAAGCATAAAGCTTGTTCAGTGCTTTGCATGTTAGTTTACTTTTTGAGAGAAGAAGAAAAGTGCACACAGAAATACACCAACATGAACTTCAATCAAGCCCAGAAGAGGTCTAATTGAAATAAATAGCTGAATAGAGATATCAGAAGGAATTACTACCATCACTGTTTTGGTTCAAGTTTGTTAAATTCTTCTTTTGGTACAAAATTTAAAAAAAGGCTAAAAACAAAGCCACTATGAATCTCAGATAATTTCCTCTTTATTCCCTTTCTTTTTTCTTCTAAATTAGAGCAAGGTAGTGTTTTCACTGATTAAAAATATCTGCTCCTTTTACTTTCATTCCCTCTCTCTCCATTGATTTATTTTTTTCCATTTATGTCCAATATATGACTCTGTGTCAGCTCAGAGTGGCTTTGTCTTGATTTTATTAAAGCCAGTTTGACCAAGGAAATAATATTTTAAGAACTTGAAACTTTTGCTTATTACTTGCATTAAAAGCATCCTTCAAAAGGGAGTAGAAGGAGAACATGACTTGTTCATAATTCATAATGCTGTCAAGTAGTAGAATTATTAGTATCTTAAAATTTTATGATATTTTCAAAAGTACATTACAAAAATACTTTAAAAATATATGACTATACTGCATTTTACAAACTCAACATATATTTGGACTTAAGTAATAATTGGCATTTTTACTAGCATTGAGAAACTGGATTTATATATCAGATAAAGTAATTTGAAAAGTTCAGCAGAAGTCAAAATTCTAATTTAAACTTTAAGAAAGTATTAAAGCTGTGCAAACCAGTGGAGCGGTATGCTTAAGCATCAGTCCGTTAACTAAATTAAACCAGTTACCCATTGCTTTGAAAAGCTATAACATGAGTAGGTGCAATTGCCCCAAGGGAGTATTTGCATACTAAAGTGTCTAAACTTTTCCAGTTCTGAGCTTTTGTTTCAACAGTAATCCAGGCAAGACCGCAGGTAGACCCTCTCAAAGAAAAATACTAATTTTGCAAGTAACACTTCCCCCACCTCTAGCCTCTGGCTTTTTTATCCATATTTCTTTCTTTTTATAATATTGTGTAAATTTCTATTTCCATCTTTTTAGGGGTGCACTGTTGCAGTTCTTGGAGAGATTTCCTTACCTTATTTCAAAGACACTTGCTGGTTATATATCAGGAGAAAAGTTTTTTGATGAATTTTTATTTTCAGATTCTGTAAGACAAATTTTGCTAGGAATTCAAATGCCTAAAACCACAAATAAATATCAGGCAGATTTTAAAAAAGCCTTCTATTTCCCATTCATTTTGGTAGAAATTAAGTAACAAGGTCATTTTCATAGGATTATCAGAGGGCTGCAGCATCTCTCCTATGAAGACAGAGCTGAGGTTATTCAGGTTGGAGAAGGTTCTGGGGAACAGCCTTCCAGTACCTGAAGGTGGCCTACAAGAGAGAGGATGAGGGTCTTTTTACAAGGACATGTAGTGATAAGACAAGGCAAAATAGCATTAAACCAAAAGAGGGCAGGCTTAGATTAGCTGTCAGGAAAAAAAAAAAGTTACTGTGGGAGTGGTGAGACACTGGGCCCTTCTGGGGCCCCTTCAGCCTTGTTATTTGATTAGCCATTGATTATTTAGTCTTCACATGACACTGCACACTTCACTTGACAGTCGAGGAGTGAGAGGGTGACTCACTAACTAGGTTTAGTTAGCCCTGTTATCCTCTCATTCCTCGACTGTTCCTTATTTAAAGTTCTTCTCACCAGCTTGGCCTGCCAGTTACCAGAAATTTTCTTCCCCATCTAGAGAGGTAGACGCTGTCTTTCTAGTAGTCCTTGATCCTCAAAGAGATTTCCACTGTAATAAAAAACAAACTGCTATTAACACTGGCTGTGTAAAGAGTTGCTGACCCTCAGCATCCACCATTTTCCCTCAAATCCTTCCTGATCCTTGCCATGATCAAGAAAACAATCAAAATCAAGAAGGGCCACCATGCCCTTTGCTCTCATCCCCAGTGCTCTGTAGTCATGTTTGATGTATTCTAGGTGCATGGCAGTTTCATTGGTGCTAACATGGAAGAACACCAAGGCATAGTACTGTAAGGGTCAGACAGGGCTTAGCAGTCATTCCACAACATCCCAGATTCCAAGCCTGGGAAGCAGCAAACCTCCCTAGACAAGTCAGTTATGTCAACAGAGGGGGCCTCCACCCCCTGCAGCAGTTTCCCACTTGTGTCACTTGCCTTCTTCCTGCAGAGTCTGATTTCAACTTCAGCTCTATTACTTGGTGATGCATACAACACATCTCCTACACAACACATCTCCTGCATACAAGACCATTTCCTTTTGCCCCAGGCCCCACTGCAGCCCTGGGCCTCCAGAGTTCATTCAGGAGCCCAGTTTGAGTCAAGGTCTCTGATGTTACAAGGAAACTTGTTCTACTTAGTGCAGGGGACTGTGCCATAGCGTATCACCCCATTATGGAGCCCAGCAAGGCTGATTCCAATGGAGATCCTGACCTCTTCTGCACAGTTTTTTACACAAAATGCTGCGCAGACTATTGCATTGTGGCTGTACTCTGCTAGCTGAACTCTAGGTAATTTTAAATAAGATGCCCAAGTAAAACGTCCAGTTATTTCAGTTTACTTATACAAGGCATTCCATGCATACAGAACAATAACTGGCAATTCATCCAATGTAAACTTTTGGTGGTCTTTCCATTTCCAAACTGGAGGTGGTGCCCTGAACTGAAGAAAAATTCTAGAGAAATTGGACTGCTAACTTCAGACTAACGGGTTACTAAAATGAACGAGCACAAATCTTATGAGCCTTGGAAGTATTATTTTCATTCTTCGAAAGGGAGTTCTGCTTCATCTTTCTGATGTGACAGGGTGTTGTATTAGCAGTGTTGATTTGTACATCTGCAATTGGAATTCTTTGCACATACATAATATATTATGCCCATGAATAGATGTATATAGCTATACTCCAGTACACTCATTTCTCTGGGATAGATAGAATACTTTATATAGAGAATTTACATCTATATATATTATAAAGTAAATTAAATCTACTTCCCTTATCTGATGTAAGCTTCTGTAAACTTCCATCAATTTTGTCTGTCATTTTAAATTAATCTCATAATTTTCTATTAGTTTGAAATGTTAGGGTGGCTTCACAATTGATCACTATGTGATAGGGGTGTTACTGTTTTCTGCAGCTCCCATTGTCTTTTTTGTGAATTAAAAAACCAGCCTGACAGTTTTTAAGTAATCTCATTTAAACTCATTTGCACACTGATGATCTAGTATGAACAGCCACTGTTCAGAGCAGTGATTAACTGATTACTTGCAAACAGGATGAAAAAAAATTTAAAAATGTATCTGTATTATATTTGTCCTTTTATGTAGAACAGATAATTTAATGTTAAGCATAAAAATGCTAATATAAAATTAAAAGTTGTTTAATTCTAGAGATTTCAGAAGTGAACAAAGAAGTTACTTAGCAGTTTCACCTCAGAATGACTGAAATACTTGTGAACTCCTCTCCACCACCACCAAACCCTCAAAAATCTATCCGTCTGAGGATGATTTACTGAACAAGATTCATCTTCACTAAATTAATTTAATTTGATTTGGTTTAATGTGAACTTGTTCCTTATTTCTATTCCTGTTTTCAGGTTCTGGTATGCATTGCCTTTGGCCATATGGATTCTGGAAGGAAGTCCAGAAGCTAAAGCAAGCTCAGATATAAAACAGAACAGCCTAAAGGTGGGGCAGAGAATGAGTAAACTGGAAATACAATTTTGTTCTGTGCTAACATGTGTGATACGATTCTATTTATTTTAAGGAGAATTGGAATCTTTCCCCCCACTGATGGGAAATGGAAGGAGATATCTGAATAGATAACCAAGCAGGTTATCTATATTACAAGTCAAGAAATCACATCATTTGACACTTTTTATGCTAATTACAAACCTTAATGTGATGTATTGATTTCAAGACTTAATTAGTTATTTGCATTTTTAATTATTGTCCTTTGACATAAATCCAGGACATAACATGTTTCTGTAAAATTCAATAAAGATTTATAAACAAATTCTGCTATTAAGACATTATTTCTCAAATTTTTGACATTTTCTGAGTATTCATAGACTTAAAATTTGATTCTTCAACTAAAGAGACTGAAATATTCAGTACAATGAAGCATGATCTTCTAAACTTGTACTAACTCGAACTATTATACCCATTTTTCACAGTTTTGGAGCACAAACACATATATTAATTCTATATCCTGTCACCTAATATTTATCTCCTGGGATTATAATAAATTATAATTATAATTATATTTTCAGGATAATTCTGAATGCAGTGAGCTCAAGAGTCACAGGAAAATTTGCATCAAATCTTTACTTTGTGTAGAAACAACAAACACGAGAGAAAAATAAATATTCTAAACAGTAATTGAAGTACTTCTTCAAAGTTTTAAGATTTATGACAGTTCTGAATTTTCTGACGTCTTTAAGAATTTTTCAAGAACCAACAAAAATTTTGAGATTTGAGAGACCACAGAATTGAGAAGCATCAAAGCAGAACTATAGCCTGTGAAGACTGACCTCCAAACCAAGAATATGTCTCCTTGAACCTGTAAATCATGCTTCACTGGTATCCTTACAAGTTAATACCCTTCTTCAGATGAAGGATCACAGAAGCCTTACAAGGTCTTCACATCCTGCTGCCATGGAAACCTTTTACAAAGCCCTTCAACTGAGATATGAAGAGACTCAGCTGTTCCAGTGCTCTGGATTCCTCAGTCTTCTTTGCTGTCTTCTTGAAGTTCAGAGAAGTCTATATTTTCATGACACCCTACAGATCCCAAAAGGTCAATGAGACCCTTTTTTTTTTTTGTGAAATGCATGTTGGAAAGTGAATCTTCATTTGAGCACTGTGTTAAAAACACCTTTAAATTGCTTTTTACCTTAAAGATGCCAATTTTTAAATCCAAAGCTCATTAGGATGGCGCTGTTCAGTTATTATTAATTACTACTTAATAATATATTCCTTTGTGTAAGGGTACCTGCATTGATTTATCAATGCATAGTTATGGAATTTCCATCCCTGAAACATTCATGGCCTGAGAGATACAAAAAAAAGCACAAATAAATATTGTGGGAAGGGCAGAAGTCACTGGAGAGTTGATAAAAATTACAGAGAATTCAGAGTGAGCAGTGGCTTTGACTCTCAGCTAAAGGTTGGACAAAAAAGTGCAGGAGAACCTGCAAAAGTCTGGAAGAGTAGAGCTTGCCTACTGGTTCTTAGTGCAGAGTTCAGAGTGATTTAACGCATAACTGGTCTTGCCTGAAGCTTGTGTTGCTGCTGATCATCCAAACAGTCTTTTAGAGACAGTCATTACTCTTAAAAGCATACAGACCACTAGTACTTTTTAAAGGATAGTGGTATATCCAAACACTTGTGGACTGGAGGCGTGTTCAGTTGTCTTAGGTGGTTTAATAGGGTCTCAATATTCGAAATTAGCCAGCTGATTGGTTCTGTTGTTGTTGTCTTCCAGAGGAAGCTGCTAGCAGTTCTCAGAGAGAATCACTTCTGTAACTGATGGATTTTCTCTTTAACTAAAAACCAAGCAATGTTAAACCACGACATACCATCCATTCTTAAATTGTAATATTAGAATATTTAACCTCCAAATGAATAAAGCTTGCAATTTTTTTTACTTGAAAAATACACTTTCATTTACTCTTCATATTGAACTTTCTTTTATTTTACTTCTAAAGTTAAAAGTTATAACTTTTAACTTTATATAGATATAAGGATATACATTTTGTTGGTTTATTTTAAATATCTACAAATTGGATGCTGTGGGAGTATATATTAATATACTGTGTAATAAGTAAACACATTAAAAACTAAACTGTATTCAGTAACTACTAAGTATTTAAAAACAAAAATGCAAAGACAGAATATTTGCCACAGATCTCATTCAATGGCACATGAATAAATTTTGTCTTACTTTGTTTTCTGATTTTAACTATAAATTGAAGATTTAAGCAAGTCAAATATTTCTAGGATACTGCTTTTGCAGTACTGTCCCTGCAATCTTTATCTCCTGTCTCCACAGCAGCCCACAAAACAGGATTGCTTGGATCTGATCGATGTGGTATAAACATCTGCTTTTCCCATTTCTTAAAAAAACAAAAAACAAACAAACAAACAAACAAACAAACAAATAAAAACAAAAAAAAAAAAAGAAAGAAAAAAACCCAAACCCTTTTCTATTACAGGGCTAGGAAAACAAAATAGGCCTTCTAAAGTTTATGAAGAACCAACAAGTAATGTCTCTGCCTAGGGTTCAGAGCATGATCTGAGCCTTCCAGAATTGTAGCACCACCTTTGACGGTGCTATGACTAAGATCTGTATAAGCAGCTATACATCTACACGGGAGCTTCTGGTAATAATTACTTTTAAAAGCATAGCACAGGAGCAGACCAGATATTAGATAGATCTGATTTTTTAAGCTATGATTTTTACCAAACTTTAAATTTCTTGATACTGTCAGGTGCTCAGTGGAAATTATTTCCTATTAGATTTTCTGTGAGCACCAAAAATAGTGAAGGACCTGAAAGGGTAGAGATGGTCAGCCCTGAAGTAAAAACCTGGTCACTGTAGGACACATGAATGGCCATGAATCTAAGTTAGCTTCTTTAGAATGACCTCCTGGACTTAATCAAATATCATTGTGCCAAAAATGTTTCTGAGTATTTCTGAGGTCACTGACACTGATTTATTTTTCTGAAAAAGTGCTGTGCAGCAAATTTCACACTGAACTTTAAACCCTAGAGAAAAGTCAGGGTTTTAAAAAACAATACGAAGCGGTTATCTTTATGTTCATTCCTCTGTATGCAGCTGCACAGATTACAAAATAGAGCAGACTTCAGTTAAAAGGGGATCAAGTTCCAGTCAGATATACCTAAGCAGTGTATCACAATCATATAGATATGACATTTTTACTATACTATCTTTTTATAGTACGAAATTTGATGCTGTTGTAACAAAAAGAAGACTAAACTGTATTTCATGGGCAAGTGGCTTATTCAGTCCATCAGTTCTCTGGAAAAGCTCTTGCTTTTCAGTACAGTAGATAATTTAAATTCCTGACTCAAATTCTAATGCACAGAGGAGGAGCAGTACCTGGAGAGGATACATATTCTCCAAAGAAGCATTTAATAAAACCATTAAACTAAGATTACCAATGAAAAAATGCCATACAAGCCAGTAAAATGTATCAAAAAAATACTTTAATTTAAAAAAAATCAAAGGACTGGCACTGTCAAATTATGAAAGAAATTAGAAAACGTAAAAGATTTTGCCAAGTATCCCATATATCTGCTTTTAAAGAGGAAAAATGAAGCCAGTTAAAATTCATCTCTACTACAAAGAAACAAGTCATGTGAGTTCGTGATAAAAATACCATGTATCATGTTAAAGGAAAAAAAATTAGTCATAGTTGTCATCACACTGACTGGTAGGGTTTCTGACTCGGTTGTTTGGCTGCCTCTGT
Source organism: Geospiza fortis (assembly GCF_000277835.1). Lineage (NCBI taxonomy): Eukaryota > Metazoa > Chordata > Aves > Passeriformes > Thraupidae > Geospiza > Geospiza fortis. The sequence continues at coordinate 2,561,901 of NW_005054359.1, read as the reverse complement.
CATACTCTGTCAGTATTGTTGAGGTGTCACGGTAGGGATGGACAACACACCTTTTCTTCAAGCTTCAATAGCAATCCTCATTGTTCACAGCTCGTATGTATAGAGTTTTCTAAAAGCATTGTGTTTAATTTCAATTGGTTAGTAACTTGTTACTTGTGTACGTTCTTGCTAAATATTGGCTAGCACCCCTTCATTGCAGTTAAGTCCTTTCCCTTTTCAGTGCTTTCTTCCTTAAAAATGTTTACATTCTTTTTTCACGGGTACAGGCTGATCAAGTCAAGGTCAAAGTTAGTTGTGTCTGTGAGGCCTTCAGGCCAGCTGTTAGCTGTCACATTGAGGGGTCTTGGGTGGTTTTTTGATTCTCTACTGCTTATTTGAAGGCTGTTGCCAAAGCTAGCACAAAAGTGGTCTCATTCCCTCCTTAGACAATCACAACTTCAGAGAAGATTGTTCCAAATTTACACCAGAGAGAGACAAAGAAAGAACAAACTAAAAAGAAAGAGACTTGATTGAGTGCTGTAAAAATGATCAAACAATAAAGTGTGACATAAAAAGAAATTATTGAAGTTCAATCTCATGTCACTGGATCATAAGAAACATGCCACTGGTTTCACGGAGGCTTCTTTGCTGGTACAGCATCAGATACAAATCTGATGCAGTCAGTGAAAGAAAAGCATCACTTATCTATATGCTAACAGCAAAAAGAGGTAGATTTCAATATATATAATGTCCAAAGAAAAAGGAATGACATAGACCTTTTTTTTTAATAAATCTGACAAACACAGTTTTCATTAACACTGCTGTGGAAAGCAATATTTAAAGCAATGAGTCTAGCATTCCTCAAGAGAATAATTTCCTTTAAAACACCTACGCATCTACACTGCAGGAGTTTCCTCATCAGTGTCAAACTGAGGGAAGGTACAGTTGAAAGTGACAGATTTTTTTCTAAACACAGCTTTAACTTCCTTGGCCAAATATTCCTCTCAGAACTGAACAGAACATTTATGCCCAGGTTTTGAGATTATAATTTTTTCAAGTAGCCAAATCATCACAAATTCTCTGAAAAATTAGGAGCATAGTAGAAGACAGAGATAAAAATGAAAAAAAAAAAAAAAACAGACAAAACAACCAAACATCACCACTGCTTCAAGTTATTTATAGTAGTACCTGTACTCTCCTCAACTTTCAAAACATGCTTGGTGGTGAGGTTACTCTAGAGTTTTGAATGACATGCATTTTCAGAATGTAATAACGTTTCCATTTACCAGGTTTGATTGCTTCCAATTTTAATGTAATGAGAGAGCTAGATCTGCAGCTGCTACACAGACTGTAATCTCACTGAAGACAAAAAGCATCTTGTGAAAGAAGCTGCTAATCTAAGAAAGGGTGATGAGTTGCTTGGAGAGAGTACGCAAATGAAGGTAAAGTGGTGAAAAGGATCAACATAAACCCAGGGTAGAGGAAAATATGGGATATCTGTCCTGCTGTGGGAAAAAACTGTTATCTATTAGAGAAGGGCGGGTGGTTTAGGAGGCATTCATGAAGGTGTAGGTCAGTTTGGAGAGCGTGGTGGTACCCCTGGAATCCTCATTTTGCCTGTGGTCCAGACTGTCAAAGGAGAAAGGACAGGTTTATCTCTGGGGTAGCAGACACTATTGGGACACAGGAGATTGATCTACAAAATCCAAGATATTTAATCCGTCTTCCTTCTTCTAAACACTTCTCAAACAACCTGAGCAAATTCGACTGCCCATAGGCAACATTAGGTTTGACATGAACCCTATGACACAGGCCAGATTGTTGAAAATGGCATGTCAAAAATGTGAGAGATACTCAAAAGTAGCCAAAGATGGATATTCTTCAGGATGGTTGTAGTTAAATGCAAACTACTGACTAAATGCCTGCTCCCAAATGTATTTTTTTTTTGCAAGGATTACTCTCTAAGGATGCAACTACTACAATTTTTCAGACCACTCTTCTGACTGGTGTGATATTTTCAAAAGCAAAGGTACTCAATAACTATATATATATATTTACAATAGAAAATCAAAAGCTCCTATGTGATGGTTGTCACAATGGTTCTTGGGTGAAGGAAGAGACGAAAGGCTGACTCCATTATCAGAAGGCTTGATTTATTATTTTATGATATATACATATGCTATAACTATACTAAAAAGAAAAAGCAGAAGAGTTTCCAGAAGCTGCTGCTAAGAGTAGAAGAGTAAAGAGTGATAACAAGGCAACTCTCTCCAACTCTGTCTGAGAGAGTTCCCTCCCCGGACTGGCCATCAACCATAAACATCCAAGCTGGACCAATCCAGACGGACTTGTTGCATTTCACAGCAGCACATAACCTATTGTTTACATCTTGTTGCTGAACTTCTCAGCTTCAGCAGGAGCAGGAAAAATCCTAAAAGAAGATTTTTCACAAAAGATGTCTCCGACACTCCTACATAAAATGTTACAGTGGAAAGATTTTTGTATGCAGTTTAAAAAACCCAAAGAGAGTATTTACCCAAAATCTCATCTCTTAAGGTGTTCTGCAGCACTAGAGAGCTGATTTTATTGTCTACTGCAGTATATGAATAGTCAACTAAGATGACAGCTAAAGGGTAAACAGTTTCAGCTGGAATCTTGTGAAATAAAATGTGCCTTTCTTTTTTTTATTTCTGCTAATTGAAGCAATGTGTACCTTATACAAGAAATGACAGCCTTCCATTAATATCTCATTTCATACCCTGACTTAAGTATTTTTAACTTTAAGGCTTTATAACTTTCTATCTTACACTTCTCAATTTTGGCCTCTTTTGGTCTATTTTCCCACTGAATTTGGTAAGTGCATCATCTGGGGTTTGGTTTGTATGCAAAATTTAATGTAGAAAATTTAATTTAATGTAACTGTACCATTATGAAAAAAGCCCCAAGCTCACCTTTAAAACAAACCAAGCATAAGAAGACAAACATTTTGGTACGAAAATCTCCTAATTTAGGAAATTTCTGAATGTTTCAACTATAGCCTGTTTACTAGTTGATAATAGCTTCCATCCTACTGGTCTAAAAGTGTTTCAAAATTTAGGCCAGATTTGATGCACCTGAACAGCCAAACAAAAAAAAAAAATAAACACAAAACCCAGCCACCCAAAGAAAAACCAAAACAACAAACAAACAAAAACAAAAAACCAACCAACCAACCAAAAAACAAACAAAAAAACAAAAAAACAACCTAAAAATATCTGTAAATTTTGAGGAGCAACAAAAAGGTAGATGAAACCTCACTCTTCAGGAATTGTCTTTTAGTAAAGCTAACTGGTGAAGTACAGGAACTAGCATCCTCTTCAGTCTTTCTAACTACGTGGCAATGTGCTGCAGCTGCAAAATTCCTGTGTTGCTGGTCTCGTTAGCCAATTACAAATGACAATATTTTGTGCCTTCTCTTGTTTTTCTTTGAATTCTCAGCTCAGCATTGTACAAAGTTGTTTCAAAGTGCTGTATAATCCTGTTATAAATTCATTGCTTTGCATTTAAAGCCTTCAGTTTAATTCTTTCCTGCATGGATCTATCAATTCATTCACTCTGAGTAGCTACACAAGGGCTTTATTTCTGGCTTTTTAATGTGCCAGTCACGGAGAAGCATAATATCCAACTGCAGTATCTCAAGTGAGCTTCTACAGTACAAATGTTCACACAACTGCGAGAGAAAAACTTCATTTCATCTGGTGAGGCTTTGGTTGACACTAAGATTAAAGGCTTAACAAAAGCAATGGTCTGCTCTGTTACCATCCAAGAGTTTCTTGCTTCACCGTGCTATGAAAGACAAATGAAGGACTGTCCGACTGTTAACTTTCCCTCGTCTCTAGAGGGTAGCATGTGATTAAAGGAAGGAGGGATGAGGAGGTTTGGGATCAGTCACACAAAATATCCAAATCTGTAGCCATAGGAACCGTGTCTTTTGGCCACCAAAGCATCTACCATTCAGGCTGTGGCTTAAAATCATCTGTTTAATCTGAACCTGATAGAAAACAGACAAAATGCTAGGTAAATATAGCAGTAAATGAGTGCATTTCACTATGATAGGAACTGTTCTCCCTTTTTTGTTAGAGTAAATTCATGCATCATAATTTATTTTATTTCTTGTTCTAGAATTTAGTACTCCTATACATAATTTTATTTGTTTTCCACCTTTTGGGAGAGCTTTCATTTTTATTTTCTCACAATTGAATAACCCATTTCATATGGAAAATAAAATCCTTGTCAATTTTTTTTCTCTCACTTTAGGGAAAAATAAAAAGCAATGTGTTTGTAAGCTGTTGATAAAGCTAAAAATATCACAGCCAAGTACAATAATTTAAAGGACTGGATAAAATGCTTTTGGTAGAAGCTGAAAACAGTATCTCCATAGGAGTAAAAAATATTTCTCGTTTTATATACCCATGATTATGATGGTTATTATTGAACTGTCACATCACATCAATGAGTAAACAAGCAGCTATGCCTAGATCATATTAACTATTGTGACAGCTGTAAATACCACAGTAATGACTCTCCTGCGGGCAATAGAACAGATAAGAAAATGATTGAAGCTCCATGGGCTTGCTAAACATTTACAGGTGATTCTGCAACAAGCTAGACAATCTCTTAAGTAGGAACAGCCTGTTTGCCTTAGAGGTAAGCAGATTCTAAAGAGCAAACAGAACTGCATGCTGTTGAGCAATATAACCTTTGATTATAACCTTTATTTTTTAATAAAAATTCAAACTGAGTAGTCAGAATTAAAGCAATTCTGTAAAGGAAGAAAAACATCCATCTGTGTCTCTGCTTTGTTTTCAACATATAGTTTGAGGGGTTTTTTTACAGGGTGGGAGGTGGTTGCTTTGTTTAAGAAGAGGTTGCACGCCTCAAAATAAATCAGGAATACCAAATGCAGTTTTCCTCTCCTTCATACACCAGTGGAAAAACTACAAAGATGTGACCCTATGCAATCAGTATTCATTCATGAGCCTTTCCAGTTCTGTGTCTTTCTGCTTGCTTGCTCAGCAAACACCATGCAAGGAGGAAATAACAGTATGTGCCCTATATTTAAATTACTAGGGGCGAAGATTTCTGAGAAAACAATTAGAAGTCGTGTCCTGGAGAGCTCTGAGTAGATGGGAAGAACACAATTTTTTATGCTTGCCAACCAATACTGCAAAACATAAAAGGTCAATAATATTCAAGCCTCAGAGTCTTAATTAGCTAATTGCAGTTCCCACTTGCTTCAAGCAAAGATCCATAAAAAAGACAAAACACAAAACAAGAAATAAAATGATGTTATGAAGCAGTGGAAATTATTTGGTTTTTGAGGAGGTTTTTTTAGTTATTTTGTCTGCAGTTTTGATGTGTCTTGCAAATCTCCTTCTGAATTCAAAGAGATTTAAATAATGCAATGGAAATATTAAGATTTCAGTATCACTGCTTTTAAAGCTTTATATCAAACAAAATAAACACCTGAACACATTATTTTTTCATTAAAAAATATGAGGAAGATATTTACTAAGTGCTGTGGTTTGACATATGGTTTCTGTTGAAAGATAGTAGTATTCCCTGCAGTTCATAGAGATATTTTGACTGAGAGAAAATGAGAACATTATGATTTTTCTGCATTCAATGGCAATATATGGTGCTTCATGAAAAAGTGGGTTTTATTCAATTCTGATTCTTAAGATAATTTTTTTAAGTTTAAAACTTTTAGAAAGTTTAATGTTGAAGATTATAAAAAAGAATTGTAAGCAATTCCTCTTGAACAATGAAGAAACAGAAGTTGAAAGAACAGACAAAGAAATGCCTGCAAAGTACTATTTTGTGGAAATACTGTGATTTCCACAATGACAAAAGTTTTGTGGAGACAGTGATAAAAATGTCATTTTTTTTAAAGCATCTAAATTTTATTTTTTCACGTACCTATATTTATATTAAATATATTAATTTAATTAACATGAAATATGCAATTATTAAAGTACAGACTTGATCTTTGACCTACCTAGATATATTTTCAGCAATGCGGTACAAAAGGCAACCTGAAGCATTTCAACTATCCTGAATTGGCACATCTTTGAATTCCAATACAAAAATATGTTTAGTACAAAACTTAGAAATGCCATTTACAAGTGAAATCAGCACTTGGAATAATGAGAATAGGTGTCTTACACTATTTAGCTTATCAGATAAAGCACAGCTGTGCTATGCACACATTTTGCAATAATTTCACAGACTACTTGAGCTGGAGAAGCTATATATGTTTCAGTAACAAAAGACCTGTTTTCACAAGCTTTGCAGTAAGTAGCTCCAGTGGTAACTGAGCACAAGCACTTGGTTTTCCATGCATAAATATGGGCCTGAATATGCAATTTATTCTCTGGTTTAAATGCTACACTTTCATTGACATCCCTCAGATGATATTCTACCTGTCCATACAGCCAGCCTTTGCTATACAGACAATTATATTGCCTCCTGTTCTCAAACCCTGCCAATACAAATATAGTGTGCCTATACAAATAGTTTTACCAAACTTGCTTCTGCAGTGCTCAACTCATCATGCTCATCCTCTTTCCTCCAGATTTTCTTTCATGCAGCACCTTTGTTATCACTTGATAAATTTGCCTCTGCTGTTATAGCTAGTTTTGCTTGAATAATCAAACTTGTCAACGTAATTTTTCTTTCCATTTTTTTCCTCAGTTAAGAAATAAGTAATAGAATTAAGTCACCTGAACTATTTCATCATTCTTATGGGAGTCATGATGTACATAGAATAGGAGTAAAAACACAGAGGCCATGGACAGCCTTTAAACAACTGTCCATAACTTATGCAAAATCTAGAAACCATCATTATAATCTTTTGTAACTGCTTTCATTTAGTAATTAATCCTAGAGGTCTCATTTTGTTATTTAATAAATTTGAACAGACTAGTGCAATGACAACTAAAAATTGGAAAATCCAGGTTTTAGCCCTGCATCTTTTCACTCCCATCACAATGCCCCGGCAGAATACATATAACTCAGTAGGGACTGAAACTTGACTACTGAAGGATCTGAGCAATCACGATTCTGACTGCTAGGACTCCAAAGACAAGGCTAACTGCAGACTTTCAGTGGTCATGGCAATGTCAGGACTGCTCAGAAATCCACTGGTGGGGAGGACCATCAAGCAGTTGGATTTAATATAGATTAATTGATATTAACTAAAAACTCTGTTTTCTCAGGTACCTGTTTAACCATAACCCATGCTGACCTTTTAAGGTACATGGCATTTTGAAGCAAGATCCAATTAGTCATCTATATTAGACAAGAAAGAAGATATCTCTTTCCATTTACTAGGCAGAAGTTGGGCTAGATGACCTCGGCAGAGGGTGCCTCTGTTTATGTAAAAACTTCCAAGCCAAGTCTACCATTTTTATTTATTGTTTCTTTCATTGAAGGTACCTCAGTCCTGACTGAGTCCACTGATTCCTTTGGGCAGGTCTTACTCCCAGGACAGAAGGACTCCTATCATGCCACTGCTGCTGCTGGTCCTGCATAGGGGGGAGAGACACCTCTCCCAGCACCAAACACCTACCAGAAATTTGCCTTGTTCTCTGCTCTGGATGCTGGGAAGAGGGACTGAAGGTGGTACATGAGACTTGGGTGTTTCTCTGCCTCCTCATGGAGAGTGATTTGAAAGTCAATACAGGAGCAATGGGGATCCAGTGCTAGAATGAGGGCTGGGGCCACAGGATGAGGGGATCACCAGGGAGCCAGGGGTCTGGGCAGGGCTGGGTGCTCCCCAGACACTACTGCTGTGCTAGGCATCCGTGGCCAGCAAACCCTCACAGAGACCCTGCATGACACCCTCCCTTTGAGCACCGCACGCAGACAAGGGGCTGATCTCCAGCAGCAGGGACAGGGGGATCCCAGCTGTGAGGGGCAACAGGAATGTGGGCCTTGATGTGGGCACAGGCACCCAGAAAGGGTGTGGGGCTCATACACTCTCCTGGGGCGTTTGTGTGACTTCTCCTCAGGTGCTCCCTTTGTCCCTCCCTGCTCCAGCAGGGTTGTCGCTTCACTTTGGGCTCCATGGACAGCTTCTCTGCGCACACTGTAGTACCTCTGGTTGTTGAGTACTTGCAATGCAAATGAGGGCCCAATATTCCATCTCCTGAAATCTTCTCATCAGTCTTCTCTCTTTGCTGTTCTCAAACTCACAAAATCTCTCATCTTGAGGATGAAAATGCACAGCAATATTAACCTGGATCCTACCCAACTGTGCCAGACCAGTTGTAATTGGGATTTTTCCTTGGCACATGTCTTTAAAGAAGATAAATTCAAAATTTTACATGACCAGTGGAAAGATTTCATCTCAGCATGGCCACCTCCACATCTCTCTGCCCAAGATGCCTACATGAAGCAAATGGATTTCCCACTGTGAAGAAAGAGATCAGCCCCAGGACTGGTCGTTGCTAAACTGTGCTTGGGATTGCTTCATGCTGACAGGAGAGAAGTAACTGGCAGCTGAATGTGAGACAGTGCAGAACACTTACGAAAGGAGCTGTCAGAGGTGCTGTAAGGTTGTAGGCTGCAAGGAATGCCAAAAGCTAGCTTCCTTTTGAGACACTGAGCAAGAAAAAAAGGGCTTCACGGCTCAGATTAAAGAAGTGATATTCCTCAGAATACACAATCTAAGTCCTTCACCAGTGCTTTTGCATCATGTTTAATACCATCAGAAAGTGTACAGAAAAGCTGAATTGTACTTTTTGACTGTATCAGTCAAGTGAGAAAGTAATGTGAAAAGATATTGCAGCTGGGTAGATGGTAGTGATCTTATGCAAAAGCAGTGACATGTTCTCTGATGTTCTTAATTCTCTCAGAATTAAGAACATTTACTTTCATGCCCAATGATTCAGATAGGAAAGCCGCACTCTATACATCTTTGCCTTCTGAAGAAGTGATAGAAAGCTCATGAAGCTGATGCGACATAGGTATGTTATTCCTTGTCTCCATTCTAGGCCAGTATTCAGAAAGAAAGGCAAATTTCATGCTACCAGAAAGCTATAGAGCAAAATAATTCTGCATCCTTGTGGTGAGGATACTCATACCTATATACAGATGATAATTTTCTCTTAAAACATTCCAAGGTTAAAACAACAATAGTCCTGACAAAGCAGGACTCACCTACTCAATGTCCTAGTTAGTAAACCACAAGGTAGTCACTTTAATGGAATTTTCAAGGAGTTCTATCTTAATAACATTAGAGCTCTATCTAAAGCATTCTTACTGGGATGCTTTGAATGCTCTCACTAGGTTCTCTTAGTAGACTTAGGCTTCATTGCACCTGGTTCGTGGATTTCATCATCATAGAAGACATCTCATTGCTCACAACAAAGCAGTTCAGGGCAAGCAAACAAAGTTGCTGTCTTCCAGAGAACACAAAGAAGGCGAAAATAAGATGCCCACAAGTTTTGGGTGCTTGGAGGGCTGTTGTAAAAGAGATGTTTTTTAGATGGCTTTTTAGATGTACATGCTTAAAGCCAACTTATGTTCTGTTTAAGAAATCTACATAATTATTTTGACTGATTCTTCCCCTTTCTGAAGCCATCTATAATTCTTTGCATGGAATATCTTATTCACTGACTTTTCATAGCATATACTTGGAAAAATGCATTTAGGAAATGTAACTTTTGAATCTGTTTTTTGTATGATAAAGAGAACCTACAAATACTTTGGCATAATGCCTGCTAGAAATGATTACAATGCCTTATAGGAAATAAGTGTAATTTAACAAGAAAATAAAATGAAGGATTTACTAAGAGTCACTTTTTAAATAAATATGGAAATTAAAAGTCTAGATTGGCCATTTGGCTTTACTATGTTACTGACTCTCTGACTAGAAGAGAGTAGCACTGCACCTTGCATAATGCAGAATAAATAAAACTATATTCCCATCAGTAACGACAGATTTTGATGTGTTTAATTTTATATTACATAAATAATATATTATTAGATTTTAATAAATCACAATTTAAAAACTTTTAACATTTTTATTTATACCAAATCAATGTAATCATCTATGTAATCTATGTAATGTATCTTTTGTCATACCATGACTAGACATTGGATTTCAATGCCAATCTATTTTTATTTCCTACGTGCAGGTCTTAACCAAAAAGATACTGCTATCTAGCTGTACTTCTGCCAGTTTGTTTTTTTACTGCCCTGCCTGTCCAAGAAGATCAAACCTTTGTATTATCTGACCAAAAATAGATGCTACTCTATGCTCGCCCTGTTAAATTGACTCTACTTCTTCCTTGAAGTAATGGATTATTCTGACTTTTAATTGAGACAATCCTCAAGTGCAAGCTTGAAGGTTTATCAGTATATGCAGGAGGTACATCAAGAATCAGGCTGAAGTTTCTGACTATGCTTAAAGTACATGAAAGCAAGCTACAGGAAATGTTGATCTTTATTGCAGGCTTGATTTACACAGATTGTTTTGTAGCCCTTTAATGAAGTTGATTTGATTGTATCTCTTGTAATATTTAATAGCTTAGTACTGAAATGATAAACTGGACTTCGGAGTTTGATTTTAAATGTTTATTTAATTTCTAAAAAATGTTTATAAATTTTGTTATATTTGTGATTATTTTAGTTCTGCACCAGTAACTGTCATTGAAGTACATGGCATATCTTCCAGCAATGTCAATTCATCTCTCTTGGCTAAGAGATTTTCTCTGATATTCTAGATGACACTGTAGCATCCTCTTAGACTATGCAGCTGATTTGGGGAAACTTAATTTGATTTTTAAATGGCAAAACCATGAAGATAAAAATCAAATTAACAAAAAAGGTAGTTTTAACCTTCTGCCAGAAATGTTACTGAAACTGAATTAAAAGAACTTTAGTTTGATACTTTTTCTTTCTTCATGTAAGTTTCTGCCTTTGTGGTTCTTCACAGGATTTGGATTAAGCCCCTTACTTATTAATTTGTAATGTGTTGCTGTCTTCGCTCACATTCTATTGAGACATAATGAACCCCAAAGCTGTCTTAAGACTGTTGTTAATGCGGTATAACTAAGTATGCAGTAAGACAAATGTGTAGTTGCCATAAATCTTCAAGTTTAGTCAACTTTCTGAAAGGCCATCTCTGAACCCCTGTATCACCTCTGTATTAGATTAGAGATCCTGGAATGTTCCTCTGATCTTGGAGTTATAACAAACACATTATGGTGCAGAGGGTTATAGCAAGATGACAGATTGCAGCATTTATCCTGCATATTAAATTTACTGATTATCTATGATCCAATAAAATTTGGCTTCTGACCATCTGTTACGAAGAGCTTGGAAGCTTCATTATTAGGCAATTGTTTCATAATTATTCTGAGAACATGTCCAATGTAAATTTTCTCATTTAAATTATATTATAATTTATGGAAGAAGTTTTTAATCTACTTGCTTTTTGCCTAATTGTTTTCAGCCAACATCTGCCTTGTATGAAAAGCTAAAAATATATATGTAAAGTGTCATATGCATCAAGGTTCTTCACAGTATTCAGTAAACACTGCAAATGTCCAGTAACAGTTGGTATTCACATAGAAAAAGGCACTAACCATATTGAATACCCTCTTCCAGCTGTTGAGGCAGAGATTTAAGCCTAGGGAGCTGTTTTCAAATGTATTTGGCTATTTTATCATCTGGTATTTACTGACTGTGGGTGCAGTCCTGCTTCTAGTCATGTGATTTGTACAAATCAAGTCTATAGGAACTAATTCCAGAGACATAGCTGCGATCAGTTATGTTAGTCAAGTGGTGAGAACTTGAGGGTCTTTAAAGGAACCTGTAGATATGAAATATTCAAATTTAGCAGAAAGATTCACCTTCCTTTGAAAACTATATTTTCTGAAATTAAAATATATTTTTTACTTCCCTGTGAGACATTTGGTCTTCCTGCTTCAAAGGATAACTTCTTATTGCATAAAGCTTTCAACTTTGGCTAAAAATTTGCTCTGTAAATGGAACTGTACACCATTTATTTAAAAAGAGTGCAAATTTCGTCAAATAAAACCTTCCTGTCAAGAGTGAGGAGGTAGGAAGCAAACTGCTGAAGAATGTGAGGAAAGAATGCATATTAAATCTATCCTGACTACATATATGATGTTTGAGAAACCTTCAGTATTCCTCAAAACAGGCAGTGGCTTAAATGAAAGGGAAAAAAAGTAAAATATAAAAAAAAACCCAAAAAACAACCAACTAAAAAGGCAAAAAAACAACTAATTAAAAAACAAAACAACCCAAAAAAACCTCAAACAAAAGAAAAAGAAAACCAACCCACACCCCAACCAACTAAAGATATTAAAAGGATAAGAACTATATAAAGGTATGTGAAATCCATTTCTCTGTAACTATAATGAGTACCTGAATACTTCAACATTTTCATCTGCTGAAGTTATTTCTGTTATACAAGATGTAGCAAGAAGCACTGGGGGAAACAGATGAATGCTGGGTTAAAATAAGAAAGGCTAATATATTCCTGTAAGCACTGTGAGATGGATATAAGTAGCTGGCTTTGGAGTGCAAACAGTACTTATAAATAAAATATTATATAACACTGAACTTAAAAAAAAAGTCAATTCAAAGCAATACTTAAGGTTGTATTTTCTAAAACAAGACATAGAACTGGCACATCTATATGTATGTTAGTGAAGTTCATTAGAAAAATGATAGAAAATTGATAAATACTGAAAGGAGGACTGGAAACTAGAAATTTTATAATTTGGCAGTCGGAAAAAGAATACAATTTTTTATTGTAGAATGAGGAAATATAAATATTTGTAAGGAATTAGTGTCAGGATTGTTTCTAAACATAATTTGGCTAGTGCTTAAGTTTTTCCTAGTAGTACTCTTACGATTAGAGACTATGAAGAACAGAAAAAATTAATCATGTTATTTTCCTGGCATCAACTTGTAACACTAATACCAAACCCAAAAATGACTGGTAGAAAAATTCTGAGAAGCTCACAGGACAACTTGGAGCTGGGAACTGTGATATCTTCTGTGCACCTGCATAGTTTAAGTCATTGCACCCCTTACAAACCTTGACACATTCAGGATAAAATTATGTCAAGATTAATTATTCAATGATACTTCATGCTAAATTTAGAGACATAAGCTGGGTTTGTGAGACCAGGTTTTGGTACCAGGGGGCAACAGGAGTGACTTCTGTGAGAAGCTGCCAGAAGCTTCCCCTTTGTCAAACACAGCCACTAGGACCTAGCTCCAAGAAGGATCTGCTGGTGGCCCAGGCTAAGCCAATCAAAGAAGGTAGTAATGCCTCTGTGATAACATGTTTAAAAAGCATAAAAAAAGTTATTGCACAGATCTAATTGCATCCAGAAAAGAGGGAAGTGAGAACATGTGAGAGGAACAGCCCTGCAGATGCCAAGGTCAGTCGAGAAGGAGGGGCAGGAGGTGCTCCAGCTGCTGGATCTGAGATTCCCCTGCAGTGCATGGAGGAGACCGACACCAGAGCTGGGGGATTCCCAAAAGAGAGTTCTGAACCTGTGGGAAACCCGTGCTGGAGCAGGCTCCTGCTGGGACCTGCAGACCTGTGGAGAGAGGAGCCCACAGTGGAGCAGATTTCCTGGTAGGACTTGTGATCCCATGGGGAATCCATGCTGGAGCAGGCTGTGCCTGAAGGACTGCACCCTGTGGAATAATGACCCACACCGGAGGAGTTTGTGAAGAACTGCTGCCCATGGGATGGACTCACACTGGAGAAGCTCATGGAGAACGGTCTCCTGTAGGAGGGACCAGAGCAGGACATGGGCTACTCTCCCTGACCAGTGGCAGGAACAAGTGCAATGAGCTGATTGTAACCTCCATTCCCTGTCTCCCATGCCACTGGTGGGGAAGAAGTAGAGCTGGAACGTAGGGAGGGATGGGAAGAAGGTTGTTTTTCAATATTTATTTTACTTATCATTATCCTGTTCTGATTTTGTTAGTAATAAATTCAGTTAATACTCCCAAGCTGAGTCTGTTTTGCCCACGACAGTATTTGGTGAGTGATCTCTCCCACTTCTTACCTCAACTCATGAGCCTTATGTTATATTTTCTCTCCCCTGTCCACTTGTGATGGACCAGCTTTGGTGGGTGCCTGGCATCCAGCCAGAGTCAACCCATTGCAGCTGTAATCAAGACATAGATCTTGGTCATTTCTCTGTATTAAACTAAAGAGGCTAAATCTCTTAGTCACCATGAAGATATTTTCCCCACAACTTAATGGTTCCCCTAAAGTTTCTTTTTATTCTGCAGCCTGAACGTAAGAGTCCACTGCATAATTCAGTGTCCCAATAATGGCATTGATATTTTCTTGGGGAAAAATCCCTGCCAAAACCCTGCATCTAATATTTCTCTACTTCCACCATTCAATTAGCTATCTGAACAAGAGCAAACAGCTTAGAAGATAACAGATGCAATAAATTGTGCCAAGTAGATTCTCCCAAGCTGTACCAGATGAACGTGTGCTGGCTTGTTTTTCAGTCTTTTTGGTAAAGCTTTCCCCAACAGACAAATTAAATGTTTAAGCTTTCTACAGCAGTGCTTCTGAGTCCTCTGGAAATCTAAGTATGACACCTTTATTAGATTGGAAACATATATTGAATCACTTTCTAAAGTAAAGTTTAATCTGCTTGAAGATAAAAGAGTAATACAAATAATCTTTATTCTAAAAAATATGAAAGAAAATAATTATATATGGGGTAGAATATTCCGTTACCACTTCTAAGTTACCATTTGATTCTGTCACCTTAAGAGATAAATTATAGCCATTCTCTCAGCTGTTGCCAAGGTAGAACGGAATTTGTAAGTATGTATGGACATGTGTCATTTATGGTCATGAGCATCATAACCTCTGAATAAACAGTATTTTGTTATTTGCTACACAAACACATTAGTTTGTACAGAACCACAAGCAAATCCCCCCTATACATATATAAGCACCTTCAAAACAAACTTCAACTGGAAAATTTATCTTCAAGAAGAAAATTCATTTGTTGAAATTAAAGACAGGAATGATTCATAAACTAATTAGTTTCCTACAAATGAAATAATATTTTCCATACAGATGTCTAGCAATCCTGCAGGTTCCAACTGAGGGACTTCTAGGACAATAGAAAGATTTGAATTAGAATTAAATTAGAATCAGCACTATGTAAATAGTTTAGACAAAACCAAGGGTATTAGGTTTTACAAATAAACTTTTTATCTGGTTTGTTAATATAACCTCAAGACAAAGTTCTTACTAGAATTGACAATTTCCTTTCTCATTGCAGAGTTTCTATACATGCCTGATTGAAATATCTTTTCTATCACTCTATCTGACATATCTATTACTAATAAGGCATGAAGGGAATACTGCCAGTTTATCAGAGTGATAACACTCATAAAAATCCTGTCCTGGCAGAAAATGAGACGGAAATATGTACTGGTAAAGTACTGGATTTAGGATCTATATACAGTTAGCTCAAATTCAGCTGAAAAATTTGGCACAAAAAGTTACGTGTCTCTAGCTCTCTTTAATAATAAAGTTAGTGGTGTTTATCCTCGTAGCTTGGAAGTCTCATGAAGTCCTGTAATGTTTTAAGGATGAAGCAAAAGTATATGCTAAGACTTTGTTTTTATTTCAGAGCAGTTGGAGAACTTTATCTTTTTGGCCACCAAAACATACAAAATAGAAGGGAAGGGCAAGGTATTGCCTTGTTGTATAAACATGAACTACTGAACGTCAGATAGATTAAAAGTCAAAATCTGTGAAGCTCATAAACATGTGCATAAGAAAATATTTTGACTGAAGCCCAAATAACTTTCTGACACTTGCCAGGATGTGTGTGAATACAGAAACCAGGCATGTTTCAGTTCAGCATTCTCTTCTACATAAATACTTTTCTTATACACAAGGAGCAAGGACTACAGTCATCTAAAATTTGCATAAATAACTGAATCTCTATTAATAGCTTTTGAAGTGTCTTGTATTTAGTAGCCTAAGCAAAGATATAGCACATATTAAATTTAGACACTAAATAGCCCCTATTTCTTCTATCGTGCACCACTCATTCCCTGCCTTCTCACTTGTGACTAGAATAGTCATCCCAGGCATAGTTTGGCCAAAAATTCTTCCTGCAAACATACATATTCCGTCTCTCATTTTAAGATAACCCTACCTTTTCATCCGTGGATATAAAAATAGTCAGGAATTCTATTCGTGAGTCTCACTGAAAACCGATGCAGCAGCTTCCCCTGCTGGCTGCTGAGGAGACGAACTCGCGGCCATTCCCCGCCGTGCCCGCCCTCGCCCTGCCGCTGCCGCACACGTGAAGAGACTTAAGTCAAGGGTAACTACAGAAGGCGAGTCATCAGGGTTTTTCACAGGGAAACAGTTCATCAGTGAATACTGAGATATACTTAGTATCTGTCAAAAGAAAAAAAAATAAGTATGCCAGTTGAAATGCTGTTTAGTTCTGTTCTGAGGAACTCTGTACAGTTGCAATCATTTTAAATGTACAGACTGCTTGCGTGAACATTTTAGACTGCCAGCACATGCCAGTGTATTTTAGGTAAGTGACTAGTTATACATAGCTGCTTTCTTCTTTTAGGGTCGAAGATGTTCTATGAAGGCAACTATAAACGGCTGTATGCATTTCTGCGCTTTGCTTCATCAATAAAATCATTCTAGCTCCTTTTCACTGTAATTTTTTTGAGATCAAAGCATGTACATTCTACCAAAATGAATGGTAGTCATGCAACACTATCTGCTGTATAACTTATAAAGTATAATTGTGCCTGCAAATGGATAAGCGTTGACCTTGCTGTCCGCAGGACAATACCCTCTCAATTACTCTGCCTTCTGTAATAAAGCATGCAGCAAATCACCTGCAGGGCAGAAGATAATGGACACAATGGTGCAAATTGTTATGGTCAAGACTTTCTCATTTAGCTTAAAAGAAAACCACAGGACCTTATCAGCCCAAAGGAATGGCATTGTATATTATCTCACTCAAGGTCAGGCCAAACATTTTGGATAGACTGGGGGAATTCAGCTGCTATGAAATCTTTGAGGATTTGTGCAACCATTTGTGTAACCACCAACTGTTTATAACTAGACACTAGTCTAGTAACTGATCATGATTATTCAAGAGGGTCATGCAATGACCACTTTAATCAAATGATTACCAGAAAGCTTTTACTATCAAATTTTATGTGTATTAATATATTTTTATGACCCCATTCACTTCAAGCTGCAGATGATGAGGAGGGAAATGACAGAGACAGTTATCTGAGTCTCCTGCTGTTGAAGAAAAATAAAAGAAAATTGAATTTTTCTATTTTTTTAATATCACTTTTACTTTACAGTGCTGAACTCCTCTGATGTCTTGTTGCTGGCAATACTATTTCAAAGCCATTTTGAAAGTAGGAAGGTCCTTGTATTCCCCTCCATCAGCCAAAAGCAATGAAGCATTACAATTCTCTGCCCATTCTATTAATAGACTTGCAACTGAAGCAGAAGAAATTCAAGGACTTTTCTTTCCTGACACATTTTACAATATCTCTCAGCAACATAGCAGAAATCAAGGTACAAAGCGTACATGCCATTTCTGATGAAGTAGGGCATTTATTTAAGAAGTTGAAAATTGATTACACTTATTTCCTAATTCCTTTGGTAATGTCTAAGAGTAGCATGGTCTCAAGCATTGTAGCACTTCCAGAGTTGCACTGAGTATCCCATTCAATATTCAGTGCCAGAAAAATATTGCAAGAGCTATTTTCTGCAAAGCTAATGTGGTCATGTTCACACTTAAGTGAAGGGATTTTCTTCTGCAAGAACAAGCTGAGTCAAATGTTAAGGTATGGATATGATCTCAGAATACAGCCTGTGAAAATAAAGATAATGGTGGCTTGCCAACAGAAAGTCTAGTGGAACAAATTTCCTGGATTTTCTAGACATCTTTATTTACAGATTGTAAGGCCTATATTTCCCATCCATATAAATTAGATACAATTATCCTTTTTAGTGACACTATTTAGCTATTTATATAAAAAAAATCCTGTTGTATGAGGAATCTCCACTGAGGACCTCACTGTAATCTTCTAAGCAATCAAAACCCTGACACATTTACTTTTCCCAAGACTTAAATCAGTATCTGCATTTGCTCTCAGACTTTAAGCATATAAGTGTGTTTTTATGTGGCAGACAGATAGGAGTTTGTTCAATTTCTCTTTCCAGTTAGACATGTCTTAGATACAAACAGATTTGGGAGCCACCCTTTGGGTGAATTCTCATCAGTTTTCAATATTTCAAAGATTTGAAAAGCTGTTGTTTTGTAAATGATGTTAAAGATAAAATGCTAGATGAATACCCAATTTTAAAACCAGAGTAAGTAAGTGCATTAATATTTAGGCCAGGATGATCCATCTTTCTGAGAAAATGCTGATTCTAGCAATCTGAATTAAATTTGTTGGAATTAATACAGTTGCTGGAGGAAATAATTTGGAGAAGGTATCAAGAGACCGCTTTATAAACATGTTTAAATCCCAGCTAATATTTCAATATCTCTGTAAATACTGCTTCTTAACAACGATCCATTCTAATTACACAACAAAGCAGTCCTCCCACAGTGCTACATAATATATGATAAGCTGACATTTAATTGAATTCAAATCAGGACTTTCTTTCTTGACGGTATCTTTTTATTCATTGTTTTCCTTAAGAATCTAGGAAAAAGTAAACATTTAAGATAAATGAAGTTCTGCAAGATCTCTAGAAAGTATTCAAATTAAATCCTAGCCATAGCAAAGTCATTGAAGTAATGACATAGATGGGTTTGTACTTTTTTTTTCATGTTGGAAAATGATCCCTCTACTTGGTATCAGAAAAGAAAGTACAGAGTAGGTTAATACATATTTTTTTGTCCTAAACAGCAACTACACATAAATACCTTAATTAAGATCTCTGTTTTCAATTAAGAAAATTTACCTATGTCAATAAAGATATTGCATGGTACCCTACCAGTTCACCTGCAGCTAAGGACCCTTGACAGTGAGGGTCAGTCTTTAAATGAAAATTTGGCCTCTTGTTGTCCAAGACGAGGATGGCCTTGTTGTCTCCTCTTGACAACACCATGAACTTGACAATGACACTCAATGGATTTAGCCAAAGACAAAACTGAACCCCAGAGGGATAGGATGAACGTATGGGATTTAATTCCTATTGAAATTAATGAATGTTGTGTGACTAAATCCTTAGGTCAAGTTTGAAATGTTCAATCACAATGCATGTACCTAATAGGAAAGTGGCAATTTTACTTTTCTTTAAATCAGGGAAAGGTCATGGCCTCTGTATGGTATTTGCCACAACAAACAGACCTACTGAAACCTGCTGCATCACATCCCAACCATTCCCTCCTTCATCACCACATCCCCATTTTAGTTTACTTTCATGGCTGCCAAGATTCCAGCTCCTGTCTTGATAGGTACAGATACAATAGAGAGGTAGTCGTGATTGTCAAATATCTTGAATAGTTGGGCTATAACAAATGAAATGTACAAAGTAAGACTTAGCAAGTTTGCCAAGATCTTCTGATGTCTGATTCAAAGATGAGATTATAAAATGAACAAATAAAAGAAATTAAATATTTTTTTAAATCTGAGAAAAAGTAAAAAAGCGAGGGGAGGCAAGCCTCCCTTTTGGTGACTTGTATTTAGTCTTACTGATACTTTCTTACTTATATACATAGGGCAACTGGTCTGATTGAGACAGGAAAAAAAATAACAGGCAGAAACTCCAGAACCTCACTCAGAGCAGAAAACAGTCGCTTCTGGAAGGGGAAAATAAGCATGATTTTAAGATGAAATCTCAGTATATTAATTTACCAGACTACACTTATTTCTTTACAGGCAGGACCTCTGAAGGTCCTCTCTCATTTTGATAATTCTGGACCTCATCAGATATAAAAAGTCATCTTTGTAAGAGTTTCAGTTGCATAAATATTTATAGGTCCACTCAATTTTAAGGGTCTCAGCACTTAAAACTCTCCACCTCTTAGACCTAAGACAGGTTACTCATATCTCAAACAGGTTCTCTTTCCTGTCTTGTCCTGTTCTCACCCTCCCCCCCTTTTCTTTTGGCAGTTCCATCGTGTCTCTAACATAAAAATTTAGTAAAAGTTCCTATAAAATTACAAGTACTGTGTAACTATAAACTCATTACTGTACCACTTGTAGGAGGACAAACGTTTTCTCACTAGTGTTTTCATGCCTATAAAAGAACTCAAAGAGCTCAAATGTAATAATGATTTTTTTGGGGGTTAATTTTTTTCCTATTGAAAAATGTTTAATTTTTAGCTTTACAGAGATCCTTAAATGAAGAAAAACATGAAAAGATAAGATTTATAAAGCTCAGTCTAATATCAGAAAAGCATTTATCTGCTAGTCTTCACAGAGAACAAATGATTCTTACCTTTTTCAGAAAAAATTGTTTTTCTCACTCATTTTCTACCTTCAGAAAGCATCAACCATCATTCTCCAAGTTTTCCTCTTCCTTAGATGGGATGATAGATTTTGACAGTATCCTTATCTTTCTATATCTCAATGTCCCTATTTTTTCCCCACCTGGGAAGATCTCGCTCATTTAAAACCCATAGGCATTGTGCTTTGTGCACAGAAATCAGATTACCTGGGCAACACCATTTACTCTTACTTTTCATGTGAAAGAGCTGCTCACCTTAGTGAAGCAGAAGATGCTATTAAACACAGGTCCTCCTTCTTGACTTTCATTTGATCTTACACACACAAGTAAGTGTAAGAGATAATTATTTTCTCCAGAATCTTCTATAAGAATTTAGAACTCAAAGTACAAACCAGGCAAACCTAAATGAGTCTGATTCAGTGTTTGCACATAGAATTTTCAGAAAAAGGTTTACACTAAACTCTAGGAACAATAAAAGTACTCTGACCATTTCCATTGTCTGTGTATTTTGCTCTAACTGCCTTTTTAGCTTGAGCATGGAACATTTGGAAACAATTCTGCATCAATTTGTATCTACCCAGTCCTATTGGTCAAAATAGTATCACTGCATCTTCAGGTGTTAATAAAGCTAATGAAATGTAAAAAGAATTTAGACTTCATAATTTTTCAAAGAAATAATACTGTGAAATTTAATGTGCCTGTAACATTTGGAATGATTTTTCTTATTTAACCTATAAGAAGGGAATTCTGCAAAAG
>NW_005054359.1:2513335-2540581 GCF_000277835.1 Geospiza fortis | reverse complement strand
TATTCATGAGATCCTATTAGAACCCTTGCTTATTAAAGCATTGATGTCTCAAAAGGGTTTACAGTAGCTGTTACTGAAAAATAACCCTTCCCTCCATCAAAAGAACTAAGAATTGAGAAATGTAAACAAAAGCTTCTACTGTCTCTGAGGGGAGCACTTGAGTATATATTTAAACACCCTCCAAAGTTTCCTGTAATTGTGTAAAAAAGATAAAGTACTCTGTGATAATACAGCAAACTACTTTAAGGAATTTGATACTGTGAGATATATTTCAGTTGTATTAGCCATGGTAGTTAAAGCTATATACCAAATTCAACTGAGATGCAGTTGATGAAGAACCAGAGAGAAAGAGCAGATGAAAGCATCTAAATGATTCTATGATTCTATCTCTAACTCACACAGGTACCTCTCTTGTCCAGTCTCATACATGCTGCAGGTGGGCCTGATGATCACAAAATTGGCAGTTCCACTGGGGACCACTCCAGGTTTCACAGCCTGGGCATAACCCTTGAAAGGCAGCAGGGATAATGGGCATAAAACTATCACTGCATTTTTTCTGCATGAACCAGAGAAGACTGGAAGACCTATCAGTTAGAGTTCTGTTTGGCAATTTTAGAAAACTGGGAAATGTGTTTCTAGTGTTTCATTAAGAAAAAATTGTGTGGAACATTTGCTGACTTTTTAAAACCTGTCTCCAGTTCTAAGAAAATCCAAAGGCAGTTCATAAATGAAATTTGTCCTCTTACTTTGCCTTTTATTCACTTATCAAGCAAATATTTTTCTGAAATCCGTTCCCCATCTTTCTGTTAAGGATTTTTTTTTTTGGTTGGTTGGGTTTTGTAAAGTATTTGGAATTCTTCTTACATTGATGTTACAAAACAGTGGATCATGGGTTTTTTGGCCCTTATTTTCAGGGATCTGTATCTTGCATTTCTCCATATCTCAACTTAGAGCTCTGTGCACTCCCTGATTCCCCACATTTACATTGCTTCTCACTTTATTCTTTCTTCTTGGAGAAAAGATAATTTAGATGTCAGCCTGTTAACTCATATGGGCAGAAGGACACTCTGAGAAATAGACAGAGAAACAGATACTGGCATAATAAAGATCAGTATTGAGTGGCCTCAATGAGTCATTTCATCTACAGAAAAAAATTCTCAAAACTGTGGCTCTGCTGAAGAGATGAGAGACTTTTAAATTTAAAATGGACTTTTACACTTTATTTTTTTTACTTTTTATCTCATATTAAACACATTTCTGTTACTAGTTCTAGTTTTTCTGATACCTAAAGCCGGAATATACCACAGCCTCTTGAAAGTATTCATAACTGCACTGGAGACAATAAGATACAAACAGACAAACAGAGTTTCTTCCAGTGGAGAGGAAGAAACTCCCAGTTGTCCTGCCAGCTGTGCTTCATCATCATCTTCCTGAAAATTCACAAACAGCTAAGCCAACAGAAGAATTCTGTGTTCAGTGAAACTGCACTGACATCGTGAGTTTTGAATGTGTAGTTGCAATACATAGAGCAAAAGCTTTCTTTACCCACAGCTTTGACATCTTGAAAGAACAACTGAGTTCTACTGGCGGTGATGGATGAGTACCACACACCCTGCTATAGCTATAGCTTGGGCACACAATACTGGTAGCAGCTCTTATAGCAAAGGCAGAAGAAGTGCAATTGTACCCTATCTGCTGCTAAGCCTTCACTTCCAGTTCAAACTCACAAACACCTGTGGCTTAAGTTTAGACACTGAAAAGACCATTTGAAATGGCTCAGGCACAATCTTTTGCTCCTTCTGTGATGGTAATAATTTTCAGAAGTGAGGCAGGCCAGACAATGGGGAGCCATAACATCTCTAGCTCTGGCAGCAAGATTTACTGGAGCATGGTCTGTATTTCTGGCAGCCTCAGTCAGAACAGGTAAACTCAATGTACTTGTACCATGACATTCTGAAACACCTGAACATTCAGAGCTGATGAGTTGTCACTCCGTCTTTTACTCATTTCAGTAAAAAGTATGAAAGGATGTCCTCATATTTCAAAAAGAGGTCTTGAGAGAATTCAAAATGAGCTTAAACATACAGTGTTTGCAAAAATACATTTAAATATCAGTTTAAATAAATATTGTTAATTTCTGTACTGACCTCTTATATATTGCAACCTAAACATCATGTTTCACCTCAGATACAGTTCTAAAAGGTTTTTGTAGGCCTCCCTATCTCTTTTTGAATGAAATTTCACAGTATTCATATGGAACACTCATCAATGGAAATGTTAAGTACAGATAAAAATTTATGTTCCCTAAACTTCACTTTGGAATTAAGATACGATGAAATAACCATTTATGGCAAATAGAAAAATGACAATCATGAAAGATCTACCCCTTGGACTAGCCCAGGAACTAGTTTCCTAAACAAAAAAAGAACAGAATCGTTCATTAAGAGAGGGAAGAAAAGCAATTGCTGACAGTCAACAGGGAAATCAAATTAGACCTACTCATTATTTAAAGGTTTTGATTTAAAAGACGGAGCTGTTAATGAGCTACCAAGACCTATAATTATCTGTGTGTCTAATTTCAGCAACAAAAGGAAAATCCTACAATAGAATTGAAAGAAGAAAGCCCACACAAACCACAAAAACACTTTAAATGTCAAAATATTGGTATTTGTTCAGCTTTTGGTGGGTGGTATTTTGCAGTAGAAAAATTGTTTTGCTGTTTTTCTCCTGTTGATCTACCAGCTATACAACAAAAGATTCTCTGGAGTTGAGCTACAGTTCCCCAGAAATAATACTAGGATCAGCCCTGCAATGTCTGATTATATATGATAGTGAGGGTAATTTTGCACAGCTTTTTGGGGAGCTCGTGGGGAAGATTCTTGCAGAGCTCATGCATAGACTAAATGAAATGTCAGAGAGAACACGGGGCAATTTCAAGACTGAAAGGATGCACAGTGCCCCTAAAAGGGTATCTAGTTGTTAGTGCAAATATCTTGCTGAATTCAAGGATGAGAAGTGAAATGTATCTCCAACAAAAAAATATAGCAGTGATATGCTCATGAAGCTGCTTGTGATTCTTGTAAATAAATCCCTTGTCCCCTATTTTAAGCAACCAAAATGATACAATCAAATTGTCAGAAAGACAGGATTTTGTAAGTTAATTGCAAATAATGTAGCTGGAGATTCAACTATTAAAAGGGCAAAAATTGAACTAGAACAAGAAAAACAGGATCTCAAGAGATTAAATTAAGAGTTTCAAATATGTATGTCTCATCATGGCACTGGTAATAGCTGATATATCTGTGTCATTATAACACTGTAAATTTAGATGCCTGGGACACCAATAATTAGGTGGTGATATTACTGCATTACTGCATCCTCTATAGCAATAACAGTGCTGTGCCTCACTTGCACAGTTCAGTGCATTTCAGCTTCGTTTTCTCACCTCGCTTTTACCTTGTCAGGCTCCAGTATTCATAACCTGTGTCCAAGAAGGCAGCAATAACATTTATACTAGTTTTCCTCTCTGATGGGGAGGGGGAAAATTTGCAAGACCGTGTTTTAACCCCACACAACCTGTGGTGCTTTTAACTTTCAGGACAATGCCAGAACAGAGATCATGTAGATCTCAGAAGAGTAACAAAGAGAAGGTTGTCTGAAGGTAGATGCGCTTGAAATCACAATGAGGTCTGTGTGTGTTCAGTGCTAGTTTTGCTCTAGCCTCTTCAGAGAAGTAGAAGCTCTGTCCCTTTAACCATTACAGGATGGTTATTCATAAGGAGAGAGAGTCTTGACCTCCACAGCAGTACTATGAAATCCCTCAGATGCCTTGTCAAAAAGGTTTAATAGCATTGCAGTACAGGTGATACTGTAATCATTTACTTTTTGTTAGCAGTAACTCAAAAGGCTCTGAGGATCTGAACTCTCGCATGAAGCAACCATATCCCAAAGCTAACAGATTAATGCATAGTTAAAACTTTTGGCCTTTTCTCCAGTCAAACTTTTTCCTTAGGGATGAATGGTTTAATACAGCAATCCAAAAATATATTCTGTAAGGTTAGGGAGGGAAAAAAATTCACTCATCACACAAAGTTTGCTAAAAGTAACTACTAGATCTACATTGCTCATAAACCAATGCTTCTAGATCAGCTAGATAGTTTTATTGACATTGTAACCAAGACGTAGACATACCTTATTTTACTACAATTTTGGAGCAAGCGGAAGACAGACAAAGGCAAAAGAACAGACAAACACGTCCCACAGCTAGTCAGCCTGATTATTAAATCTCAGCATTAGAGATGATTGTTGAACAGCTGAGTTCTCAGGGAAACTAACTTAGAAAGCATTCATTCATTATGACCCTGTCCACTCATTTGTCTTGAAGTTAAACCATCTGGCTAGGATGACATTTTTTCCTAAATTTGAAAAAAATTTCCCTTATGTACTTTGGCTATGAAATAGTCATTTATTACCACGCCATTGTCCATCTGTCACAATTATTACCAAATTCTCATCTGAGACATATAAGTGTACTGTGTGTTAGTGCAAGACCATGTGGGACCCATGTGGAAGAAAATAGCTTTTCTCTCCTTTATATTATCAAGCTTATGACAATAAAATTGTATAAAATTCATCATTATGGTAGTGAAAATGTTGCTTCATCAAGTGATGAACATCGTGTTAAATTTATGAAAGTGAACATTTTCTCTCTGTCCTTTCTAATTGGACAAACAAGTTTTCTTATGACTTCTAACATTAAAAAAATGCAGAATCCTTTACTGGCTTCTATACTCAAGCAAAATTAATAGGAAAGTAAAATACTCAGATCTTGGTCACGCTAAAGCACTAGGAGTTCTATTATTGACTTTAATACAATCATCAGCATCTAGAAATTAGTATAAAAAAGCACATGTCAGATTATTGTACTTGCTCTGAATTCTTTATGCCAACTGAAGGGTCCAATGCTTAGTAAAGCACCTAAAATATGGTCATGTCCAATCACCACCAATAAGAACCTCATAATCATCCTCCTGAAAATTCTATATGCATCCAAAAATAGTTCCCAATACAGGATACCTCTTAGTCCTCACTTGTGGTGCAGTCTGGCTCCCTTGAAATGACTTCTGTTTCTTGCAAGTTATTTGCATGCTGTAGATCTTGCAGAAATTTGGAGAATATCTGACTATAGCTTCCCACTGGCCATATGAGTACATATTCCCATGAGTAGTGTTGGAGTTCCCCAGTCCTGAAAAGAGTTTTGTTTTCTAGTAGGAAAGACTATAGATAGCAAAGTTTTTCTTATGTTACATATTCAGAACAGGCCTTTTTAGAGAACATCAAGCTACTTCAAATTGGATTTTTCAACAGCAAATTTAACATTGACATGAGCATGATAAATAGAACTGATCAGACAGGAAAAAATGCTGTTTCACTGAAGCTGAAACATTCTGACACATCAGTTTTGATAAAGTTTTTGTCAGAAGGGGGAGAAAAAGATTAATCATTAAATTCTTAAGCATGAGTGCAATAACCTGTTTTGAGGAGTCCTACAGAAATCTAGCATTTGATTTCTGATGATCCCTCTATGACATTAACAGGCATCTGAAATGAGAAATTCGGTTCAATAGGAAATGAACTACTGCATCAGAATCTTCTACACTATAAGTGCAAAATTAAGCCCCAGGAAGTCTCCTTTGGCAAAGGCTTACTTCTTACCATTTTCTTAAGAGTTACTGGTTGTTATTGGCTTTGAATATAACCTGACACAACTTCCATCTCATCTGAAGCCCCAAAACACTTTGTGCGAATGTTTAATAATGGCTCTTCACTCATAAGATCAGTTCAGTTCTGTTACTTGTGAAACTACTTAATAAATATAAGACATTCAAACATCTCTAGCCCACCAGATGATTACCATTACCATTATGACTGTCTTCATCCATTCTTCTCAAAGTTCAGAAGGGTAGGGTTTCTTCCCAAAATAAGAAATCATAAACAATATTTACAAAACATAGACTGGTTATTTGCTTGGGATTTTTTAAAATACATATAACCCTGAGAAGGAAATAATTGAAAAGCAGTGATTACTTAAAGCTCATCATCACGCCAGAAAGGATTTGAGGAAAGCATTTATTGTGGTTTAATGGCACCCATCTAGAACTAGTTTGAAGTTGAAATAATAAAATCAAACTAAATGTTTGAAGAGTGTATAGCAAGCATGTCAGATTTTTCACTCTATAATAGACTGCTACAATTTGGACATCACCAAGTTTCTCATCACCAGCATTTGTCCTGCAATTCTACTTCTGCTTGTCCACACTACTACTGCTTCTGTAGTCATAGTCAGAGACAGAAACTACTCTCATTTCCAGATTGTTTGTGTGCTGCTGGCAACCTGGTATTTAATGAAAAAGCAAAACAAAAGAAAAATCATGTAATGAGGTGTGGGCTGGTCACATAGTATAGGGAGTTTCCCCAGAGAAGCAAAACCAAAAATGTGAAATTGTAGCGCACATCTGCTCTTCAGTTAGGATGCGGACATTGTAATTTCCAGGATCACTTTTTGACACAGTCACTTCCACAAATGAATGATACAAAACAGGCATTGCAAATAATGTGTTTGAGTTATAGAAACAAAAATAGATTAATTCATATGAAGTACTCACTTGCATATGAAAAGGGATTTCCACAGGGGTGCTTGCAGAAAACCAAACGCATGAAAACTGTGAACATGGTTTCAATATATGGTCATGCCCACGGTGTCCCTACCCATGGCAGAGGGAGTTAAGACTCCTTCCAACCCAAACCATTCTATATAATATATTTCCCACTTGCATCATCCTAGAATTTGCAGTTTCTGGTACACTTCAATGCTCCTGCTCTGAGAGTGCCTAATTCAGTGAGATGATGAATACCAGCTGAGGGAGCAGTCACAGCTAATACTGATTCCTCTACAAAGGGCTAGGGTTCAGCTGCTTGGAGGAAAAGGCTCACACACGGTACAGCCACTGTGCCAAGTTTCAACAGGCATGGCAGAGACTTGCTGGGCAACTTTGTAATGCCACCACCTGCCTTGCACTGAGGAAACTGCACATAAAATTAACTTGGCTTGAACACAAGCATTAGAAGCAATATTGCCAAATTACCTTCCAGTTCTGATCATATCTCTAAGTTTAGTCTTAGACCATGGCACTAAAAAGTATTATTTTTTGCATTATAGCTTAGAATCAAGATACTATCTCTAATAATAATTGTTCCAATCATAATTAAATTTCTTACACTTACAGTTTTGAACTGGAGTATGCAAAACAAAGCAGCTTCTATACATTTTACTGGATACAACACAAGGAAGATTTTAACTTCCAAAATGTGAACTTTTAAAAAGCTTTTTAAGTTTAAAGCGTATATAAATTGTCACTTTTCCAAGCAATCAAATAAATGCAACACTGCATACTGTGTGCATGAATGATACAATGGAATTACTAAGAAGCTCTGATTCACTTTCTTTAATCAAGGTAGAAAAGTAAACTAGGACTGCTTTGAAGTATTCTTCCTCATCTATTATTTTACAGGTTAAACGTTTATTACATTTACAAATGATTTACTGCAGATTTTTTCCCTAAGGTGTTTGCAAATTTGATGCCACTATGAAAGATTAATGTGTGTTTAAGCAAACCAGAATAGCCTAATTTAATTACTTAGGACAATTCTTAAATAATGCTTTACTGACTGCTCAGCAATTAGATGCATTGCCTTAAGAAATATAGACCTAACATGTGGTGTGGTGAATCTCATTTGACAAGAAGATATTTATTTTAATTTCTTTGTAATTTTCTTGTAAAAGCTTTAGGTGTACAGTACAGTTGGATTGAGTGAGATTTAGGTGGGCTGAGGGGTGAAACCCAATTGTGTATCTGATGTGAGGAATTACTGAAACGAGAGGACGGAATGCTGAGGCTGGCAAAAATAATGGTAAGTTGACCTGCATATGGTTAGATGCTGGGATCCTGGCAGTTCCGTCAGCACTGGGGGCATCCAGGTGTGTGTCAGGGCCAGGGCAGCCAGAGGGATCTGTGGGAGCCCCAGCCCAGAGTGTCAAACCCCTCCCTGGGGACAGGGATGGACCAAGACCAGAACAGGGTCTTGCAGGACAGCATAGTTTGGGGGCCCCATGGTCAGGCCAGACAGGGATGTGGGGACCTGGAAAGGGGCCCCACTGTGGCATCACTGAGGCAGAGACTGCTGGCCCCTTGGACCTGACTCGGGATCCTGGGTCATGGCCAGAGTGGGAGAGCTGCAGGCACTGGGCAAGAACAGTTCAGGAGAGTTTTGATTATAATTGTAAGAATTCAGATGCAAAAAGTGAAATTTTTCTCATCAAACTTCCCGCATGTATGATATAGATGGAAATACCCTTTAAAGACAGTAGAAAGATGTTTTGAGATGATGCTACATATTCATTAAACTATTCTGATAATTAGGGTCTGTGTTTTGGGCCAGAATCTGCCCATAAAAATGACTAGATAAATATTTACTTAAAATAACATTTTTCCACAGCAAATGACATTTTACTGCATCTTGATCAAGAAACCAAATTACTGCTTTGTCGCCTACTCAAAGAGAACAAATTTTTAGATCTGTTTATCCATCAATTAATGTACATTGATACAATGCCACTAATAGTTCTCTCAGTGTGAACAATTTCAGCATACTCTCCAATGAAATACAAAATCAGGCTTCATTTAGTACTTGTGCTATATTTTGTTTGCCACATCTATTTATTTATATCTGGAAATTTTACATATTTTATGTTCAAATATTTTTCACATGCTGTGTAGAGAACTTTCTGTTCCATCTGATCTCAATTCTGAATATATTATTGATTTCAGTTATACAAAACCTTGCCTATTGCTTGTTTAGAAGTTTTTTTTCTTTCCCCCCCAACAGGATATTTTATGCAGTCCAGAGAAGCTGTAACATTCTGTTTTTATTTAATCTACAATTCAGCAGTTTGTCAAATCCATATGGTGCAGATAATCTAAAGCCTTAACAGTAATAGATAGAATACAAAGAATATCAAAGGAAATAGGAATGGAAACAATAATTTTTCAAGGCTTTTGATATATCTGTCATGTAAAAAAGGGTTATGGGGATCAGAAAGTGATGGTTCAATTAGTTTTATCTCCTGGGACACAGAAACAACTGGAGAAAATTACATTATACTATGAGAGGTTTTGTTGTTTTTTGGTTTTTTGGGTTTGGTTTTTTTTTTTTGAGGCATGCAGTAAAATAGTTTATGTGCATGTGAAAGTATGATCTGTGCATTTGGATTTTTCTGCTGCTCCTTCTCCATTTCTACATCTAATTTATTGAATGCTCCCATTATGAAAATTTTTATGTACTGTGTGTATCAAAACTCAATGTCATCAGCCACTCCTAAACTTATTGGCCATCCAGAAAGATACAGCTCTCATCTGCTGGTCTGACATATGCCAAAAAATCCAGGTGAGCAAGAGAAGTAGTGATGCATTGCTGACAGAAGATCTTAAATGAAAAATGCAGGGACATCATTTGATTTGCAATTACTCACAATACACCCAATTTTATCTATGTATTTTCAAGGTGCTCATCAGAACTCCTTTCCTTGGCAAACCCTTCTACTCCAGCTAGGCTGGGGAAAGATTGCTGTGAGAAGAAAAAATTTCCAGTAAATACTTCTACCAGATAGAACTTTCTTCAGCTTTTAGCTACTGGTTCAAGGGAAACATACTTGTTTCCCTTGAAACACACAAGCAACATACTTCCAGAGCAGTCTTAACTAAAGCAAAACAAACATTCTGTATAACCCTTTTAAAGGTAAGAAAGGAGAGATTTCCAAAGCCGCAGAAAAAAGATGCTCTGTGGTCTGTGTTATGGATATACAAAAAGATTTTAACTTAAGATTAAAAGAAAAAAGCTTAAAAGCTTGAGAATTTTCTTTGAACAATTGATCCAGATCTTTCTGGTCTAGAAATACTGAGAAAATTGTAAAAAATCTAATTGATCCTGTAAGATGCCAAATCTATTAAAAAATACACTAAACTCCCTCCTCCCCAAAAAACAACACCAAAAAAGTTATCTTTTACTTCTGCCATTTCAAGTAAAAAGAAAAGACAACAGTTCCTCTAGTTGTCTGGCCTTTTTCCCCAACAGAAGTGTGAGGTTTGTAATAAATGAGCAATGGACAATTATCACTGCTCTGCAAGCATCTACAGAAACATTAACAAGGAAGATCCATGCTTACAACACGAATTGGCAATTTCTTTAGAAGATATGGAGATGCTTCTAATTCAAACAGCGGGCATTTTGGTACATTATTAACAGCTCTAGCCTGGGTCACTATTTTATGCTGACAATGCTTGCTTTCAGATAGGAAAAGTGAAAAAAGCTCAAGCCCAAAGAGATATGAGTCAGAAGAGTCCTATCTAATAAAATACAGGAACTGAGTATCTGGAGCAGTGGTACACTTCTCATCATTCTGCAAGACTCAGCTTAGAGGGTAACAGTAGCACCTGTAGAGAAGAAATAAAAGATTAATTTGACATTAACCAGCAAACAAAGAATAGACAACTAAGAAACACTTTGCAACTTTGAATGAATCAAAAATTTTAGAGTGATGAAATAGATGGTTACTCCAACCTAAAAATATATAGATTTTTTTGTAGTGTTTTTTAGCCAACTATGTTAGTTTCAAGGAATAAATAGATATTCAAAGAGACCAATTTTGTCAGACATGTACTTGCTATGTGATTCTGAGTTCCTGAGTAGTTTGGCACAAATTCTGTGGGAAATATTCTGGAGTTCTTTATCAGAAAATCTCATCTAACTGTTCTGCTTGAAGAGGCTAAGGAACAGATTATGAAATGGTTCAGATAGAGGGTAGGACGACTTAAGGGGGTAGGAGCATTCCATCCAGAGATGTAGACCAGAGCACATAAGCTCCAGTATCCAAAGAGTGTATAAAAAGAAACACTTTAACCTGTCCATACACTGTTATTTAAGGATGCACATTTCTCAGCTATTATTCATTACTGCACAGTTACTAAAAATGCAGGTACTGATGTTAGTCAAGTTTGTTAATATTGGTTAGAAAGAAAACTGTAGCCTGAAACCACGATTGTATGGAAAGAAAAGGAGTTGGGTTGCGTTCTGAGCAGGTTATCTATTACCAAATCATTAACTACTTCTGTCCTAAGAACTAGTGGTCAACTGGCCCAGAAGGGTACTTTATCTATGCAATATTTTGTCAGTAATACGAAATAATAAGTAAATGTGGCTCTGTTGCTATTTATATTTGTAATTAATAGGCCTAAATATAGAGGTCTGAACCTTATTGGAAACTCTGATTTGATCATTCTTTATTCAGAAAAATGCTTTATTTACAAGAAAATACTACCTCCTCCTTGTAAGACTTTGGCAAAAGCCACATATAATGGTTGTATGTGAGAAAGCCTAGTATCCTGATCTAGCTGAATTTTGAACTCACAAGAGATTAAATATTTTGTCATTGCATTTACATGCGGGAGGCTCAGGAAGCGTCTGGCTGAAGCAGAAAACCTGGACCTATCGCCATCATCCATTCCAGAGCCACACAGGCCCGACGTGCAAAGCTGATCCTTGAGTGCAGGATCACAGAAAAACTTCTGAAGCACGCAGTGGAACTCAGTAACTAGCAAACCCCTCTGTGAAACCTTGTAGCTGAAATGATTTTTCAATCTATTAATTGAATAGAGAGAATAAATCCGATTTCATCTATACGGGCCGAGGTGTCCCGGTGGTGGCGGCAGCGCTGGGGCTGTGCCGGGGCTGTGCCGGGGCTGTGCCGGGGCTGTGCCTCTGACTGGGCCGGCCCCAGCACAGGGCACGGCTGAGCCCCTCAGCCCCGGGGAAAGCCTGGGCAAGGGAGGACAAAACGCTGCCCGGCAGCCAGGGCTGAGCCAGGAGAAGCGAGCGAGAAACAGCCCTGCGAGCCCCGAGGGGACAGCGGGAGCAGGGCCGGGGGCAGGAGAGAGCCGGCAGGGATGGCCCTGAGGCCTGGGAGAGAGCCCGGCCGGGCAGGTGGACGTGCCCGGAGGGGAGCTGCACCCATGGAGAGCCCAGGCTGGAGCAAGCTTATCCCGAAGGATTGCAGTCTTTGCCAATGTCCCAAACTGCATCATGAGGAGGAAGGAGCCTCAGAGAGGCACTGTTAATGGACTGAATCGGGGATGAAAGAGTGAAAATGAACCTGAGAAAAGGGGAAACGGGCGGAAGTTATTTTTCGTTTTTGTCTTTGTTTCTTACCATCCAACTCAATTTCAATTGACAACAATAAATTTGCTTTCCCTAGTCTGGGTCTTTTTTTGTCAATAATGGTAACTGGTAAATCCCTGTATTTATCTCTACCCATGACCTTTTTACCTTATTTTCTGCTCCCGTTCTTTGAGGAGAGGGAGTGAGAGAGTGGCTGATTGGGTGTCTGGTGGTTGGCCATGGCCAGCCCATCACAGAGACTAAATAAGAATAACCAAATTTAAATCAAATTGCAATATTTCTTTAAAATTTTTACCAGATGCAAAATCTAGTGTGTAAAATATAGTCAATAACAGATTTTCTGTTAAAGAGGCTTTATCCTTTTGTGTTGTTGAACTCAGGAGTAACTCCTCTCTAGCATTAAGCCCATGTTTTGGATGGGCTTCACAAACGCTCTGTATCAGTTTTGCAGATAGTGCAACCAGGTAATCCAGTGTGACTCATACACATTGGACTCGTTAGCAATTGATTGAAAACTTCTAATTCTGCAATGGCAATCACAATATGCCAAGAGAGAGGAAACTGATAACCTACACATTTCTTTCAAAAGCATAATGAAGCAGGAGCCTGGCATGCTGTGCTGGAAGTCCATTACACCCTTTCATGCAGGTTTAAAAAAATTTTTAAACAGAATTATAGTTTCTTTAATCTATTATACAAGCATTAACAATTGTATTTCTACTATGCTTTAGATTGCAGTACCAGGAGCAGTGAAAATGTTTTTTGAATTATTTTTTTTATCTCAGTAGTTTCTTACATTATCTCATATAATTTCTATGGTCTGGTTTGTTCTGCTGATTCAAAGCAACATCAGGCACCCAGGTTTTGCACAGGTCCAACAGAAGGTCCTAAGAGAAGGCTCAGTATTATTAGCAGTAGCAGTGAAATCCGCACAGCAGTCCATTAATTTTAGTAGAGGTAGAGCCTGGGGTTTCGCATGCATGCTTTGTTACCTTAATGAACTGGGATAAATATCTTAAATATCCTGGTGAGGCTTGGTATTCTCTGATTTCAGGTTTGCACAGATTTCTGATGTAGTACGATAGAGTGAAACTAATGCAAACAGTCAAACTTCTAGGTACAAGCCCTTTTGTCCTGAAAAATCCCTCTTGAATAAGTAATAAAAACATCTCAATACAAATGGTATATCTGATGAAGATGGTCCTGCTGTGGTGTAATTCTATTTTGTAGGTTAAAATACCACATCTGTGAATACTTTTAAAATGCAATTTTTAGACCACTAGTGGGTGGTTATTTCTCCTGGAGAGCTCTCAATTTGCTGTCGTATTCTTTAAAGTGAATTTTTACATACCCTCTCAGATTATATAATCTGCCATCAGTGACTTTGTATCCTATTAGTTGTTCTAATATGCTTGCAATATTATTTTTCCTGGCATATTCCTTGTGCAGGTGACGCACTGAGGAGCAACCTTTCAAAATCCCAGTGACGAGCAGTGTAATGAAAATATTTACCCATAGATACTTACTGTGGTCTGATTGGCACCTATCCTGACTGTCTATTACACTGCAAGAATTTAGACTTAAAACTGTCAAAATAACTCTATAATGCTATCCTGAGCTATCAAAGTTGTACTATTTCAGAAATAGTGTTTTATTAATTTTTTTTAGGCTAACTTGCATTTTGACCAATTTTTCTGTTCTACTATATTTATTGAGGAAACTCCTTACTGGTCATCAGTCAATTTATTAGTGAATTTATTGAGCTGTCCTGTATTCCATTTTGCAAATATAACAGTTAACACCAGTGTTTATACTTCTGGCATGATGTTCTGCTCATAGCTTGCTTTTATAATGTCTTGATAGATTTTCTATGTCTTCAGGAAAATTCAGGTATCTTTTGTATCTCATTTGCTGCAAAATGTTATTTTATGACACCAGCTGACATTAACTTATTAGGTTGTTTCTCCCAAATTTAACATTTAATTTTAGTTCTAAGGATTTCATATTCACTCTTTGTTTCCATCAGAAATAGAGAGTTCTCATTTTCCCTCCACTTAACAGGATGCTTCCTCTGTCTGTCAGAACAGTTGGCCCTTCTACCTCTCTCATGTCACACATTAAGGTATCATTGCTTCACTGCCATGAGTAGGACTTAGCTTGTTTGCAAGTATCACTTTCTATATGAACATCTCTGGGCTCATATCTCTTGGTTAGTTCTCTGTTTGTTAGACAAAATTAAAACTGTGTTGTTAAACTCACCATTTAAAGTATTTTTGAGATTCTGGCTCTGTAAGTTTTTCTCTCTGAGGGAGGGAGGGAGGAGGGAGGAGAAGGTACTGTGGGTATCTCCAGAATTGTAAATAATTTCTTCTAATATTCCTTTTTAACTGTTCTAGAGTTTGGGGAGTAGATGGATACTGCTGATGTTTTACCCTATGTATAGGGCCCAGAGTTGGATTTTGATGCTCCTTTTAGGTTACTTCCAACTCAGGATATTCTATGAGTTTAACTTTTTTTTTTTTTTAGGGTAATATTTTTCTCTGAGTATTTCAGATGTGATCTCTTTGAATTCCTGTCTTGTAAAGCAGTTTCTTAATAGTAACAACAACTGATAATCCATCATCACTTTCCTCAATGGGTTTCACATTTCTCCCAATTTTTTTTTCATTTTGTGAATAGCTTATTCCTCAGAAAAAACATACCTGAAAGGCCTTGAACAGCATAACTATACTTTTTCTTTCTTCTTAAATAAGCTTGCCACTTATATTCTAATCTTTTGTCCCTATGTGTATTAGAAAATGAGTGACTTTGTATCCTGTGGGTCATTTATCTGACTCAGGTCTTACAAAGTTTCAGCCCCATTAGCTTCTTCTACCTATTCAAACTTTCTGAGATTTGCACATTGATTTCAAAGTAGATGAAGCCATCTTTCTTTTTTTAAATTCTGACCCCCTACTTAGACCTGACCCCCCTTCATTAAATTGCTAAAAGAACTGAATATCCTGTTACAAATTATTTTAAAGCATATTTTCAGCAGCTCAAATGCAAGAGCAAGAATTCTTCAATCACTTCATCTTGGAAAAAAAAAGGCCATTATGAAACAGTGGAAAAAGCTGCAACTGATGCTATAGTTTTACAGAAAAACCAGCATAGCTATATAAGACACATGATGTATTTAGTATTTTGCTAATTGGTTTGTATCAAGTCTTCAATCATGATATCCATCATCACTACACTGCTGAAGTTCATTTACCATGTCTACTAATATCAGCTGCAGGTCTAGCCCCTTGATAGGCTAAAATGATTTACTTTTCTGGCTAAAATGATGTTTCTAAAGACCATTTTGGAATAAACAATGTTATGTGGCCAAATGTTCTGAAATATTATTGGCTCTAATTCAGTTACTACTTTTCTTATTACTAAGTAAAAACATTTTTGTATGTAAATGTTACATTACTTTGGGTTTTAAAAACAAGATTCACGGAGCATCCTCACAAAACTTGGTTTGGATTAAGTATTTTGCTCTTTAGAAGAAATTTGGAAAACTAGCCACAATTTTTTCTAGAAAATATATTAAATAGAATACTCACAACCTCTTAATCAGCTGGGAAATAATTTGTTTATTACAGTGTAGCACAGAATAATTTTAAATTGTTTTATTATATTTTTCATTCAATCAAATAACAAAGTACACATAAGAAAATATTCAATATACAGATTATTTTTGGTTAAAATAAAGTCCACACATATATGTGATCTCTAAGATTTTCCATTATATAAAAAGGAAAGCAAGCTGGAATTTTAGAGTTAACAAAAGAAGGGAGTTAACTGCCTCTCATTCCATCTGTATCCACAATGAAGTGTTGTTGATATATTTTCCAGGATGAGGCATTTCAGGAAAATCCCACCTTCTAACAAGGCTCTGAGGGAGAAATTTGGTCCTTGAGGCCAGTCAGAGAGACTGTAGGCTTAAACTGAATACTTATTTTATAGTAGCATTCTTTTTTTTAATCAGGTCACCATTCTTTGCTATTTTATTTTGTTTTATTTTATTTCAAACTGTATGTTTCTCAAATTGAATTATTTTTCAATTTAATATTATTTCTCTACTAAATTATTTTGTAAATAAAACTGTATAAAATCCAGACGTTTTGAATTTCATCTATACTTGAACCTAATCACGAGCTGTGAATCCAATTCTTCTTTTCTCTCTATTCCTATATTTCTTTGGTTCCTCACATCAAAGGACTGGGTATAGTTTGAGTGTGGCCAAAGTGTAATAAGAATCAGACACAGGAGAACCCCGGGATGGCAGCCCATGGTTAGTCTACGTCCTTGGTAGTGCCTTGACTGAATGTTGTCTTTCTGAATGTCTTTATTATTCCCCATTTGTATTAATGTGAGAAATTCTGTTTAGCTTTTGATTATTCAGTGAATTGGATGTTCTTCCTCCCCAGATACAGTCTGTCATCCCATTCACTTTATCTCACTCACAGCACACTAAAAAACCCACAAGCTAAAGCCTCCAACTAGTTTTCTTAACAGCACCAAGTTCTTACACAGTTCATATCTGGCCATCTCTCTGTTTTCAGTCAGTCATCCTCCAAATGGCAAGCTCCTAAATTTCCTTACTAAACATCCAGAAATAGCTCACTGTGGGACTCCCCTCCTGGCTCCTTCCCTGTTTGCCCCTAACTAAAGACTTGATTTTTCACGCTGAATAGCTCCTCATACACTGCACTGTCTGATAATTATCTTTTGATTGACTCCCAGCTCTGCCAGCCATTCTCTCCCTTCACTCTTTCAGAACTTAACTTCAACTCATATCAAATTCTACTTCATTAATGACTGTCACTGTCTCACTGCAGAAAGCTTCTCAAAACTTTTGACTTCTCAAACTAGATCATGTGTACATGTCTCAAATTAATTTCACTCCCATTTGAGAACTTGCCAAGAAGATACAGCACATTGCTATGAGTTACTGTGGCCACAAGACATTATTTCAAATGCAAACAGTAATTTGCTTTACTATAGCCTTTAA
This sequence comes from Geospiza fortis, assembly GCF_000277835.1. Classification (NCBI taxonomy): domain Eukaryota; kingdom Metazoa; phylum Chordata; class Aves; order Passeriformes; family Thraupidae; genus Geospiza; species Geospiza fortis. The sequence continues at coordinate 2,523,249 of NW_005054359.1, read as the reverse complement.
TTAGTATGCAATTAACCTGGATATGTCATCACTACATGGCTATTATTATTAATTATTCTATGCTAGCCAGGGCAGCTGATTTTCTCTTATGTTTCCTCAAATACCATTAACAGTAGGTTTCTGAGCACTTCAAAAAGCCAAACTGTGCCCAGATTGTTAATGTTCTCTGACCTTTGGGGAAGCCTAATTAGAATAGTTGGAGAATTTCAAATGGAAATAAGAGCATAGCAATTTATAATTAGGCTTAAACATTTGGCTCCAGAAATGGTTCAAAGGAAATTAGATTTCCTTGGTGGTTTACCATGAACTTAAACAAAATATTCTGTACATTGAAGATAAACCTGTTAGAATATGATGTGCAGCCATGAGAAGGCATCCTAACAGCAGATTTTGTATTTTACCAAAAGCTATCCACTTTTTGTCTCTTTTCACATTAGTTATCTTAGTTTCAGAGTCAGTGTTTGGAAGCAAGAGGAAATCAAAAATGCTTTGGTATTGGACTGATAGTTTGTCTGAGGGAAGAAGAGATTGAGAAAGTTTTGTTTGGATCCATATTTAAATTATGTCAGTAATATCTAAGCAGGATACAATTACATAGAATAACAAATCTGTCTCTTGGTCTCAGATTTCGTCTGAGATTATCATTACAGAAAGTACAAGTGTTATCACTGCTTCCTTAGAGACGTTTAATGGAAATAATGATTCATTGACTATTTAGAATTATTTGATAGATTCATAGAAACATTAAGACTGGAAAACACCTCCAATATCTTTGAGTTCAGCCTTTGACTGAACATCCTACAACTAAACCAAAGCAACAAGTTTGTCCATGTCCAGTTATTTCTTGAATACTGGGAATTTTAACTACACAACTTCCCTGGGCTGACACTTCCAGTGCTTCATAACCTTGCAATGAAGAAATTCTTTCTGATGTCCAACCTAAACCCCCCTGGCATTGCTTGAGGCCATTTTCTCTTGTCTTGCCACTAGCTGCCTGTGAGAAGAAGCCGTACCCACCTGGCTACACCCTCCTTTCAGGCAGTTGTAGATCGATAAGGTGCCCCTCCGAGCCTCCTTTTCTCCAGGTTAAGCAAACTCAGTTGCTCCTCACAGGACTTTCCCTCTTCAACAGCTCTGCTGCCCTTCTCTGCACACACTCCAGCACTTCTATGTCTGTCCTGCAGTGAGGGGCCCGGAACTGAACACAGGATTCAATGTGTGGCCTCACCAGTGCTGAGTACAGGAGAACATTCACTGCCCTGGTCCTGCTGGACACAATATTGCTGGCACAAACCAGGATTAGACTGACCTTCTTCTGGGCACATCTGGATTGTGTTCAGTCAGCTTTTGACCAGCATTCCCAGGCCTTTTTCTGCTGGGCATCTTTCTAGCCATTTTTTTCCCAGTCTGTGGCATTGCATGGGCTTGTTGTGACCCAAGTGCAGGATCTGGAACTTCACCTTATTGAACATAATGCAAGATGGGACCATTGGCCTCGTCCCATCATTCCAGCCTGTCAAGATCCCTCTGCAGATCATTCATACCATCCAGCAGGTCGACATTCCCACAGAACTTGGTGTCATACAAAAACTCATTGTGGATTCGCTTGACGCCCTCATCCAAATCCATTTTCCTACACGATATGTTATTGCACAATAGCAAAATAACAGAAAAAGGGAATTAAGGTGCAATAGAGCATGGTGGAGAGGAAAACCCAGTTCTTATATTGTCTCTATCATTGTCATCTACAGGGAAGGATCTGTGGCTCAGAGCTGTAAATTTAAGTGTTTCTAGTCTGAAAAAGCATGTTGAGACTGTGAGAAGGCGGTAACACTGTGAACCCAGCAGTGTGCAGGGATACATTGACTTAGCTTTAGGTGTTAGCTGCTGAGCTGAAAGCATTACAGCTGTATTAGGCTCATGCTATATCCTCACTTACCAGTCAAGGCAGGCACAATTAACCCAGCTCTAACCTTGCTCTGCAGAGAGCCCTACCTCCAGCCCACACCACAATGTGCATTTGTTCCCTCCCTTCAGGAGCCAGTTCATCAGTCCCTGACACAGCATTGCCTGAGGGAGGAGGCGTGCTTAGCTGCCATTAGTTACCATTTTCTGCACACCATTCATTTTTTCCTCATTGGTCATGTCAGCTAACAGTTTGCAGAGGTTCTTTCAGTAGTACCATTTCTTCTCCTTTGTGTAGTGTCCAGCACAGGGCTAAGAATGAAAGAAGAAAATCAGTGCAATCTCAGCAATGTGGCAGTGACTCCTCTCCCCACAATTTGAAGATGAATTGATCCATGTTCTTCTCCTAAATTATTACAGTAAGAGAGAAAAGCAGATTTTTCCACTAGGACTAGATTGGTTCTAAGCCAAACCATCAGTATCATAGTGTACGGCGATACTCAAATTTTAATGAAATAAAGGCCATGAGACACAGTCACTAAACAATGATTTCAAAACAGCTATTACCACCATAGCAGCATTGATGTTTTGCAAATGAGATAGGTATCTAATCTCGTTATTGCACCTAGATACAATTGTTTAGACATTCAAGTGTTGTATTAAAAAATTGTAGGCACTATGGTGATTAGCTTGTAGGATTATAATTTTTAACCTGAAGATGTGGACTATTTTTTTCTTTAATCAATAGCAAGAAATGAAGAAAGAGTCAGACAATAAACTAGGAAAATGTTCTGTACTGGCTGTTCCTCCAAAGCAGTATTAATTAATGCTCCTCTCATTTTTGGCCAAGGGGATAGATAGCTTAAGATAAGTTTCTCTACCTAACATAGTTCTGTGATCATGCATTTCATTTTACCATTTTTATCAACATGAGGATATAAGAAAGGAGAAAAAAAATAAAAAACCTTTCATGGAGCACAATCTTAAGTTCTCAGAACTCCATGCTAAGTAAATACAAGTTAAAGCCCTAAAATAATATCATTTGCAAGCTCTGAAAACCAGGAATTTTGTATGTAAGAAATCTGTGAAAAACCTAACACCTTATGATAACCCATATGTGTCCTGGCTTCTCTTTTGTTCTCATTGTTATATTGACCTATTTTCTAAGGATTTATTACTGCTTATCAGATACGTTCATGAAGTATGGGTAAAAAAAAAAAAACCAACAAATTGTTGATACAACTTTTTTTTTTTTCTTTTTTTTTCTTTTTTTTCTTTGGATGACTGTATGCTGTAACACACAGCTTATCTTTTTTCTCTTTTTTTTTTCTTTTCATTTGCCTTAGTATTTAAACAAATATTTCATTCAAAACCTGGAAAAAAGGATGAGGAAATTGTTTAAGAATATGCTTTTAAAGCATCAGACTACTAGCGTGAGTCTGCAGTAAAAAAATGTTTAAAGATTTGTATGAAATTAATTTTTTTCTTCTGGAAATACCTTTCTCCCAGATTCTATGCAACTTTTATCAGTAATATTCCAAGGTCATGGTCATCTTTCAAGATCTGATTTCATGTTTTTATGGATATTTCTGATGGCAAATACCTGAAGAGAAGCACTGGCATTTCATGTCAGTGTTGGAATTAGAGAATGGTCTATTATTTTGCTCTTGTGATTTATGATAAACCTAGGAACACCACATCTATTTCATCTAAATCTCTAGAGTGTTGTAGACTCTTCAGAGACAGGAAAAAACACTTCAAAAGATTCCTTTTTTTTTGCAGGCAAAAGATAATTACCGAACAAAAAATCCCATAATTCTACACTGATAAGTAGCATACCTTTGTATCATATCAGGAACGAGTCTTGAAAATCTGTTTACCTGGCAAGTCACTATTTTGTCTTCTCTGAAAGAATTTTTCCTTCCTGATTTGTGTAATGAACTAATGTTCATTAATGACTTAATGGTCAGAAAACAGACCTTTGGCATTTCATAAAAAATACTGGAATGTATGTGGGAGAAGAGACATCCAGAAAAGTGTGCACTCTCAGGTACAAAATCATTTACTTGTTCTGGAGCATAAAGTCTGCTATTACCTATAAAGCTGGTCACAAGTTCCCCTTCAAAAAGTACAATATGGCAAGAGATTTAAGATGCCTCTTGGGATGTATTTCTTTTGATTTTTCAGTTCTACCCTCAAGTGTTCTTAGCAGCGTAATTCCATGCAGAATTTGCTGATGCATCCATAAAATAGAAGTGTTTCTAATCTTAAATTTGACTCAATGCATTCAATCTCCGTCCTGTTTAGACCATGATTTCTAGACCTAGAAATTGCTTCTTAATCTGTTTTCTTTGTTCACAGCATCTTTTTTGACACAGATGTAAATGGATGGTGGGTGAGTGTCGTTAAGTCAATACAGATTAGAAAGGTTCGTATGGCCTCCTGTCCCATAACTCTTCTACCATTCTTGGAAAAGGATTCACTTCCTTAGAATTCCTGTCTTCGAAAAAGTTGATTGTGATTACTTATTTGTTGAAGAGGTGCTTTGGTTTTAGATGTGTAGTCAGAATATCAGCTGACAGCATCTATCTGTGCAGGCATAAAAGAGCCAGTATAAATCTACAATAACTGTATATGCTCAGTCATTTCTTGCTGCATTCCTCATTTATTCATAATTCTAATTAAGCTTCATCTCTAACCTCAGCATGGAATGGATCAAATTCTGAGCTTGATATCTATAACAGGTTGGAAAAACAGCCTTCAAAGACTAACTCAGGTACAATTTCATTGCTCTCCTTGCACCTAAAATTTTATGCCAGCTACAGAAATTCAAATTTTAAGATACTATTAGGTACTGATTTATGAACCTCAGAATCAGTAGTGTCATAGTACATTTTTAAAAAAGAGTATTTATAAAAAAACCTGTATTTTCTAAATCTGGTTTAGGCATTAATAAAGTGTTTTTTATCTCTATTTCCCTCGCTGGCTATTATAATTCTAGTTCTACTCTTTACAATTTAGCTACATGAGGATAATGTACTTTTCCTGATTCAAGCTGCTATAATATTAGCAACACAGTTGGAAATATTCTTACATAAATATGCATATAGTCCCTTCCTTGCATGTTAGAATAACATCCACGCAAATGGCTGCAAGTTCCTGATGCTCTGTTAATTGGAGCCAGAAATGCTATCAAAATTTATTTAAAACATATTTGACTGACAAGTAATATACTCTAAATTACTGCTGATATTTTTGACAGACACATCTAATTACTGCTAATTAGTTCTGAATTAATTATAATATTACATGTTTACATTGATTAGTATGCATCAAAGTGCAAATGGTCATTCTGAGGACATAATTTATAGTTCCACATAAAGGAAAACAGGCAAATCTGGTATTGAAAAAGAAAAGTCTGTGAACAGAAGTGTTTCTGCACATAATGATACACTCCACATGGCTTGCCAAAATAGGGCAGTATTTGAAACAAACTAGAAGCAAGTAAAAGAATAGTAGTTGCAGTTCTGCTATAGGACTGAGCAGTTTTTTCAGCTCTATATGAATTAGCCATCATAACTAAGACTGCCGTATTTTCATTAAGAAATAAGTAAAAGAAATTCATATAATTCTTTGGGAAAAAAAATCTCAGTTTCTCTCAGAAGCTCCTTCCTTCCTTTCCTTCCTTCCTTCCTGGACAATAAAAAGCTTTCCTTTATACAAGGAAAAGCTTTCAGTGAGGGTAAAATAAGAATACCTGTGTGTAGCTGCATATACTCAGATAAATTAAAAATATATGAGGCAGTATGTTCAGCTACATCAGACAGCTATAACACTGAGGAAAAGAAAAATCCTCCTGTCCTCCTGCATTATTTTGTTTGTGTTTGCACAAGAGGTTATGTCAAGAATTGAGCTAAAACCCAGCATGCTTCCTGCCTGTGATTTTCATGTCCCATTTCAGGTTAAAGGATTGTGTGATGCACTCAGTGTTGTAAGAATTATTCAAGGTTCTGTTGCCTGTTACTATTAGTGGCATTACAGCAGAGAGTCAAGGAAAAGCCTTGGAACCAGCATTTCTGCCCATGGCTGAGTACAAAGGAGTGAAAAAATGTTCTTTAATTACAAATGACTTTATCCCTCAAAGCATATTCCAGAGCTCATCTCAAGCCTCTAAATGAGCATAGAATAATAAATGAGCAGCACATTCTTGAATCCAGTAAAATGTGCCCAAAAGGCTGGTTTTGCCCTGCATTCAAAACATTAGAAATGTATCTATGAGAAATGTATATTTTGACTTAGTGGAATATTATGAAAATGCAGTACAGAGTACCATTTGACAGATCACAGTGACACACAATGTCTTTCAATAGGTAAGAAAGTCTGGGACTTCTTTTATTGACAGTGAGGCATCTGATAAATTCAAAACAAGAAGCAACTTTTCTTATAGGGATTGATTGGTTTTGGTCTGGTTTTGGTGTTTTTTAGCTCCTTGCTAAAAATTAAAACCCCCTCATAGAATGAAATAGTTTAAAAGGAAGAACTATTAGAAAGAAATCTGTCCCCTGCAAGTTTCTTTTCTAAAGCCAGAGCTTCTTGGACAAAATTCTCTACCTTTGTTATTCAGTGAATTTAATGATCTGAGGTAGTCATGAGTTTACCCTGGGAAGAAGGTGCTGCTTATTAGCAAAAGCATGTGTTATATAGTGTGATCAATCAGTTTTGTAGCTTTGCAGAGGCTTTGTTCAAACATTGCCTAATGAATGTCTCTAGCCTTAAAATATTCTGTTGTCTGGAGTGCTCTGTAGAGTCCTATAAGTTGAATTGCAGCTACACTACAGGTGTATTTGATCTGGGGTTTCTTACAACTGAAAGAATTATGAAAGAGTTACATGCTGACTTTCTTTTCAACTAGGCACATCTGGCTGCTATTAGTTAAAGAAAAATATCTTGCTTCCTAAGCAGATTTAATACATAACAAACTATCTAACTATCTAACAAACACACACACAAAAATAGCCCACCAAAATAAAGCAAACGAACAACAACAAAACAAACAAAAAAAAAATCGAAACACCTTTTCTAATTCTCCTGTATTCTTTATGATTTTTTCCAGCTACAAGCAGTTTATGTGTTTGAATGAAGAGTGCCTAATCATAAATTATATGTACCAGCCTACTTTGTCATGAGTTAATGCCCAAGTTCATCAGGTATCAAAACAATGCTGTTGACAGAGCAAAGAGAAAACAGACCTTCCCCTCACCTCCTTATGAGATGCTCAGAAGGCACAGGTTAGGACTGTGGACTATCTGTCCTGGGACTTAAGGGTTTTTAAGCTACATTTAACTGCATTTGAAATTATTAGCGTAGAATGAGCCAAACTATCCTTTAACAGAGAGGATGGATAGAAAAATAAAGTTCTGCAATATCTAAAAGCATTACATGATAATGTGTCATATTTTTTACACCAGTTTTGCTTTACAGGTTTCATTTGAAATACAAGGCTGAGCCTGGAACAACTAACAACAACTAAGTATACATGAATAAAACTGTACCCTTAATCCAGGTTAAAATGTGCTCTTTCTGCATTTCAGTCACTGCAGTGCCAGCCAGGAAATGAGAGTGATAGGAAAAAGACTTCAAACAAAACTCAAGTTGACTAGGCTACTTTCATGGAAGAAAGTGTCTTTTTACCTTTCTGCATTACCAGACAAAACTAATTTCATTTGTGAATCACTTTCTAAAATGTAAGGTCATATTACAGAACAATTTATTCTATGTGCATATAAAGCTTGTAACATCTTCCAAAAAAGGGACCAATCAAGCATTAACTTCTCCTCAGAGTATTTTTATTTCTCAAACTGTTTATTCCTTTACATGCTTTTATTTTTTGTGGGTGTATTTTACTCTCCTGCTGTAAACATTGCCCCGCAGTTGGATACACAAAATTAAATCATTTAATGGATTTGTGGTTCAGTTGATTGAGGTCCCTGGGTCTCTCTGCGCTCCTGGCAGCCATCTTATTTGGTCTGTTACTGTCATTCACTGTCATTTCCACTTGGCTGGCACCTGTGACAGGTCAGATTACTGGATGTGCTCAAAATATGATATGAAAGAGAGGACTGTGATTCTGATACTGATGGGTAGTGCTCTGCTTGTTACAGCTATCTGAGGAGATCTTAGTAAATGCAGTTTCCTCAGGTTGTTTGGGGAGTCAGTGAAAGAACTGATGGTAAATTGAGGGACCATCTGTGTACATTTACTGATAAGCTGATGCTTTCTGAAATGCATTTCCATTACATGAGTATTGTTAAAGGCAGAAGCTGGTTTTCTGACTCAGGATTATTTTATAATAAGTTACATATTTAAACACTGGCAAAGTTGAACACCATTTCATCTATCTTTTGTACATTTATTTCTGTTCTGTTCAGCTAAACAATTTCAGGTTTTGGGTTATTAAATTAATTGTGTAGCTTTTCTCAACTTCCCCTACCACAAGATCTCCATTTTCTTACAAAATAGCTACATAATTTAGAGAATATGCCAAGATTTTTTTTATAACAGTTTAGTGAAAGAACTCAAAATATTTAATATATGTGCTATTAAAGAACTTGACAGTTTGCAGAAGAATTTGGAACATTTCACTGCTAGTAGTGATTCAGAGACAGATACTGCAGCAGCTTCAGCAACTGCAGTCAGTGAATTACTGTGACTCAAAATAGATTTATAAAAATAAAATTTAAAAAAGTTGGTATGCCAATTATAAAAGAGAAAAAAAAGTCTAGTTCTGGACGAAAATAGAATTGTAAACAAAAATGATGACATCTCAAAAGATTAATACTATCTGTTTTTTTTTCTTCAGTAGAATGTAAGAAAAAATTATAGTAAAAGAGAATATATATTTCTATAAAAATGTCTCTGAGTTTTCATGTAACTTTGTAGCTCATTTAATTCAAAGTGTGAAGCAAAATTTATTGGCAATGCAGCATTAAATGAAAATGCGAAATTCACATTTCATATAAAAGGAGAACTGGGATGAAGTTAGCCAGTCTGCTTTTGCTGTAAGGGTAAAGATAATTAATAACTCAGTTTGCACTATTGTGAAGGATCTAATGTAGATGATGTAGAATAAACAATGCTTAAAATCATGATATATAGGGATTAGGTGGTCATCTACAAATGGATGAAAACTTGATTTCCAAATTTTCTGTGTTCTCCAATTCTACCAGATTTTGTTATAATCCAGTAGTGCTTACTGTTATAAGAAAGAATTTTGATCTCTGTTGTTTTGTAAGGACAGTCATGCCTGTACAAACCTTGCTTTTTCAGGAACTTAGTGTGGATACTTTTGATCATAAAAGATGTTATTTCTCCTGTTTACACACCAAAAAGGGTTGTGGTTAAAAAGAAATTGGCCTTTCTTTTACATTAACATGTGGTTATGGGGCTAATAATGATGTTTAAAACCATCTCTACGGTCTCTTTGCACAATGTATAAGATATAAAATGTCGCTCCACCAAACAGCTAAATTTCTTCTGCTGAAGAGTTATTAGGGAAAGTGTAAAATACACTGCAGAGGACATGCAGAGATTTATTTTACATTATAAATGGCAAGTTCTTTCTGAGAAATGTTTCAAGGAAACCAGAATATTTATTTTCAACACTCAAAATCCTGCAGAAAATATGTAGCCTGAAGAAGTGGAGCCAAAATCTATCAAAAGGCCTCATCTCTGATGAGGCTTTCAGCTGTCTGATGGTTTGGGCTCAGAAAAGTAATGAAAAAGCCATGAAATAAAAATAATTTGGTGTAGCTGTTATGTGGCAAAACAGAATTATACAGGAATAATAAAATAGCTGTGAAGAAAAATATTTTGAAAGTATTTGTAAAGACTGATTTGAAAGGAAGAATAATAGAAATGTTTTGTTTGGTTTTTTTTGCTTATATTGATCCAATATGAAGAAGTTTCCAAATATGTTTTATGCATGATGTTTCTTGTCTTGTGCCCATTAC
>NW_005054359.1:2492858-2513268 GCF_000277835.1 Geospiza fortis | reverse complement strand
TCATGGGATCATTCCACACTCTGGAGGATGTGAATATCCTGGCAGATACTTTTGCCTTGGAAAAGAGGTACCAACGACTATCTCTGAAACTCTATTAATATATGCCTTCTTTCAGCTGTCATCTGGGAGCATGAAGAGAATGCAAAGGAGCAAAGCTGGTTCCACTGACACACTTCTTCCTTGTCCCACTGACCTGTCCTTGCCCATAGAGTCAAAATTCAAAGAGGGCAGCTGATAGTCCCTAATGGAAAATCTCTGGCACATGCAATTCTCTATGATATGTACCCAAGACCTCCAGCTATCTTGCAATTTTACCTCAAAATGCCTACCATAGCCTCTTCGCTCCCCTTAAAACTAGAGGACCTAGAGAAAGGGAGTATGGTGCCTTTACACGGTGACTTCATCCCTCACAGACCTTCCTGCATCTAGCAGGAGAAGCACAATAGCATTTGGGAAGATTCTGAAAGAAGGCAGGAGATGGGATTCCTCACAGATAAAAATTGAGATAATTCTTTTAGGTATGAGGAATGAATTAATGAATTTTTCAGAGCAAATAGATTTGAGGAGATGACGCTGTTATTTGTGTCATGTTACCTGCCTACATGAAGGTTTCCACTAGCATTTCATGTAATTTAATATGATGGGTTGCAGCAGAAATTCAAATTACAATCATATCAGCTCCCTTCTTGTCTGGTACATCATGTAAGTCTGAAACCATGTGTTAGCATTAATAAACAGCAAATTTATACCTGCAAAAAGACAGTAATTTCATTATTAGTAATATCTTTGCTAAGGCAGATAATTCACTTTCCTTTCCTCTACCTTGTATTAAAGATGAAACAGAATTGTATTTTTACAATTACTGGACTGAGAGAAAATTAATGTCTTCTCTACTGAAAAATTTAAACCTTCTATTTTTCTTCTTCCAAATCTTGCAAGAATAGTTTATCAATTACTTCAAAGAGAGTAAAAAATTGTATTGTAATTAGACAGTTTATGGCGCATGAATGCTCAGAACATAAAAAAAATCTGAGTTATTTATTTATTTGCTACTGTCTAACAGAATCAAGATACTGTATAATTTATACCTTAGTAGAAAAACACATGTTAAAGGCTTGCTATTTTTTTTTCTCCTGCAAAGGAAAGTTTAAATTAAGAACCCTACTGTAAGCCTCACTGTGTCCATTTGTGCATATGTTATCCAGACCCTCATCCAAATAGACATTTTTTAAACTGAGTACTCTTTTTTTCACCTTTTCCCCCTGGAGTTTATGTTCCTCCTTTAGATCTTTGAAAGATCACACCCTATAGAAGGAGTTAGTAATCTTAGAATTGGCACTGCAACATTTAGAAGGTCTTACAATGATACAGATCACTTGAAAAAAATCTGCCAGATTCTGCTGTAAATATTACCTGTTGAGTAATATATTTCCATTCAATGGAGCGGCACCATCAGCAATACTCTGTTCAATACTCAGTGTTAGATACATAATGGTAGTAACTGGAAAAGTGTTTACTCTGTCTCCTATGATGACCATCAGGTGATAGGGTGCTGCACCTGCCTGAATTAGGAAGTTAGCAGATCCCGAAACTGGAGCATCACTGTAGAGGTTACAACTGTGCTACAGCCCAACTAGCTAGCACTCCCCCAAACCAGCACCACTTTGGAGCCAGCATGGCAGAGTGGCTGTCCTTAGCAAATATTTTGCATCTAGCCATCTGTTTTCCATGCTAATTGCATGTGTGCATAGTTTCTTGTGCCAATTTTCGTCAGCACTAATGAATGGTCTCAGGCACTTTGCTTCTATGGATGCAGCTCCCAATCCTCATATACACCATGGCTGGATTTAGTTTAATGTTAAAAAGCAGATATTTTTTCCCAGGTTATTTCCTTATTTACAGAAAACTGCTTGAAAGTTTCTAGGACTGAGCAAGTACTGTGCTAAATTTACATCACATAGAGAAATATAGACAGACCAAGACAACTGTTCACTTACTAACAAGCCACATCTGACATGTGGTGTTCCTTAGTTTTGCTTATCTATTGGCTATTTTCTACCATTTATTGTAAGTTTTCTGCAGACTATATAAAGAAAATGTGCAAACTAGAATTTGAAATATTTCTTACTTTTCTTACTGGTCCACAAGTCCAATTCAAGAACACCACTGTCGTAGAATCATAGAATCACAGAATGTCTTGGGTTGGAATGCACCTTAAAGATCATCCAGTTCCAGCCCTCCTGCCTTATACAGTGCCACATGTAGTAGTGGTGTCTGCAGCCTCTCTTTGGATTGTGTTCAATTAAATGTTTCTGATTATCTTAAGCTTTTACTTTCTTCTTCCTTCTCTGTCACAGAATATTCAGCTGCCTTCACAATCTTTGAGTCATATAACCTTACTGCAGTGTTAGATTTTTTCTTTCCTTTTCACTTAAAATAGCCACTATCTTCCCATCTCTGTACCCTTTCCACTTTAAAAACTGTAATAAATATATAATGCCCTTTAATTTCATCAATAGCAAGTTATCATATGAGAAAACAATCATTTTTTCTATGGATAGTTCTTCTATCCAATTTTCCTTTGGTTGTATTAGTGGTACTCAACATTCTTTGAGAATGTGCATTGTTCAACATGCCAGATGTAAAAAAATTGCTTTAGTTTTTAATATCCAATTAAGTTTTACTTTCTGACAGTATTTAATGCAATCTCTGGTTGATATCTCTTAATGTGTCAGCTGAGAGAACATGGAAAAATTAATGTAGAGTTTTGTTTCATCACTCTAGCAAGTTTTATACCTAGGAAAAAGAATTTCCTTAGTTCTGCTTTTACACATTTTTCTTAGTAGACAATACTTTGTACCAAAAAAGCTGCCAAATTTTTCTTGAACAGTGATACCTGTGAAAATATGATCGCTGTTTTGGAAAACAAAATAATAACTTTATATAAAACAGTGGTTAGTACAAAAATTCAGTTTTCCTAGAAATATATTCTTATTTTATTTCCAAAATCATCATTTATAGATGCATGATCATATAGAACTTGATGCTCTATCTCAAAATTTCTTGAAGTGGAATAGGATCCCTTCAACAAGTCCACTTATATATCTGTATCACATATCAGCAGAAAAAATTTTATGGAAATGCACTGATGTGGAGAGGTATCATTATTTCAATATACTCATACATTTTATGAAAATAAAGTTAAAAAGACATAAACAATCCATTAGCTTCTCATTGTTATTACTTTAAATGCTGAACCAAAAAAGCAGTTTAGGCAATGGAGTATCCTTGTATTCATAAAAATGCTTCCCAAATGGAATGGATCTAGTAATTTTTAAGAGCTTAATATGAGGCTAACAAAGCAAACCCCACAATCCAGATTCTCAGCTGAAATGTAGTAGATGAAGCAGCTCACAATTCATCCTGATTGCCAGTCCAAATTCAAGCTTTTCAAAGTACATGGGGCCATCAGAAATGTTTCCTGATTTCCTCATTCATCAGAAGCACAATCAGTGGTGCTGGTAATGATCCACAGATTCCATCCTCAAACTAATAGCACAGAAAATAAAAAAAATCAGCTGTCCCACATTCACAGAGATATTTTCCTCTGTGAACAAAGACACCAAAACATTGGGCCCTGTATAATTCTGTAACAATCTATATGATTCATAGGTGTTCAAAAGTTATTTTAAAAGTGCTTCAAGACTCTGGTTCAAAATAGAATACTGTCATCATCTTAGGACATTTTTTCCATTTCTTTAGGGTTATCAGAGATATAATTTTAAAAATTCCAAACTAAAACCAGAGATTTATAAAGAAAAAAAGACTTTTTTTTTAAACTCATGTATTTATTACAGGACTTTGTTTTCTTTTTTCTCCCTAGGAGAACCAAGAAATAAAATATGAATAAAAGAATCCTAAAGTTGCATGGGACAATTGCATCACACATTTTTGATATTGAATTATTTACCCTCAGCTAGGGTGTTACTAGGTAAAAACTTTTTCTCCCTTCTCTGTAATAATTCATTCTACTTGCAGACCCCAGTACCTTCAACTGCTGCAACACAACATTTGACAATAAGGTTATTAATGGAAATATTAAATCTACCTCTAGGATGATCCTTAGCTAGTTTTACCAGTCATGTCCTTTAGGAAATATTTCTCTTTCTGTACATTGGGTTTTGCAAAATTGTTATTTACAAGCCTTATATTAGATTATATCTTTTCCAGTTTAAATAATCTGTGTATGGCACCATAACACGTAGGTTATTGAAATGGATTAAACCTACTTTACTTTCCTTTGAAAACTTGCTTTTAGTGAAATCAGAGTAATCCAGAAGGCTTCAAATGTCAAATACCCATGTGGTATTTTATCCTATTTTCCTTTTACTTTCTGATCTTTATTCATTTCATCAGAATGTTTTCTATGATCCTGTATAATGCTGTGATGATATTTATAAGCCTATGGTCAGGTGCTTTTTAATTTCTTCTTTTTAAGTTATCTGCAATGTATCTGAAGATATTTTTGTTTCTGGTCATATGAAGCTATGAGGAATTTGTCAAGACTAGCCTGGAGAGCAAACAAGGCACTACAACCATGTACCTCTTCTTTTTTAGACTTTGGCCTGTCAATATTCAAATACAGTTTCTATCACTGAATACTCACTAGGGATGTTTTTATACTCAGAAATAAGGATAGGAGACAAATCCAACAGCTTCTAAGAAATACATGCATATTCCTGCCACCAAAAAACTTATACAATCAAAGCCAGGTAAACACTTAATGTTGCCACATTTTCGTATTCACACTACAATGTGTTTCATGCTGTCTTGAGATTACTTTTAGGGAATTCATAATTTCTTTTTTTAAACTAGGCTGATATTTCTTTCTTTCTCCACTATTCTTTCTTGAGAAGCTGATGAATATTTTAAATTTCACAGGCATTTCTGAAAAAAACCCTAAAACCCTAAGTTTACCTCTCGTGTAATTTAATTTAGAACACTGAATTGAAATGTGCACAAACATAGGGAGGATATCTTTTCTAAGGAGTTCAACAAACATCAGTTCTTGCTCTCTTAGATAATTTTTTTCAGCATTCAAGTAGATAAGCAAAGTTTTTAAAATGTTACAATGACTTCTATGTACCTGATAGGATAAATCAGAAGTCTTAGAAGAGGAAGTGCACACATGCTAATTTTATTCTAGAGATATTAGTACACACACCTGTTAAATCTTTAATGAGTGCTTCCACTGTAACAAAAATTTCAATTTATTCATAAGTTAAAAAGTCACAGCTAGCAAGGACAGGAGAAAGCAGTCATTAACAAAGAAGCAAGTAAAATATTAGGAAATTTAAAGGAAATCTATGAAAGGGAGGTTGGGGTGGGAAAAAACATGTTTTACAACGTCTAGAGACAACCATCAAAGCTGGCACTGAGACTTGCAATGGATGTTTTTCATACAGGCTTTTATAATACAAATATCACACACTGAGTTTAATGCGTGCTGGAAAACTAATATGTCTCACAGAATCATAATATAAGAAAGGACTAGCCTAATGAATCATGTGTTATCTATTGTTCCCTGAGAATGGATCAGGGATTTTTTTGTATTACTTCCATAACATGTTTTTCCAATAACTCTATAATGTTCTGTAGTGAAAAATCTTAACTTTTAAGTTTTTCTAATTTTACATTTTTACCAAAACTTTAGCAGAAGCTTGTCTTGCTTCTAGAGTCTGATCTAAGTCTAGGTGAAGGCAATGAAACCTCATAACAACTACAACAGGAATGAGACAAAAGTCTCATGCAAGCCCTGATCATATGGTTCAGAATTTACATTCTACACCTCAGATTAAGGGCCAGTGACATTTATCAAAGTATAGCAGATTTGCTAAAAGTCTGCAGATTTATCAGCATGTTGTAACTTTGTAGTCCAAATCTGAATTATAAAAAAAAAAGTTGCTTATCTCTAACATTTTTCTTATTTCTTTTTCTGTCATTTTATTTCTGTATCAATATTAACAACAGAAATGCTATGTTACACAGAACAGTAGCCCAAATCCTCTTAATTCCCTTGCCAAACCTGTGCTAAGTAATCAATTTTTTTCTAACATTTAAGAGCCATCTTAAATTCTAGTTCAAGCACAGCTGCTTTTTTGTACTGAAAAATACAGACTTAAATGTTCACAAAAGAACATAATTTATCTTAATGATGGCATACTTGATGCATTACTGTACAGCACACAGAGGGCAGCAGTCCCACTGCTGGCTGATGTATAACTTCAGAGTCACATGGAATGCAGACCTAGAAAGCTGGAGAACAGACAGCTAACAGAACAGGAAATGTTTCATAGGTCAGTGTCAATAAACTGACTCTGGCTTGTGGTCTGAATCACATATCTCCAGGTAGAACTATAATAAAGAGCACATAAGGCTTTCCTTTTTTTACTGAGCACACAAAAGGGAAAACTAAAGAAATATCAGCTAGATGGATGAAAAGAATAACTGTCTTTTAATTATATATTTTTTTCACTAAAGGTAGAGATGCTATTTAAGAAAAGCAAAAAAAGAAAAGAAAAAAAAGTTAAACTACAGCACATGGAAGAGGGAAAAGAAGAATAAGATACATCCAGCTGGCATAAATGAACATAAATGAAATTAAGTTGCCTGAACAGCAGGAAACACAATTTGTGCCAGAAACTGTCAGATTTATCTCATCTGTCTCTCAAACAAGGCTATCAATCATTGTCTCATCCCTGTCTTCGGCATGGTTTTTCTTACCTCCATCTGGCTGTACTTTGGCAGTGGAGTCATGTTAGCTGAAATTCACTGTATCTCTTTGCTCATCTTTTGTTCTTCAGAATTTCAGCTATTTCTGCAAACCCTGGAAAGGTATTATTATGCCTATATAATTGAGCAATATGCAGATCCCTGGCAGGAATGGAGGCTGCATTGCTTAATGAACACTGACTTTGACCGATTCTCATCAAATATGAATTTTATTTCTACCTCTGCTGTAGACAGTGAAAATCTATCCTTCTATGTTCAGCTTTCCTCTATCTGCAAGATCTCTACTTCTATGCTGAAGCCTTCTTTGTTCATTATGAATTTCACAATTTATATATTTTGCATGTATTCATACATGTAGTACTTACAATAATAAGTAATATGCAATGTATTTTAGATTCCTGTAATCTGGGAAGAGGCAAAAGATACTTCTTTAGAGAAAGAATGTATAGTTTCATTACTGTGCATATGAATACAAAATGCACCTGCATGACTGTTCTCTGTTCAGAATCTTACATCATTAGGCTATAATACAGGAGGTAGCATCAGGGAGCACTGACATCTTTCTGATCTGTAAAGGAAGGCAAACTCGGAGCCCAGGGTGACAGCAAGGCAGGCAGGGCAGTGATGTCACTGACAAGGGCACAGCAGTAAAGCGCCCAGATGAGAGAGGAGCAGAGCAGTATTCAGGATCAGCTGTCTGACTTGGCATTGCCAGGCAAATTCACAGCGATGATGCACCTCTGAAGTCCATCCAGGGTGCTGCAGGTTGGTGGTCTGTCACAGATCAACAAGATGCTTAAATGGGAAGCAGAGGCAGGGATGCAACGTAGCTCAGCCAAGGACCACATCTGGGTGGCTCAGGATAAATGCATGTCCTGAATGAAAGGGGGCCAGCACTTTCTGCAGGGGTTCTCTTACAGCCCTTCTCTTACAGCTGCTCTCTTACAGCTGACCTTGAGCCCTCACTGCCAAGTCTACAGTTGATGGCAAAATTCACTCGGAGCTTGGACATTTAGTGAGTAAGAAATGTAGTTAAAGCCTATTTTTTTTTTTTTCTGGAATATATTTCATTGCATAAGTATGTGATAAATTGTATTGAACAGCGTGCTCTAAAGTAACTGTAACATTTGCTTAGAAAGATTTAGATAAGCATTGCTCAAGTAACTTGAGCAGACTGACTCCTCTTTTTCTGTTTGAAATACTCTTACACCTGCTAAGTTTTCACAGAGTTCTTTGTGACAGAAATGGCAAATACCAAGACCTTCAAGATATTTCTTCATCAGATACGCTTTAGAGAAAAAGATTTATTGATTCATACCCAGTAATGACTCAACCCCAGAAGTCATTAGTAAATCAATTCAGGAGGATTGCCTTTGACTCTAATAGTAATTCCATGCACGAATGGTTTAAATGATCAGTCTGGCAAGACACCATGTTTGCTTACCATTTAGAAATTACTGTATGACTAACACCTGTAATTTAAGAAATAGCTCCAAAAGCTTTCTGTCCAGTATATCTAATACTTTAGTTTCTCTGATCAGACCACATGAATTTCTGAATTCTAAATTGTTATGCTTTTTGTTATGACTTACACCTTTCAAGGATAATTCCCTTAAATTCAGAGCATGGATGATATTGACACATCATTTTTCAACTTCATAGATTTTCTTAAAAATGCACTTCATCAGTGATCTAGGACAGCAGGACAGTGATAACAGGCGTAAAAGAAGACATATTGCTTACAGAAAGCACCTTCGCTGTGGTTTTTTAGGTAATAATGCTGGAGCTGAGGCAGGAATATTGTGAAATTATCTGCTTTGCATGCATAGTAACTACTTCCAAATAAATGTTATCATTACTACATGATGTCAGTAACCCCTTTTGGAAAGTTGGAACTACCCACTAGAGCTTTCTTTCAGGCCTCAGATGTCAGAATAATGCAATGTACATTGAGGAAAATAGTACCACTGGGTTTACCTTTCAGACTGATAGAAATTAATGAATAAAGAAACACTCAATATTATTGATAGGATGTCTCAAACCAAGAGCCTGGAAGCTGTTCTTCTCTGATGTCAGTGGCTTATGATGATTATTGACTTATCTTTCTGATTTAAGTAAGACTATACCACAAATGCATTTTTCAGAACCTTTTTAATATTTGATCAAGGATAAGGTAGATTATACATCAAACTACTTGGAATAGCACAGTAAGATGCAAATGCTGGACAGAAAGTCAGTGAAAACTTTGATTGCTGTCAAAAAAGAGATTACAATAGTAGTGATCCATCAGATTTCCACTACTATATGGGAAAAGTATATCTGTTTTATGTATATCTGTTTTATGTATATCTGTTTTATGTATATCTGTTTTATGAAACTCTAATTAAGGTATCATCCATTATGAAGATGTCAAAAATACAGCCTATTTTCTCCTCATCTACTCCATGCATTGCTGCAGCTGCAAAGAAAGTGGACAGGATCTAATACAAAATTTAAGCTTGTGGTTGGAACAAAAACATGAGAAAAAAATGATAAATATATTTTAATCATGGAGAGTGCACTGTAGGATAACAATAGTATCATGAATTTATTATGACTTCTTGTGAGGAAAGGGAGTAGCTTTCACCAGTTTGAACAACTGTGAAGAAATGCACCAGCAATAATTTAACCTACACTGTTTTTTAGATTAATCATATCGCACATGTATAAACTTTCCTTGCTATGGTCATGTGAAATAGCGCAATTAAAATCATTCTTGGTATGTGCATTTCTCATGCCCAGTGATTTCACAAATGCTGCCATTTCAAGTCTGAGTTTTCCAGACTTTGCCTATTGAAATTGCTTCCTTATATACTGCAGACAAGCAAGAGACCTTTATCCATGATTGAGAAGGAGCCTTAAGTACTATTATTCAGGCACAATAGCCTAACTTAATCCACACATGCATATTTGTTTAGATGCAAATTACTGGGTTTTACATTGCAAGTAAAACACATAATTTTCAAAGGTATCCACCAATCTTTTTATACTATAGAGTGTCTTGAAACATGTTTATGACTCCTGCAAAATACAGCTAATATTTTTCTGTACTTTGTGTTTCGTCCATGATTATGGTAAAATGGCGAACTGTTAATGTTACAGATCTTCTTTTGATATTTTCTCACCTAAACATGGATGCAGTTTCTCACTTCCTCATTGTTTTCTATTGTTATTGTTTTCATGATAAAAGAAAGATGTAGAGCTACTACCAGACTGCACCAGGAATCTCACTGACAACTCCATTTACAGCATTATAAAAATCAAATACAAATAATAAAACATTTGAATGAAAAATGTCTGAAAAGATCACCAATTTTGAAAATCTTTAAATGTTTATGCAATGTAAAACTTCCCTGAGTTGCCCATATTGCAGTGATTGAAATGACTGGGTTATTATATTTCTTAAGAGAAATGTAATGTTAAAGTAAGCATGTAAAATTATAATCCCTGACAAAACAGCAATATTGTGACTCACTCTTAAAGTAAAGGAATATTTAATTCTCTCAAATTTCCTCTATCATTAATATATGAGAACACAGGGCTTGTATTTAAGCCAAGATAACAGATGGTTGGTCTCAACTTAATTAGTCAAGAAAAAGGCTTTACAACAATGCGTTTTCACACTATGATCCCTCTTGTCCATAAAAGTTGATGAAGCCTAATCCCAAAAATAACAAAGTCAGTGTGAGTCCATCCACTGTCTTATTCACAGATCATTCTCAGTTAAAAGTGCATTATATTTCCTTTGTGCTTCTTACTTGGCCATGTCCTTAGGCATGCACCTAAAGGTAAGCACGAGCAGTTTCACAGAACATACCTAAATATCAGCATGAACAGTCCCACAAAATCATTGTCATGTCCTTATTGAACTGGAGTCTGGGGAGATCCGTGGGTCTCAAACTTATAATCTGCATTTTGGTAAAACAGTTTAATGAGATAGCTCTGATGATGGTATACTGCAAAAACAATTTACATGCAAAGTAGCATGCATATTTAAAATATGCTCTCATAAGCTTTGGAACTTCTCAAATAATGCAGCTGTATAATATACATTACTTTTACATGAACTTCAGTTTGATCCACATCATCCAGCTCTTTATCAAAGTAAAACACCTTCAGAATCAACTTTGTAGAATGTCATACAGGTTAAACAGACAAGATCACCAAAATTTTACAGAATTATACCAAAAGTCAACAGCTTATCCTACAGAAATGTACTGTATTAGAAAAAAAAAAGCTATTGAAGACAGTAAAAAATACATTAATTTGATGTATTAGTCTCTTTTTTGTTTGATTGTTGAATAGGATTTTTTGATTTTAGTCTTTACCAATTGCATACCCATACTGTTTTTTTATTGTAGCTCATAGAATTTAATTACATTGATAGAAGGGAGTAGATAATGGACATTTATTTATCTGAGTAAATACAGCAAACGTAAGTCAAAAAAGGGCTGTAAATTGAAAATTTCACCATAACTTAACTCAGTCCTTACAACTGATTTTAATGAACTGACTTTTTCATTTCACACATCTGTATGGCATAATATTCAGCTTATTAGCTTCTTTAAAATTTTAGTTTTGCCAAGGCACAATTTTAAAACACCGCTAGTATGATTGTCCTAGTTCATTTTATTACAAATTAAAATCCAGCATAACTGTTAGGATCTTGAATTTTGACCCTGGTGGAAAATTCCAGTGGAATCTAATAGAAAGCTACACTATATTTTTAAACTCTCCAATGTTGTTAGTTCTGTATCCCACTGTTGTAATTAAGCAAGATGGAAGAATTTAAAAAAAAAAAAACAAACCAAAAAAAACCCAACAAAGAAAAAAAATTACAAAAAGCAAACAACAAAATAAAACAAGAAAACAAAACAAACAAAAAAAACACCAACCCAAACATATTTTCCAATCTGCTAATGAGTCAAAAATCATACACCATTAATGAAGTACTAAAGCAATAATCCTCAGCAAAGTTTTGCATGTCTGAGCTAAATGTAGAACTCTGGGAAAACTCTTGTGCTTCTAAATTAAGAAGAATTTCCTTATTCAAGATAAGGAAGGTCAGTTGTTTGTACAGCAATATGTAAATTAACAGAAAATACTAATATTTTTTTTGAGGAAAATTTTTAGCAAGGTCTCTACTCTTTCCAGAGTTTCTGTCCACTTTTGCCTAGATTGGCATACTTGCTTTTTGGAACCTGAAACTGTGTCTAAATCACATGATGCCTTTGGGGTTTTTTCCTCTCTCTTTTTTTTTTTTTTTTGCAGAAAAAATCATGGAGATAATTTCTTGCTTATAAGATTTTTCCAGTACCTTGGTATGCATTAGGGAAGGTAAAAAGTTCAGCTTATACTAATAGGAGTCAAAATTTGTTCTATTTTTCAGGAGGGTTTCTAATTGTTAGCTTAATTTCCAGGAATGATACAGCTATTATTTTCTTCTAAAGATAAGGAACTTTACATTTTATACACTCATACAGAGTCTTCCACATTGACTCCAGTACAGGACTTTGGGACTTTATGACTCCTACTGCAAATCAGATATTTCATAATACTTATCCAAGTGGAGTGAAAACATGCAGGATTGGTCTGGCCCTGGAGCTTTTGTCCTCCTTATTTTGAAATGCTATTAAGAAAATTCAGAATTCTCCTTTAAAACTGGATGCTGTCAAAAATCCTTGCATTTATTATTCATCTTTTCAGGCAGAATTCTAGGAGCAGTTCAGTCTTTCTAGGGCATGTTTCCGAGTACTTCATCTCAACAGCTTTTATTTATAACCTGAACTCTCACCTGTTAACAGGGGCTCTTTTTGCTAAATTTTTTGTTCCCAGAGAGTTACAACCCTGTCCTAGATTAAAGAAAATAAGAAGAGGAGACAAGGAATGTCACAATATATTTTTATGTTTGTCCATTCACATTTGCTGATTCTTTTTTATGTCTTTATAATCTTCTCATTTATCTTTCAGACTTTATTTCCCAAGCCTGAAAGTGGATTTACCACATGAATCTGGGAGTCTTGTTGCACTTTATTCACCAGCATTGACTACCATGGTGCCTGCGGTCAGACAAAGTTTGCATTCTGCTGATCTGTTCCTTTAGATAGAAAAGCCATTGCTGCTCTCTCATTTTTTATGCTCTCTCCAAGTACAACAGATTTTACTGTGCAATCCAGTCAGCCTGGGTTTTTTTTAGTCCCCAGACTAACACAACATTTATTATAGTGACGATACTTTTTGTCTTATTAGCATGTGAAGCCATTATAAAAGCATTCATTACTTTTCCCTGAAGACAACAGGTCTTATTATTAATGTCTTGACTATTATCAAGAAAAATAAATTTAACAACCCATCATGCTTCTTTCTGCATATAGATCAACCAGGTCTCTATGGTTTCATCTTTATACTCAGTAATTTATTTGCAACAAAGTAGTACTCCAACAGTGGACTATTAAATAGCTCCCCATAAATGCCTCGCAGCCTTGTTATGTACTCCATCCAAATGACTGCGCAATCTTTAACAGAATTCAAAGTTATGGCATTTCTTGGAATTATATTTCGTAATCACCAGGTTACTAAAACCAGCCAATTGTGTGTGCAACATGGCTGATACAGCTTTGATGTTCATAGACCCTTCAGTATGAATCCCTATTCATAGGGACTGTTGCTTAAGGGGATTATTTTTTTCCAAATTTAGAGGATTTTTGCCACTTGTGACTTTTAATAATTGCTGCGTCCAGCAGTAATAACTAAATAACTTTTACGAAGCATTTTATAAAGTTTAATCATAGTAAAAGTAAAAAGAAATATGTCCTCCTCATGAAGCTTTTTAATCCTCAAGTAGAAAGCTTTCAAGTCAATGGCAAGTGACTTTGAAGACTCAGAAAGGACTTTTCCGTCTTCTTCATTCATATCTGCATAAAACTGATCACCCACAGTTCTCTTCTTATTTTAAAAGCTTACTTAGAACTATCCCTGAGTCCCTACTAAGCTTTTTGTTACAGACAGAAAGGTTTGAATGGAGTAAAAGGCGGTACTCTCTTCCAGCCATCCTCTGAAGTGCAGGTGTGACAGAGAAGTGCTACCAAAGTCGTAGACACTACGGCAGTGATGCTCCTTGCTTCCAGCCTGGCTGCAGAGCTGCTTCCTACCACTGATGTCTCTTGTGTTAAGCCAAAGCCTGATGCAATCTGTCACTATATAGCCTAAACCAGATAAGCAAAAATAAAGGTTTCATTATAAAGGTGACAGCTCTCTTAGCTGAGTTTTTGTCAAAGTTGTAATATTTTACTGAAGACATGAGGGCTTTATTGCTCACTTCGAGAGCAACAATCCATATAAAAGCCGTGATATAAGAGAAAAAACTTATAGTATCTATAGCACCATGTAAGAAATTTATAAAATATTGACATCTTTGCATCCTTAGGAAACAGAGAAGTTCCTCTCTTCCTAGAGATTCAGTAGCCGCAGAAAATCTCAGTTAACTGTAGCATTCTAACATAAATTAATTTCCTACTGTACAAATGTTAACTGGAGCTCTATAAATTAAAGCATTCACAGCCTTGTGAGAATAGGTAGGGAAATACCTTCATAAAACCCTTCTCCATTTCATTAATCCCCTTGTAAGCCATCAGTTAAGCCTGCACTAAACAATGCCAGTAAACCTCTTAATCCTGGGAAACTTGCCCATTTTTAAATAAAAAAAAACAAAGCTTAATAAATTCTAGCATCATGATAATCCCTAAAGTATAATATAAATACTTAAAAGATAATTCTCTCAAATTCATTTCAAAGAATTCTCCCATTTTTAAACCAATCCTTATTCCTCTTGATCACACTAGCATTTTTTTTTTTGTCATGTCTTAGTTTTAAGAACTGGGCTCCTGTATTTTGAAATATTTCTTTTTTATTTTGTTGTTGTTGTTGTTTGTTTTTAATTGAATTGGGAGTTCACAAAAATTGTTAGATTTGCAAAATTTGAAGTTCCTGGTCAGTTGTGACAGCCACCCACACTCAGTACTATTCACCCTGTTTTATTGGTCCCCTTTCATTCAGAATAAGGCATGAAGGAACCTTTGCTGTTTGAAAATACATGGAAGAAATTATACTAAATGACTATGACATTCACAACTATCACTATATAAGTTTTAAGAAAATCTAGACTCCTCTTATTTAATAAAGGCACTGGTTTAACATCACATGATAGGATTAAAACCTCAATAATTGAAACTCCCTTTCTATAAATGACTATAAAGAAATGAAATAATTGTAAATTATAGAGATGGACATTTTACCTTGTCTTTTTTTCAATATTAGCATATAATTACTTTTACCTCTCATTGCTTCAATCATGAGGAAGGAAAACATTCCCCTAATGGGTAAAGTGACAGAAGAATGTGAATTCAGAAAGATTATGTATAATTGAAAATTGGTTTATATTTCAAAACATTTATTTGGAATTTTTCTCCATATTGTCTTTGTCTATGCAGTATTTTAAAGAAAACAAGGATGCACTAGATTTTATAACTGACTAATTTATCTGTGTTTTCATGAAAACAAATAGTTTCCTGTTCTGTATAACATTACTATTGTTATCGTTCTGGTTGGTGGCTGGTCACTCATGGTATTCCCCAGGGCTCAGTTTTGAGTCCAGTCCTGTTCAACGTCTTTATCAACGATCTGGATGAAGGGTTCGGGTACACCATCACTAAATTCATGAACACCACCAAGCTGGGTGAGTGTTGAAATGCTGGAGGTTGGAAAAGCTCTACACAGGGATCTGAAGAGGCCAAGACTAATAGTATGAAGTTCAACAAGGCCAAGTGCTGGGTCCTGCACTTGCGTCAAAACAACCCCATAAAGAGCTACAGGCTGGGGACAGTATGGTTGGGAAACTGCTCAGCAGCAAAGGACCTGGGGATGCTGGTCAACAGCTGGCCCAGGATGAGCGAGCCCTGCCCAGGTGGCCAAGAAAGTCAATGGCACCCTGACCTGTGAAAGCAAGAGTGTGTCCAGCAGGACCACGGCAGTGACTGTCCCTCTGTACTCAGCACTCAAATCTTGTGTCTAGTTTTTGACTCCTCACTCCCAGAAAAAACATTAAGGTACTGGAGCATGTCCAGACAAGGACAATAGAGACGGTAAAGGGTTTAGAGAGTAAGTCCTATGAGGAGTGGAGGAGGCCTAAACTGGGTTGTTTAGCCTGGGAAAAAAGAAGCTCAGAGGTGACCTTATCACCCTCTACAACCACCTAAAAAGAGATTGTAGCAAGGACGGGTTTGGCCTTTTCTCACAGGCAACTATACACAAGAAAAGAGGAAACAGCCTCAAGCTGTGCTAAGGGAAGTTCAGGATTGACATCAGCCAGAGGTTTTTCATGGAAAGAGTTATTTCACTGCCCAGGGAAGTGTTTGAGTCATCATCTCTGGAAGTCTTCAAGAAACAACAGCAGAGACAGCACTCAGTGCAACGGTCTGGTTGGAAAGGTGTTGATCAGTCAGAGGTTGTGCTCAATGAACTCCAAATTAAACTATTCTGTGATTCTGTTATTGCTCCTTTATTAAGAGTTAAGTGAGATGTCTTCATTCCTCTGTTTCCTCACATTATCAGGATGACATTGTCCTACACACAGGATTATTTTAATGTGTACTACTGTTCTCACATTCACAGTTTCCTGTGCATGGAGTTGGTTGCGCACGTCACCGCATAGCTGCATTCTGAAGAGATAATGACCACTATTACTAATTTTCCTTGTTGTTCAAGATTTAACCACAAATGCAATGAAACAAGTTGTCCTTACAGATAGATATTGTGTAAATTTTTCTTGTACTTTTTTGCTTCTAGTGAAAATGTTTCTGAGCCAAAGCCTACTCATATATATAAAAGTACAAATGTAAGTTTAGCTTGAAATCTTTCTTTGAACTTGCATTTTTTTCATCCACTAAAATTCAAAAGGGTACAATAATAAACATGGAAAAGAAATTTAGCAAGGTTAAAAATGAAGCATGGAATTGTATGACATTGTGAAAACTAACATTTTTCATCATTATTTGTGCTTCTTTGTCCATCCTTTTTTTCTGAGTCTCACTTCAGCATATTTATGGATTGTTTGTCTTTATAATAAATCCAGATTTGGCTCATCTACACCAGATTTATCAGCCTTTATCTCCTGTGTCCATCCATCACAGACAGACCTCCTTATCTCTACCAATCTGAGATAGCTCCTCTTCAGTCACTTCATCCATCACATTTAAGATCCTCTCATCTCTTAGTCAAATACCACTGAAGGAAACACCAAGAAAAACGAAAATCCTCCTATTTCTGACTTCAGCACCATTGCAGCCACTTCCTGTTCCACTGGAACCATTTATTGAGGTGAGCATCTGATATGTCAATTTTTAGGGACAGGTCGTACTCAGGCTTATCTCTACACAAGCCATGGCTGTGCATATACAAAGTGAAGTGTTTTAAGGTAGCAACTTTAGTACAAGTTTTGTAAAGTAGCAAAATTCAATCCTTATGCCTAAATAAGACAACTTTCTGATTTTCCTGTTTGTGACACAAAGTTTTATTCATTTCTTTAAAACCAAACAGAGCATTCTTGATCTTCTTTCAGACGAAAAAAAATGTGATTTCCTTAAACTAATTAGAGGAAACCTTTTGATCATTTCACTAAAACTCTCCAGAAAACAACCCTGAGGAAGAAAATTAGCCTTCAAATTCCACCCAAACAATTAAATTTTGGCAGTCTCGTAAAAAGCTTATAAACAACTGAAATACTGTTGTAATAAATCAGCCTTGGTTTGTCTTGGTTATAGGTCATCATTAAGATTTTAATTAGATATATATATGATTTATATGTCATATGTGCTGTATGTGTGTGTTTTTAAAACCCAGCTAAGTGATCCTCTACTATATAAAGAACACCAGTGTTTTTCTTTGATCTTTCTTTGTAGTTGATTTTCTTCAAATACTGTATCATCTTAATAATTTTAGTCTTACAATTTATATAATGCTTTAAATATTCAAAACTTCATAAAGAAAATTGGTCTGCTTTTTTTTTAATTTATACTAAGAGCTAAGTCTGCAGTCATCTATTTTTTATAAGGACATTAGAAAGAAAAGAATGTAAAAAAGTTACCTATAGTACAACCACTGAAGCTGTGAAGCAGATTTTACTAAGGTTCTGGGTGCGTTAACCAGCTCTGAAAACAAAACAGCTGTTTCTGAATTTCTAGATCCTTTAGAAGGATACACTGCTTGAAAATATCAAGGTATATATTATTGACTGTAAGGGATGGGGGGCAGAAAATTCCACTATTTTACTATTTGCAAATCCTATTGCTACATTCATGAATGTGCATTAATGCTCTTTACTACATTCTAATGTGTGAGAATATCTGGATAAAATAAAGATTATATCATCATATCAAAGAGAAGGCAATTTCTTGAGAAATTAGAATGTAAGTTTAAATGCAAAGACCACACACTAAAATGACACAGGCAAAAAATATGAAATAGCTTTTCATAATATAACAGATTTACACTTGTGGTGGGTTGACCCTGGCTGGAGGCCAGGTGCCCAGTAAAGCTACTCTATCACTCTCTTCCTTGATGGGTTGGGGAAGGAAAAATAAAAGACAAGGGTCCTGGATTGGGATAAGGACAGGGGATATCACCAATTACCTTCACTGGCAAAAGAGATTCATCTTGAGGAAATTAGTTTAATTTATTACCAATCAAAGCAGAGTAGGGTAATGAGAAATAAAGTCAAATCCTTAAAAATCTTCCTCCACCCCTCTCTTCTTCCCTGACTTGACTTTATTCCCAAATGATTTATTTTCCCTGACACAGTGGTGCAGCGGGATGAGAAATGGGAGTTCATGGGTCAGTTCATCACATGTTGTCTCTACCTTGCCTTCCTTCTCATGGAAATGACTTCTCACATTCCTCCCCTGCTCCAGCAGGGCCTCCCTTCTAAGTGAGACAGATATTCTCCAACAAAACAGAACCTCCATGAACTTCTCCAATGGAGTCCTTCCCTTAGGGTTCTTCATGAACTATTTTAGTGTGAGTCCCTTCCACAAGGTGCAGTCCTTCAGGAACACTGATCTACTGTGGGTTCCCCAAGAACCCACAAATGCTGCCAGAAAATCTGCTCCAGTTTGGGGTTCATTCTCTGTGGAGGTACAGGAGCCTGCTCCAGAGCAGGTTTCTCATCATGACAAATCCTCATTCAGGCAAATCCACCTGATCCAGTGTGGGATCTTCCATGGGCTGTGGTCAGACAGCCTGCCTCACCACTGCCTTCACCAGAGGCTGCAGGAGACTCTCAGGTCCTGCTCCTGGAGCACCTGCTCCTTCTGCACTGACTTGGGTGTCTGCAGAGTTGTTCATCTCACATATTCTAACTCCTCTCTCCCAGTTGTTGTTGTGCAGGATGTTTCCCTACTTTTTAAATATTTTATCCCAGAGGTGCTACTGCTGTCACTGATAGGCTCAGCCTCAGCCAATGCTGGATCTGTCTTGGATCCATCTGGCATGTTCTCTGATAGGCACAAGGGAAACTTCTGACAGCTTCTCACAGAAGTCACCCCTGTAGCCCACTCCTCCACTACCAAGACTTTGCCATGCAAACCTAATCTAAGTATATAGTCTTCATTATCTATGGAAAATTATATGAAAACACACTTTAGCAAAATACATCACGCTTGTTTCATGTGGATCTGCCATCATTTTTCCATTTCACATTTTCAAAAGGGATCTAGGCTAATTGAACAGGAAAATATTCCTGTTCTCTCACCAGAGCTTTTATTGCCTTCGATAAATAGTCACTCTCTTGGAAAAATATTGATTTTTGTTGTAAAGCTCATTGTTGATCTTTAGCAATAGTTCATGTCAAGTCATTTTCTATGTTTATTATTTACTTCTAATAGCATTGACAAACCCATTAGGTGCTAATAGTTCTACAGTTTTTCAGATGAGAAATCTTGGCCCTTTTTCATTGTAGAAAAAGGTTACAAGTCCCCTTTAATGAGATTCATTTGATTTCTAATTAGCAACAAATGCAAAACTCAAGTACATTTGACAAAAAAGAAATAAAGTCATTAACTTGGTCATCAGTATGTTAAAATAAAATCTAGACAAAGATTTGGAAGATCAAAAAAGGACAGAATGCAAGATAGACTGAAGTTTTTGGAAGAAGTCCACTAAAAAGAAACAATTTCAATACAACATTCAAGAAGGAAATAAGAACAAAGAATAATTCTTTCTAGTTATTGATCTTGAGGAATTGGTATTATTTTGCAACAAAATGTATACCAATTTTACAAGGCATC
Organism: Geospiza fortis; assembly: GCF_000277835.1. NCBI lineage: Eukaryota > Metazoa > Chordata > Aves > Passeriformes > Thraupidae > Geospiza > Geospiza fortis. Next base: position 2,493,100 of record NW_005054359.1, on the reverse strand, counting down.
CTAGGTAACCCATTTAAAATTTTAATATTGCTTTTGGCAATAATTTGTGAATTAGTGCTGAATTGCAGTTAAAAAAAATAGAGGATATGACCACAGACAAAAAAAAAAAAAGAGTTATTTTTTTCTGGGTTTTGTGACTCATGCTTGAGGCTTAGTTCTGAGGCTTTGATTTTGCTTCTCCTGTTTTTACTTTTTTTTTTCCTCTTAGAAGCAAATATTTTTGTTATTTTGAATATTTTTAC
>NW_005054359.1:2489735-2492810 GCF_000277835.1 Geospiza fortis | reverse complement strand
AACAGCTTTACTGATGCAATTAGTCCCATTGAAGGCAACAGCAAAATATACACAAAAACAATGGTTCAATGCACAGCTACAGTCACAACAATAAATAAGAACTACAAACAAAGTAAACAAAGAGTTTTATATATATCATTACCCTTTAAAAATAAACTTAAAAAAAAAAAAAGAAGGAGGTAGAATTATATATTTAAAAGGCATATTGGTGATCATGTTTCTTTTTGGGGAAGAGGAAAAAAAAATAAAAGATCAAATACATGTTTTTTGATTTAATGATCCCTTTGGGTCAAGTCTTTCATGTTTAACCCGGAAGACAGATTTTCAAGATTTTCTTTGTTAAATGCCCCTGATGATTTGCTAGGTGAGATTTAAAGGCCTGTATCACAGACTGTACTTGTATGAACAGCTTACTAACAGAAAAGTAATTCTTAATCTACAATAAAAATATAGTAAAAATGTGCAATATAGGCAAAGGTTGTTTGTTTGTTTTTTTATTATTAATTTCAACAACAAATAGGAACAGATAGTTTTTTAATGTATTCAATAAGTTTTAAATTAGCTATTGAAAACAACCTGCAAATAGAGTTTTGTATATAAAACTACAATGAAACACATGTTATGTTGTCTTGCTACTTTTATACTTTACTGGTCGTTAGCATACAGTGACTATATGAGTTAATTTAAATTTTATTTCAGTCACTTATTTCAAAATATGAGCATAAAAGTTATTTTACCTGTTGTACTGTACTAAAATTCTCCCACAAATATACAGAAATTTATGGAATAGAGAAATTGCTCTCCTATTATCCTTGCATGTTCACACACTAGTAGCAAAGCAGTAATATAGCTCAATAAGGTCTACAGCTCAAACACACAACTTCATCAACTCTTAGTGAACCATAAAGGCCCAAGAATGACGATGCAAATCAGTCTTCCACATACACAAAACACAGTGAGACAGGAATAATACAGGAATAGTTTTGCCTGGGTACAGAAATAGTTTCAGATAATGAAAGTGTCACTAATTCAATATTGCAGGGGATTCTTCTGCACGCTCCATCAGGTGGAATTGGGAAGAACTTAACGATCCGTTGTGGCTCTCAGTACATTTCAAAATGCAAATAGACTTATTATGTTTCTTCTAAGGCAGCCAAAAAAATAAAATCACAATACTGATTGTGTCTCATGAGATGCTTATTTTTATATTCAACTGGGGGTAAAGCACACAGTCATTCATAAAAGCAAACATCTCTTAATTCTACAAAAGGCATAACATTTTATGCATTATGCTTCATAATTATTATTTTACTGTCATCTTGAAATTCACAAAAAAACCAACAATACTTCAAGAAAATTTCATGGGAGTTAGAAAATAAATGTTTGGCTATTCATATGAGATAAATTCACTCCAGAAAAACTGTACATTTCTTTTTATTGCAGACAATATATGGGACATAAGTGATTCACAGGGATTTAGCTTTAATTTTTAACCCCAAATCAAAAGTTCAATTTAAGAAACAGGATATATTTGCCAAGAAACCTGCCCACATCACTTAAAAAACCTATCATACAGTAACTGCTTTCTGTGGAAAAAAAAAAAAAATTAGAGTTGATATCCTGAAGAACTGGCACAGTTGTTATTTCATAGAAGGAGTAAAGCAATAATTTAAATGGGTAGTCCAAAATGTACTGAAACTTCTGTCAGGTCTTTTTATTTCTTGTTGATATCTGATCTCATTTATTTCTGATTTTTCTGGTTTTACAGAGAAGAATGACCAATTGCTTGCCTAAAATTCTTTTTTAGGAAGCAGCTTGGAATTATTTGTCCCATTATCACTTATTTTGAGTCATTGCTGCTTATGAGGCAGTGGGAAAGACAGGAATGTGAAGCTGGAAGTTAAAAAGTGCTTTGAAGAAATCAGTATTTGGGCTTCATTTGGTCTGTGTTCACACTTTAGGCTATGGTCTAAAACTCCTTTTTAAAAAAAAATGTGACTCTTTAAATAAAAAAAAGTCCTCAATCATCTTTTCAGCTAATCTTGCCTTAAATCTCCTAAATTGTGCTTAAATTGACTTGTGAGTGAGGTCCCAAATTAAATCCTATGTTTAGAAGATTATGCATACCAAGCAGAACAGTCATGTGCCTTGGCTGATAAATAAGCAAAAAAGTTTGTATAAAAATGCATTATTGTGCAAATGACAAACACCAGTCCTTCTGCTTCTAGTACAACTCTAAACCAATTTTTGAGGTTAAGTTTCTGGCTAAATGCTGCTATTTTAATGCCTTTGGTTCTTCATAAATGTGCCATTTGGAATGGCAGAGTGCAAAAAATTTTTTGAGGTAGAAAGACAAAACACTCCAATGCAGATATAGATCACAAAATATTATCTTTAACAGAAATGAGTAATAATGAATAAGTAAAAAATTATCTTTTCCTGCTTCACCCGACTTTGTTTCTCTCAGGGACTTCAAATGTGGTGGGTGTTTTTTGTTTTGTTGGGGTTTTTTTGTTTTGTTTGTTTGGATTTTTTTGTTTTTCTTTTTTTTTTTCCCTTTGTTTTTTTTTTTTTGTTTTTTTTTGTTTTGTTTTGTTTTGTTCTGTTTTGTTTTTTGGGTTTTTTCCACCATTTCTAACTTCTAATATTCCAAAGACTAAATCTGTGTCAGAGAGGGACTTAAACTAGTATCAAACTACTCTGTAGTAAGGTTCTTAAACTAGTAACAAAATAGCATCTTTGGAAAATTTCTACTAATGCTCAAGTAATACCCTGGTATGTATTTTTTTCTATTACCTAATATGGCATTATCTACTAGCTGAGATTAAAGGAATAATGCAGCTTCTAACTATCTCAATTTATAACATTTTCTTGAAGCAGAAATGACACCTAATAACTGTCTAATTACAGGGCACATATCTGCCTTTATATTTTCTTTTAAAACATTATATATATAATTGTATGTTCTATGAGATAAAACAGAATATTTAGGGTACCTGAATCTGTAACCCAATTTTGATTTGCTTTTCTTTTCCACATAACACACAAATATAAGCTACTACATAAAAGGCATTC
>NW_005054359.1:2483450-2489725 GCF_000277835.1 Geospiza fortis | reverse complement strand
ATAATAAAAACATTGCTTTCAGAATGCAGTACCAAAACCTTTATTTTGTTTAGGTCAGCCCTTTAGAAGTCTTGAAGTACAGGAACAATTGCAACAGTAGAAATAGAAGAACAAGAATTGAAACAACTTTCATCTTCTTGGCTCATTAGCTCTGAAATGAGGAGGTATCATGATTGGTCATAAAGGTGCCTCAGAGAATGGAAAAACTGTAAGGAAGCAACTATAATTAGTTTCCTTTTTGTTTCTTTCTTTTAGTTTCTTTTTTGCTTCAGGGAAATGTGCTCAGAAAATTATATTTAAAACTGTAAAGGCAGCTAAATTACATCTTAAAAATATTCATAATTTCCTTCAATTATTTGAAACATAGATTTAATTTTAATGCTGTACTCTACTATCTTATTGCCTTCACTATATATATACGCTATGTTTTAGAGAACCTACTGTCACAAATAGGCAGGTCTGATAATTATATAAGTAATCAATATTTAATTGACAGCATCACTACAGTTGCCAGTCAAGACTGACTCAAAAAAATTATTCAAAATCGATAACAATCCCATCTTCACTACACAGACATAAAAATATGCCTTTGCCTTGAAATTTTTAAATTATTGGAAGGCCTGGGGAGAACTAATGTCATGATCAAGGCCAGTCCTGAAAAATATTTCATCCATTAAAATTGAGGAATCCAGACTTAATATTTTCACTAACTGTTGTTGTAGTTATGATGACATAGAATGGTCAAAAGAAGGTAGATGCTTGAAAAGAATAGTTCCAAATAAGCTAGACATTTAAAGATTATGAACACTTCTAAATTTTAGAAAATGCAGATTCTAAAATCTTAAATCTTGGGTTTTTTTTTTAAATTTTGAAAAATGAGTGAAAAATTAAACTTTAGACAGAATGATGATTTTGATTTTGTTTTACAAAGTGCATGGGTAAAATGCTGACTCAAGTGAAACACATCTTCTTCATATTAATTGTTCGAATGTTGGTTTGACTTGAAGATATTTGACCGGAAAATTTTGACTACCCTTTACAATATTTTGCATTTTAAACAAAACCCTACATTGAAAATGCAAGTAATAAAATGTGCTCAGAATCCTTGGTTAACTCAGTCATCTAGATTATATGAATGCCTTAATCTCTTCCAGCCACCAATTAAGGGTATCAATGCCTAACACAGGAATGAGCCACGGAAGTAACAGTCATCAGCACAGTCCGACTCCCACATTCCCACCAGCCTTATGTACCCATTCCAGTGCAGGAAAGACCAAGACAGCATTGTAAAATACCAAAATATTTCATCTTACTTCGAGAATTTATGAAGTAAGCCTTCAAAAGTGATCTGTTTCAAGGGAAGTGTAAGAATGTTGACTAGGGTCAATGTCAAAAGAGAGACAATGTTGCTGCACCTGAGATAGTTGGATAGAAAAAGTACCTACCACTTCAGGACTAGGCAAGTAGTTATTATAAAGTTTATCCTTGATTTTCCAAGAAGCCAATTAAAAGATTGATTTTCTAGTTTTTGCTAAGATATTTAATCAAACTGGAGCTGGTAAGGCACTGTTTCATGGTTTTGACTCAACCTGGGAGATTTTCTTATGAGAGGGTAATAGACTCATGTAAATTCTTGTGGATTTACATAATGTCTTAGAATATTCATTCTTATGAGAACTGAGGTACCTGAAATGAAAAGAATGTGCAAGATTTAATTTTAAAGGAGAACTAGTATTTCAAGGTATTCTGGATTTCTGGGACAAGGGGAAAGAGATTACTTTATAAAATCTAATCAGAAAGAGACTTAGCGCATAATTCCCTACTCTGATGGACAGGAACTTGTAGTCCCTAAGCCTAACTCAAGATTTAACATAGATTTCATACTGGGCTAATAAACATCAAGAGCAAGTACTTTTCTCATTATTACTCATTTTCTGGGTGGGTTGCTCATCTTATTTTGGAATGGTCTTTCTGTTTTGTGTTACTAAGCACAACTCTGTGTGCCATGGTCTCTGACAGCTACTTATACAAGCTAGCACATGTACAGAAGGTTGAAGATAACCTTTTATTAGAAGGCTTGTGAGGATATAAAGAAACATTTTACATTAAATTATCACCTAGTAAACTGCTTATCTACATGGGGGTCTTAAGAATAGTTTTAAAAGACTTTTGTTACTGACAAGGAAAAGTTAAGAAAATGCAAGAGAAAGATGTAATTAATATTGCAGCTGTTTGACTTAATTTCCAAGTACAGAACAATCAGTATAATTCAAAGTAGCTAAGAAACCAAGTCATAATCTTATGCTTTGCCAAAGGAACCTTCATCTATTGTCCAACTTACCGGGGGTAAAAATAATTTCTTTTACCTAAGTGCTGTGTTTCTTTTTGGTTTCCAGCCTTAAAAACCAATTAGAGCTGGCAGTGAGTAATTAAACCAACTAATGAGATGTTATTTTAAATTACAATCCTACTTTCTTTGAACTGTTTTTGCACTAAACCTTAACTACCATAACAGCATTATCCTGATCCCTTTATAGATTCACAAGCTTGCTTTCCTCTGGGTTGTTTTTAGTTAAATATCACCCTCAGCCATACTAAGAAATAATTACATTTTTTAAATTGTAGCTTTACAAAAGCCAAACCAACCCAGACCAAATAAAATGTAGGTTCAGGTCCACTCCATAAAATGAAAGTTATCCAATATTACTACATCACTATAATACAGCTAGCTATAGTGAGCAGATCTTTGTGATGTAAGAAGTTGTCTTACTCAGTTAACTTTAGCAGTCAGGTGAGTTGAATTTCTTTTGTCTAAGTGCACCATTGAATATACTGTAAAGTCATTCAAATGGGTTGCTGACCTATTTCTCCATGTTTTTTAGATGTTGGTAATAAAATTATAATGTCGGAAGAACATGCACCATAGGGGTGGAATATTTTTGTTGCTTTGTGCTTTGCAATACTGTTTTCAAAGCATCTACAACATTTTATGTATTCTGTGTTGAACCAAGTAACAAAGAAGATTTTTGCAAAATGAGAATGTGAACAATAAATCTCATATGCTTTCTAAGAAATTATATTTCGTCTGTTTTATGGATGCATAACATGAATAAACAGTTTTTTTAACATACAGATTTTCCTCCCTATCAATCCTGCATCTTGCAGTGATTTTTGCAAACAGGACATTTATTAACATCATCTGCTCTCCCTCTATCAGTGTTTGTTAAGAAAAATTGTTGAGAGCATCCTACCCCATTCAGCAGCACAGCACTGTGAGCCACTCTTCTGCCATGACCACCACTGAGAATGTAGTGTTGGACAGCCCTTAGCAAAGCATTTTCATAGACACTTTCATGCCTATGGCTATGCAGTTTGCCCTCTGGTCTCACCTTAACCCTCATCATGTCATGCTACAGTCCCCTACTCTGAACTGGTAGGAGACAGCTGAACTCCATGCTGCATGAAATAGTGTTTCTGAGCAGCATTCCCTCCTTTTCATTTTCCCTTTCATTCAGCAGAACCTCAGGAGCTCATTCTCCCACTCTGGAGTACAACGAGCCCCTGTTCTTTCACGTAGAGCTGTTCTTTCACTGATTTGAAAGTGGCGGCCTCAGGGACCCCTGAAAGCTTGCACCGCATTTCCAGCTCCGACTGACAAGTCCAGCTCTCTTTCCTTTCTATCTTGCATCCTTCTCTGCACACTTCAAAGGCAGTCTGTCGATTTCTGCCAACGCTGTTATAAAGGGCCACGAAGGATCAGGAATTAGAGATGAGAAGTCTCATGTCTGCTTGGCATGAACATTTACACCCCTGTTGCTGACCTCAAGAGACTCCAAAAGTGTCTTCCCTTCAGCCTCCCTGACTTTCTTTGCTGAACTTAATCCCTATGCTGCCCACTGTGTCCGACTACCCAGGCATCCAACAGCACCAGCACTAGAGAGACTCCTCACAGCATCTTTCCCTGGCTTCTGCTGGCAGGGAGCTCAGCAAGCGCAGCCTCCCTCTGTGATTTCCTGCCTTTGCACAAAGAACAGAAACCCAGAGGGGTTTTTCCTCAAGGTGCCAGTCTGCCCCATGGAATCTACTGAGAGAGATTTTCCACCAATGGAGAAACAGTTGACTCTGGAGACAGCAAAGAATAAAAAGAAGAAAAGAAAATACAGAGAAGAGAGTTACCATTTTCCCTAGAGATAGGGAAAACCAGCTTTTTGAGAAGGGACAGGAGGAATTCCTACATCTTGTTGTGGGATTTAACAATTCAAAAAAGAATCATTAAAGGCAGTAAGAATCAGATGAGAATTAATGCAAAGAGAAGCATGTTTGTGAAATGGAGTGCTAAAGAAAACCTGAATTTTTCATGCATTTTTAAATCTTTATCTGTTTTGTGGTCCTATGTAAAAACACAATGTATGAACATGTGTACAAGCAACTCAGGGAGGGGGACAAAGTCAGAGATAATTTGTCATTATTTACTCAAATCATCTGGCTTAAAATGCAGAAAGAGGTTAGGACACATCTATCTCCGTCTGTGCTGATAGGCACAGACAATCTGAAAGTCACTTTGCTAATCTGAACTGCACTATTTCACAAGATTCAAGGACACACTTCATCCAAGCTAATAGACACTGCCTCTCTCCTGTTGTCCACTGCAAATCTGCACTATTAATAAAGGTCTCAGGTTTTGTGCTGCGACTTCTATCTTTTGAGTAAAATAGAATGAAACCTTGGCAGATATATAGAGAAATCCTAAGGTATTCAAGATTTATTTCAATTAGACCTTGAATTATATGTCGTGCTATTCCAAAAGTATCAGATTTCACAGATATTTGTGCACTATTAATGCAAAATCACTCACAGCAGCAACATAAACCCCAAGAATTTTTAGTGTCTTTTTTATCAACCATCACCAAATTCAAATACCTACCAGTGTCTAGGTCTGACTGCTACAGACACTTGACACTAAGGTCTTCAGCCTTTTGTCTACCTCAGGTGGAATTCTGTTAACACAGCCTGAGTTTTAGATATCTTTTCAAGCATCAGAAGCTAAATCCAAACTGCTTCAGAGGAAATGATTGAATATGCCCCTAGAATATAAATATGAAGGTGCAGCAACTGCCTTCCCTTGGTTTTCAAAGCCATCCTTGCTGAAACTTTTAATTATTTCCGAAGTCAGCTTTCTGCCACTGTTGAAGCTTTCTGGACAAACATGCCATATATAACAGGGTAAATGTTATCCTTATCAAACTAAAGGCTAGTTCAAATTTCATTCTACAGTGAAAATATGAACATATTTGCCTATTCTCAAGTTATCTCAAGTTTTCCTCAAAAATATTAACTTCAATTAAAAATAATATGTCATAAAAATTAATTTGTCTAATTATATTAGTGTCTACTATCTCCTCAACAGAAATTAAGGCTAATTAATTCAGTGCAGAGTATCTGAAAACATTTCTCTGACTTATATTAAACTCAGGATTCATTACGTCTTTCTAAAATCTCGAAAATATTATTTGGTTCTCTCTGGTATTAAAATCTGCAGAAATTAATAGGAATTGCTGCTTAATCCTTGAATGTGCAAATCTATGCATTACTCATCAATAAATAGGAAAACCAAAAAACTTCATGATCAAAAAAAACCAGACAGAAAACTATAAGAATATCAATTTGTCCAGTATTTCCTAATGAAATAGTCTTATTTTTGCATCACTACCACTGAGGAAAAGACAGCAGGTAAAATGTGCTTCTAAAAGCAGCTTAAGGTTTTTGATCATGTCACAGTCTTATCTGGCTTTGATACAATCTTCACTGTAATTTTTGTATTTAGTTTTGGACTGCATATCAACAACTGCTTTAAAGTCAAATTTACTCTGAAAAAACAAAACATTTTAGAGGTAAGAAGCTCCATCTACTGGATATTTAGATGTATATTCTAACTTTTTTTAAAATAATCTTATTACTTCCATTTAAAATAATGGTCTCCCTCTAATGCAAATCTCTTTATTTTACATTATTAAAAAGAAATAAATTGCCAATCATATTATTTACTCAACAGGGGAAAAAAAAGTAAGGAATATCTGAGTTACTGCCTCACTTTATTTTCTACTTGAATTTTATTTCTAGACAACTTTATTTCACATAAACAATTCAATAAAGTCCTCAAAGTCTTTTAGACGATAGAGTAAATTAGGGCTTAAATGTGTATTTGCAAGTCTTGATACACAACCCTAAATTTTATATCAGATCCAGCCAGAAAAAATAAACAACATAGAGATCAT
>NW_005054359.1:2427935-2483440 GCF_000277835.1 Geospiza fortis | reverse complement strand
CCTAAGTGTGCTCCGACCATTTTTCTGAAGGAAAGTTATTTTATTTAAATGAAGGCCGGTATCAATCTTTTCAGCTACAGTCGTGTTATGAACAGCAGCTGCCAGAGGTCCACCATAAAAGTGCAGAGCAAGCACCAGTGCCAAAAGATGACAGCTTTGACAGAAAGTATGGATAATACTGTTGCTTTCTGCTCTGACTCAGTTTTCTATCACCTGTGCTGCAATATCTCATGTACAAATATTCAGCCCATTGCAGAATCTACTTATAAGTCATGCCCTACATCATTTGTCAAAAGATAATCACTATTAGAAACAATTTTAAGTTTAAAATTGGGGCTTAAGGAAAGGAAAATGTTTGCAAAGATTTACTCAACTATGACAAATATGATTTATGTTTATCAAAGTTTAACTTGGCTCCACTTAGCATTTCAGGCACTGATAAATTAACTAACATTATTTCTACATTTCCTCTTCCTTTCCTTTATGTTTTCAGGTTTTTGGGTTTCTCTTTTGTATGATAAGAAGTGAAAATCATAGTCTTTGAAAATGTTAATGTGTTCCTGAGCTGTACATTATCCTACTGTTCACTGCCAAGATCAAGGAGCAATGTTGCCTTTCATCCTACACCTGGCACTGTTTTATGTGTTTGCTAAGAAATATTTGCAGGGCATTTTAGAAATAGTCAGCATCTTTAATTAATTTTCTTCACACTACATTTTAATGGAGTACAGATGCATCATTTTCTGGACTGGCCAACATAGAAACCTTAAATTTTAAAATCAGTAAAGTATTTCACACGGGGTGTAGTTATAAAACAACCTTTTTTTTTCCCACAGGGAAATTAAAATGTCTCGCACTTAAAAAAAAAACAAAAACAAAAAGTCAAAAACCAAAGAGAAGGGAGAGAGGGCATTTCTCTTTGCAGATTGACACAGTCCCATGGCAAAGGATTTGGAGAAATGAAAGGAAGCCCTTCATAGTTATCTTTCTTGTTGACTGCACTTCATCAAACACTCTGGATGAGCTCAGCAGAGAGATAAGACATTGGCACACTCTTCTGGCTCTGTCAGGTGGCTGCATTGTACACACAGTCGTCTTAAAATCAAGAAAGTGTTATTGACTGGGGGGATACACATTTGCTGCTTTATCCTCTACCTCTCTTTCCTCGCTCAAATAGACAAGAAAGTATGCCATCCCCCTCCACGTACATGCGCTATTACACAGCCCAAAAATCCCATTGGAATACAAGGCATTTTTCCCCAAAAACGCTTAAAAGTGACTGCTACAATTTTTAGAGCTTTTGCTGGAAAGAAAGCATGATTCTGAGCCATTAGCAGCTTTAAATAAGCCTTTTAAGAAAAAATTGGCATGTGTTGATAAATTTTATTGACTATGAATTGTCTCATATTTTTCTAAACCTCTATCCCTATAAATACCAGAGAGGAGGCATGCAGAATTTCCTTGTGTTCCAGAAAGTCTTGCTATTAATATCATTACTCCATACCATCCTTACAAAATTCTATGTGCGTTTTGTCTGAACATACAAACGCACAGATCAGACATTTGGACAACTCTTGCTGCTTCACAACTGTTATAAAGTATCAGCCAATTCAGAGCCTTCCCTTCTTAGAGTCCCTTTTCTAAGTTCACCACAACACAGCCACTCAAACACTCAGGCACAGATCATAGGTACATTTTATATTCAGAATCCTTTCTGAAACAGAAGTTAAGGTGTTCCCTAAATACAGAGGTAACTCAGAGATATAGAGCATGTAAGAGAAAAATTATGAAGGCTAGAATGCAAAACACAGAAATAAGAAGGGGAAGAAAAACAAAATATTGGAAAAGGAGAAAATTGAGATAGAAGATAAAGTAGCAAGGAGACAATATAGAGGTTAAAAGACTGATATCTGAATGAAATCTTACTTCTTCTAAATAATATTTTGTTTTGTTTTGGTTTGGTTTGGTTTTTTTGTTGTTGTTGTTTTGCTTTCCTCTTCTCTTTAGATAGTTGGGGAAAAAATATTCAGAGGAAAAAAAATTAAAGGTGAAAAAACTGGAAAGACCAGGAAAGACCCTTCAGTCACAGGCAGAGATGAGAAAAGCAACAGATAACAGGAGAAAGACTGAATTTGCAACTGCATGTAATGGAAAAACCTCAAACCATTCTGGAGTTAGCTTACTAAAGTCTGAGCAGCTTTTGGTGATTTATTAAAATCTCTTTGAACTATACTTTGAACTGAATAGGAACTTCTCTCATATTCCATCTCCTTATGAAAATGTAAATATCATGTTTTTATATATGGCAAGTTCTATACTACACTATAAAACTCTCTTGTATTTTTGCTAAAACAAAGTTATTATCTCTACATTTTTGTCAGTTTGCAGTTATTGATGACATATATGCACTTTATAAGAAAATTCAATATGTTCTTCCCAAAACAGCAACAACAGTAATTTGAAAGTATTAGTGGAATCAAATTCTGTTGAGGTCATGTTCAAAGTCTGAAACCCATAGGGCTGGACCTGAAATTTGAAACCCTTCTGTAAGGGGGAATGAAAAATGTGTGTACTTTTAAAACTTCAATTTTTTTCTATTGCCCATATGAACCTACATACTGATAATATTTGGTGCTTATCAAGAGGATCTTGAGAGTATCAGAAAAACCAGGGAGAGAAACAGAAGAGGTCCTTCTTCTTTTGAAGACATATAAAAGCAGTAGTTCTTTACAAAATCTTGGTCATATATCACACAAAATAACCCCCAAATCCAAGTGTTACAAATCTAATTAATAGCTAATATAAGTTCAATGTCATACTATTGCCAAGATAGATAATGTTTTTTCAGCAGCATTAGAATTCTCCCCTTAGTATTTCTCTCTGCTAGCAAGCACAGTTTATGTACAATTAAGACCTTTTGATGCAGACCTTGATTTTAATGATGTTTGTCAACTTCCAGTTGAGAAAATTGGTCACTTTTGCCTTGGCTTGACATCAGATCCATTTTACATTAATTACTTTTCAAAAGCTGGTTTATTTTACTTTTTGTGACCCACTGCCTCTTGGACTGTAGTGTCTGAAGAGTTGTTGCAGTGCTTCTGTCAGTGTGGGGTCTCTCATGAGAATAGTAGTTCCTTATTTAAAGAGAGAAACACCTACAAATATACAACTTAATATTTCTAAAAATCAAATAAATGCACACAATTTACTGGATAGTTTGAATTCTTCAAAAGTATGTTGTTGTTTTGTTTTGTTTTGTTTGTTTTTTTTTAATTTGTTAGATGGACAGTTAGGTTTTGGGGATTTTTATTTTCTTGCCTGGATTGAAGAAAAATCTTTCTATTAAAATACTGACAATCCTCCCTACAGAAAATCTATATGTTGTGCTCAAATTTACATAAGATTCTGAATACACCTTTACTTGTGCTGAAGTTGCACGAGCATTTAGGGTGCCTGTAGTTCCACTGAAATCCATCCTATTGAGTTAATAGTTAATCCTAAAGTTAATAAAAAGTTAAATATATTAACTGGTGGTTCACATGAAAGCTTGCAAAGATGTCACATGGGATGCTAAGTAAAAGGCAGAGTAGTGCATTGGGCACTTTGATACTTTGTTTCAGCTGATTAAGAGATTTGGGTTTGAATTCAAAAAGTTATCTTGATTTTGAGGTGGGAATTTAGAAAGAAAAATAAGTCTTCCTGACCAACACAATAACTCTAACAACAGTGCTTCCTAGGTCAAAGTAACAGCTATGCCTTCAGATTTTTTATGAGTACTTATAAGTTAAGACATGCATTCATGGGAATTGCATAATTAAAATGGATTTTAATTGAACGCAAAAGATCATGTGGACCTTGGGCTTTATGAATAAGAGTGTTTTTTTTGAATTTAGGTGAATCTGTTCCCTAATGATTTCTGCTAAGCTGAAAAAATCAAGTTATTTTATTTTGACTGTTCACAAATATTTCCTTCTGTTTGGTTAACCCATCTCAGTTTAAATTTATACCTTAAATCATAGCAGCAAAACTTTCTCAGGAAAAAATATCCAAACAAACCAAGCCTGTCAGACCTAAACCTCCATGCTACAGCTTTCCATCTGTGAGATCTGGTGAATTAATCTTTGATTTCTCCTAGCCTTTTTCAGTCTTAGGTGTTGAGACTGCAGGGTGCTAACGGGTAGAATCATCTTTTGTCTGTGAACACAGTAAGGCACTAATTTCAGAAAGGGCTTCCAGGCGCTACTGTAAAACAGATTAGTGTTATTAATATGTAATTCTTGCAGTATATCATCCATATAAGCAGTGAAGTGTCTTCATTTTCTCACCTACTTTCAACATGTCTCTGAATGTGAAATGATGTCACATAATTCTAAAGAACATGCTAATACTCATGATAATCAAAGAAGAAAATTCTAGAGGGATTAAATCATATTCATTTTTACAGAATGAGCATGATAAAAGATGCTGTTTCTACAGGAACACAGAGGTAGTCTAATGCTGAAAATCCTCAAATCTGTCTGAATCTCAAGTTAATTAAAATAAAACTTTCTTGATCATGCTAGCTAAACTAATAAGAAAATTTATCAGTTACTCAGTGTTACAGTATGTGCTTTTAGATTTCCACTGGAAAGCATAATACTAATACTGAGGCTTACCTACAACAAAGCAGAGAAGTATTTTGAGATTTTCTGTGTAAGTTATTTATTTTAAAATGGAAATATGTATCTCCCTAATACTAATGCAGCTTATCTTATTCCAGAAAATCCCTTTTAGATTTTCATATTTTCAGTATTTCACATTTTTACAACTAAGTTTAATTAAATGTAAAAAAAAAAATCTTTGGGCTATTTTTAAATTTTGCATGTTAACCATACCCTGAACACATTACTTAGTCATTCTACTGTATGAAATTATTTCAGACTAAGTTTAATTAAATGTAAAAAAAAATCTTCGGGCTATTTTTAAATTTTGCATATTAACCATACCCTGGACACACTACTTAGTCATTCTACTGTATGAAATCATTTTATTCATGACTGCTTCATTAATGTGTTAGCACTGAAAAATAAAAAAAATGTCTTTTGGATTATTAGCAATTACACAGTGATGCTGTTCTACGGTCTAGGTTCTGAAATATGACTTCAGCTTCAGATGCAACCAGAAATTGCTGTGGGTCTCCTTTGCTATTGATGTCTACAAGTATGTACATGACATGATGCTTCTGATATCTTTCACATGGCTTGTTTGTAGCTACACACAGCTTCTTCAATCCTGAAAACAGTTTCCAGGAAAGTTAACAGGTTTATTTATCTGTTTTAATTCCAATGAAGGTTTTATTTAATTTTTTAAAACTTCCAGTAAAATTATTTGAAGAACCTTTGATCCACTCTGAGTATTTATGTTGGTGTCATGACATAACATGCTTGACAAGCTTAAGCAAAGGCTTTCTATAATTCATTCAAAATCATACCTGCAACTCTGACTAAACTGGTATTTTAAAGACAGGACAAAAAACCAAAAGTATTTAAGAAATGGTTAAGCATACTGCACTTAGATGCAGTGTAATGTAAGTTGCTAGCCAGAGGATATATACTATTTATGGTTTGTATAATCAATAAAAGAAAGCCTTTCTGGATACTCCTTGTCAGATTCACACATTACTCCCAGAATGACCTTCGTTAATGCCTACCATGTCAGAAGGGGAAAAATCTTTCAGGTTTTGTGCTGTTTATAGTACAATATGTCAATCAGTTTCATGGACTGAAAGTGATAGAGTGGCTGTATTCATCATGCTGATTTGACAAAATCACAGAATGCCAACAAATTTCTATTTTGTGACTTAACTATGATGAAATTTATTTTCTTCACCAAGTTCATTGGACAGCTGATTACATATATTGCAGCAACAGTTGGTCAACGTACGTGTAAATGTGCTTTGACCACTAAATGAAGTAGGAGGTTTGACAGAGGACACCTCAGCCAGAAAGAGTGATGGGCTCTCATTAGTCACTATTGAGACAGCTGATTTTTCAAACCCAGCATGCTGTAATAGTTTTTTAAGATATCATCTGGACATGGTCTTGATGTCAGCTAGCAAAGACTCGCTGACAATTCATCACAAGTTGAAGAGCAAGGCTGGCAAGGACCCAGGGGAGATACAATCAATGAGCCATAGCCCAAGACTACTGGGAAGGAGGAAGTGGATGAGATACTTAGAATAAACTGATTAGCAGCTTCTCCTGTGGCCTGTGTATATTATATATTGGACTTTAACTAAAAATCCCTGTGAAATTTATGGACTTTCCCTCTTTCATCACAGTTCTACAACCAAAAAGTTGCAGAGACCTTTTTGCAGAGTTGCAAATATCTGTATAGAAAAAGAATATTTTAACCTTTAATCCCTAAATCAATCTCCTTGAAAAAGTTTGAACCTCAGCCACCTACTAACCACCCAGAAGGGCTGGAAGGGTTCAGTGAGATGTTCTGAATTCTGTATTATTGTATTTAGATTGTTTACCAGTTTATTGAAATAAGGTTGCGTATGCCCATCTGGGCTGTGATTAGTGATGATTTCCAAAAAAGAGTAAGGGAATAAAATCAGCATCAAGGAGGGAAATAGAAGGCTAATGCTGTGTTGCTAACACAGAAAGCAAATATCATCAGACACCTTGAAGAAAGACCTTCTATCACAGAGAATTAGAGATATTTTCCAGTAATTCAAGACTTTCATTTTTTTAACTTTAGATTTTTGTTTTGTATAATTTGCTTCATATAACTCTTCACAGCAAATTTATGTACTTCATAGTTCCCTGTATGCTTCTTATCAGAACCAGATTACAGAAGATATTGATCTCTGAATTTTCTTCAAATATCAACAGTCAAATAAGAACATTTTTTAACTCTTATATTAGAATCCAGAAAAGTATATAAACACACAACATATTTTCATGCAGTGATACTGTTTGAGCAGAAGGCTGCAGTAGAAGATCAGGTTGAAGTGCCCCTGGAGATACACAGGTTTTGTTTGTGGATTTTTTTTTCTTACTTCATCTTTGCCAGTAAGATTAACAGCAACCAGAAGTATTTACAAAGAGCTTAGGTAGCACACAAGCTCTTCTCACAGAATCCCATCATTAATTGCAGATAGGATGATAATCTGCATCATAATGGAATTTTACCAAGATGCAATATAAAGAAAAATATTTAATTTGTTCAGATAGATGTATTCTGTCTGACTTGGTGTTTGAAAAATTAATCAGGCATAATGTCTATATTAAAAAATATTTATACACATATTTTGTGTAGAATAAAAGTATAGCATAACCTTAACTTGAAAATTCAGTTAATGATTAGCCATCATTAAAACAATTAGCTCAGAATAAAGAGCTGCAGAAGACAGCTTTTACTGAACAACTTTCCAAAAAGAGAAAAAAATTTAGAAAAATATTTATAGTAGGTCACACTCTTAGTAATCATCTGATGTTTGAGAAAATGAGCATTTTCCTGAAATAACAACCAGGTCCTACTTATTTCTTTTTCCCTGTTCATTTGATGTAATTCACACAGCTGCTGCAGACCAGAATAGTTGCACTTCACTTGTATCTGTGTGCAAGTGCAACTCCAATGACAAGAACAATTTAAAGCTCTTTCTTAAGAAGGTTAATGAACTAATTGCAACATTACTGCTAATAAAACCAATCCTTTCTTCTTCTGTTTCACCTTTCATCAGATTATCTCAAAGACATTCTGAACCACTAACTTTGTGGGGCAGTCAATTTTGTGCACTTTATATGGGAAATTATGCAGCTGAGAGGGATTAACCAAGTCTTTAATGGGCACACAGTGGGTAAGTAGCAGAACAGTTGTATTAATTGCAGTATGTTGCTCTCTTCCCTGAAAAGTTCCTCAGTGCCATGTTCTATACAGAAATAAAAGCTGGTTTAGGAAGTTCAGAAAGATACAATACATCATGATGGAGTAGAGAGCCTCAGCTGGCTTTTAGTAGGCTGGAAGGTGTGCAGATACTTGTTACCACCTTCAAGCTGGTAAAGATCAGGGCAACATCTGTGTAACAGATTAGGAACTACTCTACTTTCTTACCTGAACCAGAGCTTCTGGCATCAGCTGAAGCATTTCCAGCATTGCACTAGCTTTTAAAAACTATAACTTTTAAAGCTGACATATTTAGTGTGGATGTGGCCTCATTCTGAATACTATGTGCAGCTCTGGATCCTCAGAATTTAAAAAGGCTGTTAAAGCACTTGAGTGCATCCAGAGGAGGAAAACAGACCTGGTGAAAAAGCTGAAACAAATGTCCTCTGAGGACTTTCTGAGCACTTTGTGCTGGTCTATTTGTAAAGAAGGAGGCTAAGTGGCACCTTCATTGTCCTCCACAGCTTCCTAAGAAGGCTAAGTCAGGAGGGAGGTGCTGATGTCTTCTCCCTGGTATCCAGTGACAGGACATGTGGGAACAGTTCAAAATTGCAGAAGAAAAAGGTCAGATTTGACACTAAGAAGCATTTCTTTACCAAGAGGATGGTCAACCAGCAGAAAAGGCTTCCTAGACTTTAAGTCAGTTCTGAAGAGTTTGGGCAGTTGGATTAGATGATCACTGTAGGTTCCTTCCAACTCAACTCCCTGGTATCCAGTGACAGGACATGTGGGAACAGTTCAAAATTGCAGAAGAAAAAGGTCAGATTTGGCACTAAGAAGCACTTCTTTACCAGGGGATGGTCAACCAGCAAAAAAGGCTTCCTAGACTTTTAGTCAGTTCTGAAGAGTTTGGGCAGTTGGATTAGATGATCACTGTAGGTTCCTTCCAACTCAACAGCTCTTTCTAGCCTAGCCTAGCCTAATCTAGTCTAGTCTATTCTAATATTGCACATTATTGAGATGTTTCACTTATCAAACATATAATAAAGAAAATATGTGTAAATATTTTACAGTGCTTAGTTAAAAAATAATTAATGCAGTATTTTCCCTGAAAGTATTTTCCTTTAAAAAATTAAGAATTTTAAAAGTGAAGTTGCTTTACCAGAAGAAGCTAGTTTCAGTGGAGGTTTCTAACACATGCTAAGCTGACTTTTCCACATCCTCAAAATTTTCCTGGTCTAAGCTACAGACTTCTGAGCAGCTCACCTCACTCACAAGGAAGGAGAATACATGAGAGATCCTAGAAAGAAATTGATGTTTTTAATTTCACTTTCTTAGGAAGTTATTGTATATTTTTTATTCTTACGCAGAACAAATACCAAACATAGTAAAGTATCATGAATCCTTTTAAATGACAAAACAGTCCAAAAACCTATGGCGGGGTTTCTTGCTTGTTTGCTTCCTTATATCTCCTGCATTTGCAATATTTGGGAAAAAAACCAAAAAAACAAAAAAACAAACAGACGAATAGGGATTATTAGGAATGCAGTGGAGCATAAACCAGCATAAACTACCACTATAAACCCATCATGTGGTAACACAATGCATACTGAGTGCAGGGCTGGCTCCCCCAGCGCACGAAGGATGTAGCTGGACTGGAGCAGAAACAGACGAGAGCAACTTTACTGATTTGTGTACAACTGCAAAGAGAAGAACTCTAACTGGACAAAGGGCAGCAGAGGAGGAATATTTGTTTATTAACAGAATTTTAACTGACTTGGAAAAAATGAATATGAAATTATTCACAGCTATTTTCTGAAGTAATAACTAGTGAGTATTAGATTACATATATTGGATTACATAAAGGTACTTTGTCCACAAAAGAAATGTACATTTAAATTTTTAAGTCATCTTTCAATGGTATTTCAAGTATTTCAGGATTGATTAGAGTAATTTTTGGAAGAAAACTGCACTGAGTAGCATTAAATACAAAGGCAACTTTTGCGGCTACAGATTACAAAAATTACAAAAGACCTTGAGACACAAACAGTGCAAAACTGTGTAAGTGTTTAGGAAACACTATTCTACACAGTGCCTACTGCTACATACTGTAAAGGCAACCAGTCAGGGACTTGGTCCAGTTCAGCCATTTTTAATCTTGTACTGTCACATGCACAGAGAATTACTTATGGACAAGTGGATTGGACAACAGTTTTAAGACCCAAGGTGTCCTGAGCATATTCCTTATCTGCGTATCCAGATTTCATCTCAGACTGAGAAATCTAGTTATCCACTGTTTACATGTGTCCTCCATCCATAAAACAAGTATTTTTTCTGCATCATAAGTCTTTAAAATATAAAATAAATTTAAAATATAAACTACATTTATATTGTGGGTTACTATTATGATATAGAACCTTACAGGTCTCCAAAAATCCCAATTAAAGAAGAAAAAAATCTCATCTAAAGTATTCAAGTCTCCTTAATCCTGTAATTTTTAAACTTTGGACAGTAAGAACATCTAATTAAGCAATACCACATACTTCATTTTACTTCTACATTTAGATTTCATCTTTCTTTCTGTCACTAGAGGAAATGGTGAAGCATTTTATGATACTTCTTTAACAAGGACAAAAGAACAACAGGGAAAAAAGAAATGTTTTCTCTGATATTACTCTTGTGTTTCCAATGCAATACTGTTAGGACTATCACACATGGGAAGAAGCAAAATTAACAGAACAGCTGCTTGCACTCACTCCAGCACATAAGCTGTCATTTATATCAGAATTCCAATAAGTCTAGCAGTAAAACAAATATGCTCTTGCTGTGTTTTTTTTCATCCTTCCTCTCCACCTGTTTGTTATGCTTTTGATTTTGGCTTGCCTTTCTCTAATTAGGTTGTGATTTCCTTGAGAAACTTTCTTACAGTATCCAACCTGGGCCTCTTCAAGGGCCCATTTCCTTCACAGAATATTTCTTCCTGTGTCCTTAACTTCTGTTCTAAATGAGTGACAGAGTCAAATCTAAACCAGCAGCAGCTACTGAAGACCATCAGCCCCTAAATGTTTGTTTCTTGACAATGAAGTGGGATTTCTGTCCAGAGTAAAGAAGGATGTGAGGAACTCTGAAGACTTTAATGAAATATTTGAGCCCAGGGTGTCCAACAAAGGTGCAAAGAAAACGTTGACATTCAACAATGGTCTGTTAAAATGCACAGATTTTAATACAGGTCTCAGCAGGCTAGGTTCTTCTTAGAGTGCAGTGAAAGATGTGAAAAATAATTAAGGCTTGAAATACAATATATTTTATTCTTCATGTTGACAGTGTCTTTTGATTTCTTTCCTTCACTATTTCTGAGAAATTGCCAAGGGGAAAACAGCTTGGTGGTATACCGGAGGTAAAGATGAAAACAACTGTCCTTTTTAAGGCAAAGTAAGGTGAAATGAACTGGATTTGTGGTGAAAAAATAAAGTTGCTGTGAAGAAAAATATACAAGAAAATGCAGGAAAGAAAACAAAAAGACAAGCAAAACTGTGTCTGTGATGCTGTTGAGCAGCCACCAGCTGCTTTGGAGAGGCAGCCACCAGCTGCTTCTCACTTCAGCAGCCATAAGCAAAACTGGATCCATGTCAGGTTGATTGTGGTGGAACCTGTAGCTGTTTTGCTGGTCACAGCTCAAAGTAGTTTTGACTGAATGTATTAGATGCAATTAAAAAGTGGAAAAAAAGTAGGAAAGAGGGAAAATATGAAAAGGTTGAAAAAAGATGGTAAGACTGGAATTAGACAAGAGAGGTTCCATGTTCAACTCATGGATGTGAGATTTAGCCAGCATAATTTCAGCATTTCAGCCAGACCCTTTCTTGTGAGTTATCTAATGATTCTTCCTCGAATGATATAGAGAATGTTTGATCCCTCATTTGATCTCCCAGAGGGAGGTGGATGTGACAGCTGAGATTTGAAAGCCTATTTACTATTGTTTTTAAGAAGCTTTTTTTACTGGTAGCAGTTTCAAATTAGGGGCATCCAAATTGCTAGAGGATTTTTTTCTTTATTAGTTAATTCTATATCTGGGACATAAACCATAGCCTGTTGATTTCCATTTTCACACTTGTTTTGTTTATTATGATTGTGATTTTAGTTATTTTTGCTTGGATTCATCTATTTTCAACTATTTAATTTTCACTTTTTTTGATGTAACATATTAGAAACCCAGTTGGAACTTATTTATTTGGAGATCTTGTAACATAGGCAGATGCACAATATTGCAAGGAGTAAAAAAGAAGGAATAAAAGAAAGAAGAAAGAAACACAAAGTTGATAGCAGAAGAGTAGGGACTAATTTGCATATTCATCTGACACTTGTAGAAAAATCTGAGTTTGAAACAATGAGCTACTGCTTTGGTGCAAAACCTCTCCCTTAATTCTTTTCAAGCACCAGCAGTCTGGAGGATGACATCTGTTAAGTTTTTTTTTTCCTGAAGTCCTGTAAAACTACTGACCATTATCTCTGATGCCTTCGCCAGGAAAATTGTTAGAAACTATTATAAGAAACAGAATTCAGTGTATGGCTACTATACACTGAGAATCAGTCAACATGTTTTTTGTAAGACACATCAAAGACATCAAAGACCTGATGGAGTTCCTTGAAAAAGCTAGTGCATGAATAGGGGAAAGGCACTTGCTACAGTCTACACGACTTCCAAGTAGTTTTTAGCATGATTTATCATCAATAATTCTTGAAGAAGCAAAATGGCCAAGGAATAACAAGTTTTCACAGGGATTAAGCTGGTTGAAAGGTGAAGTTACAGAACAAAATATAATTTTCCATGACACAGGAAAGACATTGGTGGAATCACATGAGCTGTGCTCAATATTAAGTTCCTAACTGATATGGAACAATCAGGGAAGTAGCAAAGGCTGTTAGCGTATAAAACCAATCACAATAGAGCAGGGAAATGCTGATTGCAAAGAATTGCAATGATGGCATTCATGGTACTTTATGGACAAAAATATGAGGTCAAAATTCACTATTGATACAGTGAAACACACTGGAGAAAAAAAAAAAGCAAAATCCAGTCTTAGTCTGATATGTGCAATGACATGGTCAGAGTTTCTGGAAGATCAAGCAAAAGAATGTTCTTGGAGCTCTACAGTCAAATGCCAAGAAAAGCTAAGTTCAATACAGGTGAAAATATGTAATGTTACAAGCTATCCAGAAGAAGGAGAATAGAGAGAAAATATCATTTTACTACTCTGCAGATCCATCATACGTCAAATCTTGAAAATTATGTGTGTTGTTAGTCCTCTCAGAGGACAAATGGTCAACAATGGTGAGAAAAGCTATTAACAGTTCATATGAAGAAAATCTGGATACATGTGGCTTTTTGAGCCTGCAAGATACAGGACTGAGCGAGAAATTGTGTAGGAATACCAAATTATAAATAGAGAGGTTAAATATGAATGGAGTGTTCACTGTGTTTCCAAACACAGGTATTAGGAGTCAGCACACACAACAGCCCCACAGTCCAAAACAAGAGAAAGTCAATATATATTTAGCATGTAGAACTCAGTCCCAGATCAGGTAGTAGAAGCTGACAGTATGGTTCAAAACTGGACTAGAAAAACTAACAGAAATAAAAATCACATAGGACTCTTGACTACAGAGGTTAAACATCTAAAAGCGTTTGAGACCTCACTAGAATTTGAAACATTATTTAAATGAAATATATATATGTACCTTCTAATGGCCACTATTGAAAGCAGGATAGGAGGAGATGGAGCTGGGCTCTGCCTCACTAGGCCTTCCTGCCTTCTGAACCTTTGCCTGCACTATCAACTAAATGTTCATAAAAGTGACTCCAGGAGCACTATTACAATGAGCAAGATTGTTTCAGAGACTTGCACTGCAGTTTGCTCTTGTTACTGTAAGGATAACTTCATATAATTTGATGAGAACATGCCCTCTCTTATCTAGGTTGGTAAAAGCTACACAATGATAAATGAAAGGCAAGCAAAAGATGTCAGCAGGTCCTGTGAAGCAATTTCAAAAGCATTTGTCAAGCATGTTCAACAGCAATGGTTGCGCTGTCATTCCCTCTTTGCTGGCTATATGATAATGAAGTAATACGTGGATGTTATTATTATTTCAAACAGTATATCTATAAAAAATATCCCAAAGTGTTTTCTCTACATCCATCTAAAATTTTTTTGCAGCTAGGTTTAGTTCTCAAAATGCTCTTGATCTGTTCACAACAGCATTCCACCTCCCTAACTGCCAAGTCAAGGCATTTAACGCAAAGAAATTTCCTAATTTTCCCATTCACACTCCCCCTCTTTTAAAACTTTGCCTTCATACCCACTAAGGACCCCACATGAGATATGGATTTTGAATCATAAAACCCAGAAGATAGGTAAAATTCATTGGTATCTGTAGTTGTAGGACTTCAATAGGGGTCTTTTTTGAAGTTTAGCTTATGCAAAGACATCTCATAGATGGCAAAATTCTTATTGGAGTTATTAAGTAAGTTTCTATAGAAAAGATTTTACACAAATACAAAAGGATTTATAATGTCTTCGACTTACATGAACAATATTTTTCTTTATCACATTTTAAGTATTGGTTCAATGTACATGGTTGATTGTGTGAAGCTAACTATCTTTTATGGTCACTTGTGATAGAGTAAGTGTCCTGAATGATCAACTTACTGAGCTGTAAGCATGTCACTGTAGCTATATTTATAAAGACTTACTCTAGAAAAAAAAAAAAATTGATACTGATTTTATAGTGCTCTGCTATGTGTATTTCTGGTTTGTTTTTAAAGCAAGATCATTTCTCCTAGATTGGGAGATTGAAAAAATAAATTATTTAGCACATAATTTTTTACTACCAATCTATTCACTGTGCAGAGCTGTAAATGATTTTTTTTTGTAAGTAATCACCAATACAGCAATTATTCAGGAGACAAATAGTCAATATTTTTAAAATGAAGGCACACAGAGTTATTAAGTGAATTTATCCTTACCCAAAAATGTCCACAAAAATAAAATATGTTGAGAAGTGCATAAAAAAAATTGTAGAGCATATATATATATAATATCTTTTAAAAATCTCTGAGACATCAACACAATCTAAGAAAGAAATGAATGCTGCTGTTCTACTATTAATATAAATAATTCTACCTTTTTCTACTTGTAATTACATTACAGTACAAATAAAATTTGTATAGAAAACCTCAAGTACACTGTGAACTTTATATGTAGAGAGCTACAAATCATTTTAATCTCTTAAGTGTCAGAAAATCCCTGTACATTGTAAATAAACACCAAAAATGGTTGTTTCTAGTCCATACATATTCATTTTTAACTTGGATATCCAGAAGCAAGAAAAGAAGACTAACTGACTTTTGTGAAACTCGAGAAACATATGAGAGTAATTTTATTACTTTGAAAATACTGCAAAACTCAAGAATGGCTTATCTTAAATCTTAGGTTGTCAATGTCTAAATGACTCTATAAAGTAAAGCTTTCCTGCAGGTAGGTTCTACATACGGCATTCAATCCTAGCAATTCTTTAGGAATTTTTATGGCTACTTACCCTTGGAATATTAGGATGATTTTTTGGTTTTTAGTTAACTATATAAAACCAATAGGTAATACTGAACACTGAAATATTCATTGGATAGGGCGTAAGACATTTGTTTGCAGTACTGTTCCACCATTTCTATCCCTGGTCTGGTTTTGAAACTGCATTTGTATTTTGCTGATACAGCATAAGAGCTATGATAAACTAGTGTTCATAAATTCAAATTAACCAGTAAGACCTATTAGGATAGAAAGTCTTGCTTTGTAAAAGTTTTCAAAGTAAGGAAATTGATGAAAGAAAAACCCCACTCCATTACAAAGCAGTAAGAAAACTGAGGAATCATTCTTTCACATGGAATTGGAAGATGTACAGACTGAAATACTCAAATTTTAGGAACTCACTCTGAAAAAGAAGAGGGATATTCAAAATGCAGATGAAACAACACTACTTGTAATTTTTATGAAAGAAACTGAACCCCAATGCCACGTCTACATACCTTCCAGATAAATTAAGGAAACACCAAGGTATTACAATGTGCAGAAGCCAGGATGGAGAGTGACAATTTTAGCTCTTCAACAGATACACTCAAAACACACACGGAAGGCAATGCTAAGTCTCAAAACTTTTCTCTCTTACAGGAAAGAAAAAGTAAGTTCTTGTAGCTATCCTACTGAAGAGAACACTGACAAAATTTGATGTCGCAACAGCCTCCAAGAAAAAGAAAAGCCCATAAATCTGGCTATACTCTTATCTGAGCTCAGAAAAGAACATTTCTACTACTTCTTTGTTTTGTTAATACACAACAAATTGGACCCATGAAAGCTTGTATTACAAGGAAAAATGACTCAGTCCATAATCCAAATAATAGTAATCACCAGGTTTTCCAGGAAAACAAATGCAATGAAAAATTAATACGTTCTTCCTCTGATCACTGAGCAAATTACAATAAATGGAAAATCATTTCAAATTAATAGTAATTTTACAGAAACAAAATGCTGTTCCAGAGCTGCACTTTTTCTCCATATTCAATATTTCTCTCCTCTGAAAAGGAAAACAAACAAAAAAGACAGTAATATATAAGAGTTTAGCCATAATGAGTTCCACATTCTTATAAATTAAGTATTGTTCAGTAGAGGCTCGATTACAACAAGGCATCCTGCTTTGCTGGAGGTTGAATATGCTCCCGATAGAAATCTTTACATTTTGCAAGGTGAGTATAAGAGGTACTAGTTCTACAAGGCCTATGTGTGAGCAAAAATGTACAATCGCAAACAACACACTCTAAGAATTTCCAAGCTATTTTTTTTGTGTGTGTCAATCCAGCATAGTTAAATCTTTCCAGTGATCCTGACTGTACAGAGGAATAGAGACCCACAGAACAGCATACATGAACAATCCTCATGGCTTTTGCTGTGCTGTACAAATCCTGTGTCTCTGGGATAAGCCTTTTAGACCTTGCTGCCTTGGTGTTCAGTGTAAATTGGACAGTCCTGATTATGTCCTGATGTTGACAGCTGTGGAGGGTGTTTTGTTTTGTTGGTTTGTTGTTTTTTTTTTTTTTTTTTTACCATTACAAACTAACAAAAGAAATTTGAAAGAATGCTAGGGAGAAAGAGCTGTCTCAGAGAGACTGCTGTCCACAGGTTCCTTGATTCTACCTTCTCCTGGCAGCTGATTTCATTTGGCCTAACAAGAAAAGCCCTGTTATTTCCTCTCTGTGGGAGAGAAATGATTGGTAGGGCCTTGCTCTTCTTCCTTTAGCCACAGAAAACAACCAAGAAAGAGCCAGGTCTACAGAGAAGTTATTTCATTATCTGGAATCCATGAACTTTTACCAGCTGGAAATGAAGGAAGATGACTTTTCTTACCCTGAAGCTGAAGTGCTGTGCATTTGGAAATAAAGGATGTAGACACAAATAAAGTGCCAACTCTTAGTACATTGAAATTTGCTGTACAGTCCAAACCTGGTCAGCATTGTGTGCATCTGGTGTAGTGGACTCCTGCAAGCAAACAGGCAGAGATAGATGTTCAGAAACTTTGGAAACTGTGAGTTTTCCCAATATTCTCAGGTAAATACCAATTGATTCATATCTATCTTCCGAGCGTTCTCTTTAAAATTCTTGTTTCCAATGTAAATATACCATCTATGTTAAGCAATGGATATAGGCAGAAAAATTCCACACACAAGGGAAAAAAAAACCTTAACCCAAAACAAAACCAACCCCACAAACTTTTGTATATCTGCCACTATAGTAACAAGCAGGCTGTCTTTGAAAAGCAGCATTTAACAACATAACAAATTCGTATATGAGCCATTCACTGTTACATCCTCCATTATAAAGAGGTTTGTAACACATTTAGGAGCCCATAAAAATCAAGAGAGCCTGAGAAACCTTCAGCTAATGCTAGTCACCTGCCTCAGTTATTATTTTATAAAGACACAAATATCTCAGTAAGGCAAATTTCTCCATCTCTGATCAAACCTGCAGTTGGTGTTCCTTGTATTGCTGAGCAGATCTCAACACACATTATTCTTACACTGACACATTCTTGTGTGTTTGAAAGGAGGGCACTTGGCAACACCTTTGTCCTACTTTGCTCTGCTTCATTTATTTTTCGATCTGAAATTCCTCTGGCCATGTTTATTAGTGCCAGTCAGTGCAGCCCCCCATTATTTCAAAGGAACTGCCAAATGCACTACAAACAAAGCCTTTCCTGAGACAGAAACTTGCTTCTTCTAGTCAAGCTTGATTTTATTTCATTAATGTGCTTGTTCATGTTCTGCCTAGATATCTATCTGCAAACTTGGGTCTCAGAAAAAACTATTTTTTATCCCTAAAACTTGGGGTCTCAATTCATACGCTCACTCATGCAGACTTTGGCATCTCAATGGGTAAGGAAGAGATATGAGTTCACATAACTCATTTTTTATTGAATTTGGTTGAAGATATCTAGTAAGACAGCTGCATAGGTTCCTGCCTTTATCATTATACATCTCCAGAACGGTGTGGGGTTTTTTTTGTTTTGTTTGGCAAAGAAAAGAATAAAGAATAAAAAGAAACAATAATATGTATCTGTCATAACATTTCAGAAGCTTGTTTTTTTCTGCAGCCCTCATCCTATAGCTACCAACTTCTTTTTTAAATAGGAAGCCAGGATTCCAAGGAGATCACTAGACTGCTTATCAGGAAATAGGTTTAAATGAAGTCTCAACACAAATGAAAACTTAGGTTTTTTGGATTTTTGTCAGTAAGTATTTAATCTAGGTCCCTGTGGCCTTTGGCAAGGACAAAAGAGCTAGGAGATATCTTCTGCCCTTTAGCCACTTGACATTAAGATGCAGACAAAATAAAAACCAAGGCCCAAGATGATGGGGGAAATTTTGCTTTAGAGATTGGTGAATAAGATTTAAGTTTAACTCAGTCCAAAATGTCAAGAAGCCATATTTCTTATCATGGTGAAAAAAAAAAAACAAACCAAGAAAAACATTTTGAGTCAAATAGAACATTTTGTTTCATTTTGACCTATCAAGAAAAAGAATGTGATTGTGTAACCTGAACTGATATTCCCCTTTTACTGTCTGGTTCTTTCATCCAGCTATAGAACCACAGCTTGAGTTGAGAAGTGCAAGGGGAATTTTAACTCCTACTGAAGCAGAATATTATCTGAAAAGGTACAGCATGTGATATTTCATCTAGCAAGGATCTATTTTCATATTGAAATAAGTGGAATAGTGCTTATTTTAATAATGAACAGTGGCCATGCTCTGGCCCAAATAAGAACAAGTAAATTAAGTGTCAGAAAGAAATGCCTGGCCTCTCAGGAAAATTTCAGATGTAAGATTGCATATAAAAGTCCACCTCTTCTGTTAAAAATCAGTTCTATGTAAGATTAATTTTAACATTAAGACAAAACATAATGAAATCTCAGGGATGCCTACATCTCACGGGTTCTTACCCCTCTCTTGCATTCATGCTTCTGTCACTAACAACATTTAGCTGGCTCAGTTACCTATCTAGCTAAAAAGTCATGCAAAAGATAGAAAGATTGAGGAAGAAAACAAAGCAAAGCCAAACCCCATTCCTCCAATCCTGGCTGTTTGCTATTAATCAGGTCATTATCATGTAAGGGTTAATAAAGGCAACACAGATACTGACTCCATACACTGGAGAAGAATTTTGTTTCCCATTGTACCTTTTTATACTTTTTATTTTAAATCAATCAATTGGCCAGGTGATAAATGCTGTCCCTTTCTGACTGGAATGATTGCAAGGAAAAATACCATCCATATAAAAAACCTTGATATGTTCCAAAGAATTACATCTCTCAGTGTAATGCAAGTCACACTGGAGTTTTCCTCCAAGCCTACTGCCAGCTGTGTATTGCTATTTGTTCCTGGGATTCAGACATGTTTTATTCTAATAGTGTTTTTAACTAGCTGTAGTTAGAAGAGCAGTTTATAAATAAAACTATTTCACAAAACAATGAATCTCAGTAATGAAATACCGTATTTATATAATCCATTTTTCATTTAAAGAAATGGAATGGATTCTGTAACACTTAGAAACTAGACATATGCAGGGGAATACATACTGTAATCATTCATTAATTTTGAATAAATATTTGAGTTACAATATTGACCTGGTTGGTATTTTAATTGCAGTTGATTGATTTTATTTCTGCAGATTACAAGCTTGTTGCATTTAATTCTACAAAGTCTCACATGGATGCACCAGTATATTTGAACTTGCATTTTCTTTATTGTTTCCTTCCTACATAGGAGGAGGAAAAAGGAAAGAAAAAAGGAAAAGTAGAAAAAGGACTAAAAGGCTGCCTGATGATGAAAAATGCTGAAAACTGAGAATAAAGCTGGAATAGAAAAAAAGAGTAGACAGAATGTGGAATGGTGACATAATGTGGAAATAATAAAAATAATGATAAGAATAATACCATACCTTGAAAGATAACAAAGACCAAAATCATAGGGGGGAAAAAATATAGATGAGCCTAAGGAAAAAACTTCCTATTTCATGACAGTTTTTTTCCATTTAAACAGTCAGTTTTGTTCTGTAGTGATACAAGTGTGCGAAAGATTTCTCATTATTCTTTCCCACCTCCCTCCAAAGCACAAGTGCACTTTAAGCAAGGAAGGAGCTACTGACTTGCATATTATGTCACTGGCCTTGCGGAAGGATTTTGACTTTTTCAAGTCCTTTCTCTATTCAGTTAGAATGGGACAATATATGCAAATACTGTGCTAGGTTGTAGGACAAACCTCAGTGCAAGTGCTTTCTTTTTTTTTTTCCCTTTGGAGCAGTAATTATTAAATAGGTTTACCTGAAGCTCAAATTCCAAAAAATCTGGGAATATAATAAAACTCTTACAGAACTCCTGTGAGAGTTGTAGATGATATGTTGTCCAGTGATAATTCTTACTGCCACCTTTCAGCCTCTTTTCCTGCTTGTTACTCCCCTTTCTCTGAGAATCGTTCCCTATTCATACTTATTGGCAAGCTGCTAATAGCAATGTACTTTGATGAAACTACAAGTTTTGGATGAAAAAGCAAAATTACTAGGAAATGTTTTGACTAACCTCTTCTGAGGCCAGGGCCATTATGACTGAAGGGTCCCCTGAGGGCTGCAGATACTGGAGACCTGGTTGCTCCTTGGGGACTCTTCTTGAGATTTTCACAAAGATGGCTAGCAGTGACCAAAAATGTCAGGGTTTTTTTACTTTATTGTGAGGATTAATGGGAATTTCTTGTTGTGGAAGCAACTTTATTTCCAAAAGGGAGTTTCTGTGTGTATTGACAACTAATATTACTGCCTTGTCAAATCTGGAAATTTTTTAGTTGTGATACTGATAGGATTTAAACATTGGGAAAAAGGCTCTGCCCCCACTAAGTGAAATGTCTGCCTTGTTATTCCAATTCTACCACTAGTTTCAGAGATTGTGGCAGCTCTTACATAGAGAAGAATCCCTTGAGATTATTTGGATTCTGAAAACAAGTTCTCTCATGAAATGTGCAAATATTTAATTCTCTGTTTGCAAAACAGAAGGACAAAAGGGACTAACTATCCTCTTGTCTTTCAGAAATAATAGGATACAAATATTTATACACACATACAGTCTCTGGAAAGCTCACCTGAATGCCACTGAAACATTAAGCATAACCAATTTTCTGCTTTCCTTATATCTGGAACAAATTTGTTTATTCCGTTCATAATTCCAAAGAGATCTTCACGTGGTGATGCTCTCTGCATATCGTATACCAGCCTAGTGTTCTGCTCACCTTGGCAGAACTCCTTACTTTGCTGTGTCTAATGCTACCATTTATTAGAAGTATGCAAATGAGTGCATAGCTAATGCTGAACATGAGCCACGGTGCCTTTCTGAACCCCCAATTTAAGTGCATTGCTGTCTCGCTGTAATTCAACTTCTCTGAAAACTGACCAGGTGTGTGGAAAGGTGTCAGGCTTCTTTTAACACAATATTTTGCGTACACTGAAAATGTGTAATTCCCTGAACTGAGAAAGGACTGGGAGAAGAGATAGTCAGCATAAGTTCCAATGCTTTCCCTAGTGACACCTGAATGTTCCTTAAAAAATATAAAAGAGAGTGGGTCATGAAAATGTTAGGTCTACCAGAAAAATTGTTCTGTTTCACAAAGTTATCATGAAATAATCCAAATGAATTCTCCTGTTTAAAGTCCCTAAGCTTTTCTGACGAGGATGGACTGAAAGAAACATTCATCAGGTAATTATATGCTGTAAAATTTAAGTAATTAAAATATAAATATGAAAAACAAACACTATTTGACTTTTGTTATATAACTCAATTTTTTTAATGCTATGGAAGAATTTTTTCTCACAGAAAAATAAATTTCTCACAGAGCTAATAAATTAAAATATATTAATTTATATTATATTAATAGGTGTGTTTTATTTTTAGTATAATGTTATGCATGTATACATACACAGATCTGTTTAAAAATCCCTATAAGCAAACATTTAAAGAAGGGAAGCGAGGGGAGAGGGAAGTGAGGGATGTCGATATCATGGATTGTTTGTTTATATATTTTTAAAAATCATTTTTCTGCATGAAAAACGTGAACCAGTTTGGGCTATTTTACAGATAAACTCTTCAGAAAAAAGTGTAATACCTGTAGTGGAGTATTGATGCCTGTTCCATTTTTATTTGCAACATAATTTTGTTTGATTTTATAACTAGAGTAAAAAACTAGAATTCACAATTTCACAATAAATTGAATATGAAACAACATTATTTAAGACTATCAGCATACTAATAACACTATCAGTGTAATAAAACAAATATGACACAGTTAAAGAGGATTATTTTCTGTTCATCACGTTGCAAAATAGGCAAAGATTCATTCCTGGTCACTTAATGATTTTCTTTTCCCCCATGGTCTATTAGTATTGCAGGATTTCTGAGAGGAAAAATTATGCATGTTAGTTCCACAGCACATCTCAGAGGAAAAGTTTTCTCATTACTTTGCTGAAATGATTTCTTGCCTATCAACCCATTCTTTGCTAGAGTATATAGTGTGCCACCACCTCACTTTAGCTTTAATTGTACTCATGGGAGAGTACATATTACTGTCACCAAGTTTAATAAGGGACCTCTGATAGCCTCTAGCTGCCTTTCCTTCTACCAGTGCTTCCTCTGCTTTTCACTCAGGCAGGATAAAATCAGTTTCATTAAGATTAGCATTTTAAACATAATGACAAATTAAAGTAGCCTAACAGGAAACTCCAAATATGCAACTAAGTTGTTTAGAGCATGGGTTAGTCACAGGCTAAGTAGAAAGTGATAATGCTGTTTTCTGAATTATTCCTGTTTTATACAGGTCTCTACTCTGCAGGGCTAACTTCAGTTTGGGTAAGAAACAAATATGGACTGAAGTATTATCTTACAGTAAACTGTTTCTTTATAAACTCCAGTCCTGTTTATTTACTTTAATGAAGAGGAACTATATGGATGAAAAAGCATTAATCTTCCAGAACTCAAAAATGCGCTACCTTGGCACTATAATGAAAGCAGTAAACCTAAATTTAGTACCACGACTTCGTTGACAAGAAAAAAAAAACAGAACAAAGTAACGAAAAAACCCCAAACAAACAAACAAAAAAAAACAAAAACAAAACAAAAAAAAGCAACTAACAACAACAACAAAAAAAAAAAAAAAAACAGGGAAAGAAAAAAATCCCTAATGCCCACACCACTACTTATAACACAATATTAGAGAATTACTCCCTAATATATTCTTAGCTCACCGACAGTGCAAAAAGTAGGCTACAAAGACATACATTTTAAATCTTTATTTTCTTCAGGAGCAGAAAAAAATAAACTTTTTCCTTAACTGCAAGAGGTATTTCTGAGCAGCAAGAGCTCCCATTTTGCTTCTGAAGCTAGGCCTTCAACACCTGCAAAACTCTGTGATGATTGGTCAGGCCTCTTTTTAAAATAGTTCCAATTTCGGATTTCTAAGAGATGTGTGGTCAACATTTTTATTCTGTCAGAGATCTGAGCTCATCTCTCCATTCTTGATGATTTGGATTAAGCTCAATTTATAAAAAGCAAAGGCAGTGACCATGAATAAAGCTGCTCTTAATGAAGCTGGAACACTTACTGAAGCTACCCTGCCTTTTTTAAGAACCTTTTTTTAAGCTAAAGCTCCCACACTTGCATGTGATTTTTGCATCACAGTAAGTCTTATGCCTGACTATTTATGTTGCTGATCCAAACCCCGTCCTGCAGACTGAGGACCTCATTACTCTGGTTTTGCCAGCTGATCACTGCACAGTGGTTAACCTCTGTTGCTGTTTGCAGATCTAATCTTAACCTGATGACTCAGTTTTCTGTCTTGACCTGGATTATATCTTGTTCCTATGGACCCTCCTGTCTTGCTCAGGCAGGGCAGGATGGGGCCCTTGCTGGTGCCACCACTGCTGATGCTGCTGATGACACCATGATGGACCCCCGGGTTCCCTTCCCTTAGGGAACTATTTGCCCTTGCTGCTACCAACATGGACTATACTCCATTTGAGATTACACACAATTCCTACGAACACCACCACCACCCCCTCCAAAGCCACTTATGCATAAAGGCATAAAATACTTTGGACCCAGTTTGTTTCAGTTTGTTTCAGAAAATCTCAATCAATAGAAACAATATTCTGATCTTGTTTTTAGCCTTGCCTTAGCTCAATGCCGTGTTATTATTCTCTTTAAAATAGATTCTCTTTCATCCAAAGCTGATAAAATTTCTACAGTTCTAAATGTATTTCTTAAAAGTATTTGGAGACATTAGGTCTAGTATTACACACACTGAGTGAGTATTCTTTCAGGTGAAACATAGGAAAATTATAATAGTGGGAGAAGGCTTGAAGTTTTTAAAGGTAACACCATTTTTCTTGCATATATATATTTCTTTTGCATTTGAACTGCCCAGGCAATTACATACATTTAAATTTGAGGGGATGAAATATATTCTGAAATTCCTCTCTTACATGGAAAAACAATTGAGAACTATTATGAAGCAATATTCTATACAAAATTGTGAGTTCTTTCGTAGTGTACATTAAAAAATCTGGAACTAGGAATTAAATTGATCATAAAACTGAAACAAAATAGTCTAGATTTCACTACTTTCTAGACAGGATGATATCTCCCAACCTCAATATTAGCATTAGCTGGTGCAAGTATTGAACAATTATCTATATTTAAAACAACAGTTTCATTAATGCCTTGACAATGGTTAGGAAACAATATAGTATTTCCCTTTCAGATGTGTAACTATGAATTTCTCTCAGAAATATAGCTATTCTGTGGCTCAAGGCATCACTAACCTTTGAGGCATCTGGACATTTCAACTGAATTTTAATTGCTTTCTAAACAGGCAATATTGAGATGTGGAGAACTATGAGATAGTCTTTAAGAAAGAAGATACCTACAGCCTTGCTGAGACAAACAAATATTCCACGAGTTATTATAAGTGGTACTATGACATTTTTGTGATACCTGTGAAGCAGTCATCTTGCTGCTTCATAGTCTTTACTGACAAGAAGGTCTCCAATTTTCTGCCTGTAAATTATGACAGAAGTATTTTCTGATCTTTTCCAAATAACATGCTTGCATACTTCAGGCAGTCACAAGAAAGTGAAAACCTGTGAAAACTACAGTAAATGTCAATGCCTACTGTTACTTCGCTATCCCAATAAATCTCTTTTTCTACTCACACAAATCAAAAGGCTTTTTAGGGTGTGTACTCATAATGGAATGTTTTCAGCACTGACACAGTCACAGTCACAATCTGCCTTAAACGTGTAACTTGACAGAATTGAAAATACCTTCTTCTGCAGAAGAAATGCCTAGGTTTAATATAAGACCATGACAGGCTGTGAACTATGAATCTTGGCAAATCTGGACAACAGTTCCCTGATGATGGGTTATATTTAGCTATCAATCAGCCTCTTGCAACATTTATTGATTAAAATGATCTTTAGATAAAATGACTCTATATATATATATACTATAAACTTT
The DNA here is from genome assembly GCF_000277835.1 of Geospiza fortis. Lineage (NCBI taxonomy): Eukaryota > Metazoa > Chordata > Aves > Passeriformes > Thraupidae > Geospiza > Geospiza fortis. The sequence continues at coordinate 2,457,421 of NW_005054359.1, read as the reverse complement.
AGCATGAGGCTCTTCAGGCAGGTAGAATAATAGAGCTATTTTGCAATTATATATTGAAAAAAAATTATAGCAGTTCAGTGCCAGTTTAAAACTTTTCTAGATGGAAATTTAGTGATTTTTATTTTAAAGGTAATGCATAAATGTAAACTATATTTATCTGAGCTGAAGGGCTTGATGTGAAAAATACCAGAATGTCTGAGCTCTTTTCTGAAGGCCATGAACTTTACTCACATAGTTTGTTTTAGCTACCTAGGAGTGTCCTGGAGGAGTAGAGAGCTAAAGTACTTCCAGCTCCTTACATTCCAAGCATGTTCATAAGTCAGAAGTACCAGTCTAGTAACTAAGCAGTCATCACTTGTGACTTCTTAACAAAAGGTTTTAAGTTCTCTGTTGACAGCCTCACATTATTGTTGTCTTTGAAATTCAAAGAATCCCTTTTGTTTTTGAAAAACTACATCAGAAGTTGTGGAACTCGCATTATTTTCTTAACAACCCAATGGAAGTCTCAGCATTATAAAAAGAATTCAGAGGCTTGACACTCCAAAACCTATCTGATAAGTACATTCACAGACAGTTTCAAGGCTTGCAAGAAAGACCTAGCTTCATACCAAGTCCCAAGGCCTAAGAGCATGCATTGAATTCTTTCAATAAAATTTACCAGTGTCCACAACACTTTACTATGTCCATGACCAATACGAACAATTTATATAAATACTATTATATATTTCAAAATATTTTTGTTCCTCACAGAACAGTTTCTCAGTAGCATAGCAAGTGCACAAGCAAAGAACTGAAATCATATAATGCTTTAAGTGGCAAAATTTGGAGTCATTACATGGCACGTGTTTTCAGTCACAACATGGTAGAAAGCAATTTTTTATATTTCTGTTGCTTTTTTTTTAATCAGAGAACAGTATTTCTTCAGGTAAAATATACACTTGAAGATTAATCAAACCTTATATTAATGAAGATTAATCAAACCTTATATTAATAACGATTACTCTGAACAGATTTGATCCAGTCACTGTCTTCCCTTTATTTGTAAAATATGTGAATTGAATAAGAAGCACTGTCTCACACAAAGAATCAGCAAATCATGCTAATACTGAGACATTCAAAGTATTACCAATTTATCTTGGATCAGTGAAAATTAAATTACTTGACTTCTTTAAAAGGAATAGTATTTTTTAGAAATATGTGCAGGTAAACTGTAAGACACTTACCAGAGTTCTTAGAATTTTAAGGGAAAAAAGAACACAAAAGGGAAAAATTGAGAAGTGATTTTGGTTTTGATCAGATTTTGTTCTTCAGTAAAGAAAAGTCATAAATATTTTTAGTTAACCAAAATATTTTGTTTGCCTTGTAATGGAATACTTTGTTTGCTAACTTTGATAAACCTTTTTCTCATTTAACCTAAGTTTTTAAAGTAATTTGTTTGAAGGATATCAACTCTAAACATACCTGTACTCCTGTATTTTAAAGTGAAACTTACAAAAAGACAAAAAGAAAAATACATTTGTTTTTGAGACCTGAGGCTTGTTTTAAGTGTGTATTTTTGTAGTCCTTCATAACTTTATTTTTTCCTGTAGCTATGTAAAACACAGAGGACAGAATGGTACAAGAACTTGTGGCTGAGAATCACTCGGTTTACGTGGTTAAAGAAGCATTCTAAGTTCTGCCTGAATCAATCAAACTGCTCCTTCCCTGCATAAGGTTGTTTAATTTCCTCATTATATACCAAGGTTCTATTTTGGGACTTTTCACCACTTCTCAGTCATGACACATCTCTATTCCTCAGTGGATGCAGCTTCCTGTCTTTACGGACCATGCACAAAAACTTTTTCTCATTGGTGGTACACTCAAGCACACAGCCTGTTTTGTGAGTGCACTCACAATGAAGTATTCTGTCCTTCTGTCCATGCTCATTACAATTTTCTCTGTTTTTCCAGGAAATGCAATGGACCTGGTAGTTTGGGTGAGTCCCGCACAGCGCTGAATGGCCTGTGGCCCTGGAATGTTGTTACAGGTCCGACAATCACACCTACGTTTTTTCCTAGAACTATACTTGTTTTTCAGAGGAAAGTAATTACTAGTTTTGAGGAAACTGTGAACCAAAGAAATTGTCTCCATTCCAGAAACAATTGTATCACTTAAGATGTATTAACAGCATCAAGAAAGGCAATTTGTAAAATTCTAGTGTACAAATAGATAATTAGGGACCTAAGATAATAAAGGTTTAAGGATCAGCCTCAACATGCTTTATCATTACATTTTAGTTTTAGCCATGGAATCCCATTTTCTTCTCCAATAACCTTCAAGGTGAACAGCATTAAAATACTTTATACAAATATCCCAAACAACACAGTGAACAGGCCCTTTAGTGCTAAAGAAATGTAGGGTTATTAACCCTTTGAAAATATCTGAACTTTTTAAAGCCCACTGTAATGACAATCATGATCATCTCCATCACTGAATTATGGTGATCAGGATCTGACTAGCAGAAGCTTCTGTTTTAAAATAAATTATGATTTTTTTTCTTCAAGAATGTTCTATGCTTTTCATTTACCAGCACTCATTCATGCATCATACTAACTAAAGTTGTAAGCAAAGAAAATGGTACAGTCACTTACAACAGATGTAAATCATAAAAAATCAGGGATTCAAGGAAAAATAACATATTCTGTGATTCTAAAGCAGATGTGAGTTTTTTTCAATGACACATTTTGGGTTTTTGGGGACAAATGAATCTACCACTTCTCTTGAGAAAATATGTTGCTGTAAAACTTCTTCCAGACTCAGAAAAGTGTGTCTCTCATTGAGCCAGTGCTTTGATTTCTATAGCTATTTCTCTTGGTTATCATGTCTTATAAAATTCTGTTCTGATTTTTTTTTTCATTTTTCCCACACATCTATTGTCACGCTCTTTCACGCCCTTAGGCATTGCTCAGCCAAGCAACACATAATTCCATCCTCTTCCTTATTATATAATCTGCTGAAATTCCATTTAAATTCTTATCTGTCAATACCTGTCTGGTAAGGAAAAAGATCAACAACCAAGTAGTATATTATATGTACATTCAAATCAAAGTCACATAAATAGACTTATTACCATATTTTCATGCACATGAAGACAAAAATAAAAGCTTCCAATTTCTTTTCACATAGGTGAAACCTTTACAAAGTGTATACTGCAACCTTGAACTGCATTATTTCTGAAGTCACCTAGAGTCATCTACTTCTAACCTTTACCTATGTGGAAAATTTTCCCAGTTGGCTCTCACTGTTATTTCCTTGCTCATTCACAACATATCTTCAAAATATTCCTCTACTCTTATCAGTATCTCTATTACTTGACAAAATACTAGCTAAAAATATTTCTTATTTGCTCTTCTGGGTCATTGCTGAAAATGTCAAATAACAAAAAATCAACAGTTGTCACTGTAGTGTCCTCAAAAAATCTGTTACAATGTAATGATTAGCATTTTGCTTGCTGCGCTTTATAAAAATTGTCACATTTCACTTGCACATATTTATTTTCAATCTTCCTTCTGTAATGTAGGTCAGCACCTTTCTTTTCAATACCTTGACTTAAACCTGGGGTTTATTTCCATAATACACTAAATACTGCCGATCACCTTCATTTCAGAAGTTAGCACTTCTCAGGTTGGGATCTGAATGCCTCATTTCAGACTTGAGATCAAAATGTAAGAGAGCACTGGTTGGTTTTCAACTTGCTATATAGATTTTCATATTCCCATTCCACAATAAAGTATTTCAAGATGATTATTTAGATGAAAATTGAACAGCAGTAGATGGACTTCAGCTTTCAGAGGAAATCTACTGAAATAAGCAAGAAGATAAAAACCAAATCTAAACTACATTGCATTGCCTGACTGACATGGAAATGAAAGGTTAACACTTTCTTTTTCTCTTGGTATCTTAAAAACAATTCTAACTGGCTATTTCAGGTGCATATTTGCTTCAATTGCCACATAGCAATCATCAGTGACTGCTGGGGGCAGTCACTAATGCTTTCAGAATTAGGTCTACAAAATACTCCTTGCTTATAAGCAAAATGTTTCAACTACAGATATTGACAATCGAACAACCTATTGTGTGTAAATAGGATGGAGTGTCTATGGGCTGGTTTTATAGACCCTGTCAGTAGCAAGGTTTCTTACCTTCTGTAGCCTCTGGGGTACTCACAGAAGGAAGAGTTGCCAGTTTTTGCTTTCCAGTCATAGCATTCATTGCACAGCAATACTGTTATAGAGCTACAGAATAAAACAAATGAAAATTGCCTCTAGCATTCTGAAGATGAGTTTCATAATAAAGCACTTTCAACATTTATAAAAGTATTCATTCTCTTGAAAATTTTGCATGTTTTATTTCCTTGATGATATTTAAAAATAAACTATAAGGTTTGAAAGTGACTGTCCCATAAGATTCATGTGTTTGTTTTGCACAGATTGCAGCACACCAGAGAATATTTAGATGAATTTTTTAATGATCTTTGTCAGCCCTGATATAGCCAAAACTGCCTGAAGTCACTGCCATAAAACAAAAAGAAGATGAGCTCTCTTTCACAAACAAATAACAGGTATGACAAAACTAGAGATATCTATGGGGAAGTCATAGAGTTTCTGTACAGAAATGCAAAGGGAGAAAAGTAGCTCTTGGTACTCAGGTTTCCCCTTCTCATTGTGCAAAAGCAAAGATCATGTGTACTGTGATTTTTCAGTTACAGAAAGATTATGAAAAGATAGGAAAGAATAAGGATGTAGGTGACAACAAAATTTTAGACATTAATAATATCCTTGTTCCCTGTGCACAGTATTGTGATTGTTCAGTACTCTGTGAAATCATAAGTCTTCACAACATAGATTACTAATTTTAAAGTATCACATTCTCTTGCACTTCTGTCTCATCTGAAATGCTTTTGGGCATAGCTGGCTTTACAACTAAAGCAAACTACATTTTGGGGTGTTTAGTTGCTTGTTTGAGGATTTTTTGTGTGTTTGTGCTTTTTGATTTTTTTTTTGTTTGATTGACTGGTTGGTTTGATTCAGGTTTTTTTTTTGTTTGGGGTGGTTTTTTTGTGGGGTTTTTTTTCTGTGTTAGTTTTTGAGGGTTTTTTGCAGAGACATGGTGTTTTTCTGAAAAGTAATTTCCTGTTGTTCTAACAGAAAACTGAAAATGCTCTTTAGAATTTTAGAACTCCATTAAAAATTGGGCTAAGCTGATTTTTCACTCTAGTAGTCATTGTCTTGGCTTTGTGCCCGATCACAAATCACATTGCTCTTCCCTCCCTTGCACTGACCTCTTCTCATCTTCTGAAATGACAAAAAAGCCACCTGGCAACACAGACCAGTTCTCCAATCAGACAAGTCAACTGAACAGCTCATTTAAGATTCTGGCAGATATCAGACCAAAAGAGGAAGGCAGACTCATGTGGTTCCAAGCTAAGTCTGGAGAAGATGGCAGAAATGGCATCCTCACCTCTTTCAGGACAGAACTGTTAAACCCTCTGAGCTACAACCCATAGATTTCAGCCATCCTATAGAATGAACAGCCAGCCTTTCTTTAAACAATTTCAGCAGCTACATTTGCAATCTTATGCTACCACTGTACCTTCTTTAATCACATAGAAACTGACCAAAAAGCATTTTGTAAGGAATTTTTTTTATCCTATGTCCTGTGTGATCTGTATTCAGCCACCTCTATTTAGATGGTAAAATGTCTACATGAATTGTCTTTGCTGATGTAATACCTGAGATTCTGCAATCCAGGGCTACAACTATTTTATGTTCTGATTACAGAAATAAATTTTAAAAGAAGAAATAAAAATTAATGATCTACAATGTATATGAGAGGATGGTTAGAAATTTTTTAGTGGAGCTATTATCTAAAGTATAAATTTGCCAAAGTAAAGGGTTACATTCTGTTTTCCCACCTCAGAAAAAGAATGCTATCTGGCTGTGAATAAACCTTTATTTTGTAGTATGCATGTCTCAGTCCCCGAGGTGAACTGCTTTGGTGCCAGCACAGTCCAGAGCAGAACACTCTAGCACAATGCACTGGGGGTTTTCCTGAACCAGGAAAACCTCAGGGGAATGGACAGATGCCAGCAGCCTGCAACTCCCATTGTGGCAGCTGGCAAGGCATGGGCAGGACCAGGAGCAATGATGGGGGGCCATGCCTCCCCATCAAAAGATGCCCCTAGGGGATGGATCAGTGGTGGCCAGGGCAGAGGGATGTGCAGGAAGGGTGATGAAGGTGTCATATTGACCAGGGAGCAGTGGTAACCACCTGGCAGATGCCATGAACTCTCTAAGCTTGGCACCCACCACAACTGATGTAGTTTTGCAGACATCTCAATGCCAGCTGCAGGGTGAGCCCTGTTCTACACCAGGACCAGCCAGCAGACCTGAGCATCCCTGTGGAGGTGTGCCCAGGTATAGGATCTCCTCTGGTTAGAGACAGAGTTCCAGAAGGAGGTGAGTAGGTTCAGGAGTACCAGGGAGTCCAAAAGAGTGACAGACTACTGGAATCACACCCTACCTTCCCTGGGACAAGCCTATCATGTTGAAATGATGTGGAGGATTCCCGATCCTCTCTCTATGTGATAGAACATGGTGTCTTAATGGAGGAGAGGAATGGAGACATGTTCCTGCTTGGCTCAGCAGTTACAACTCCATGACTCTCCTGCCCTTCCAGGCGTCCTTGTATAACAGGTATAAGGCTCTGCAAGTGCAACCAAACAATTACAAGAATGGTGGTTCATCTGGCTTGGAAGTGTCACTGGGGTTAAGTCAGCCTTATAGCCCACATCAAAACCACTTTCATACATTAAAAAAGATGGGTCATTGTCATAGGAGACACTTCTGAGGGGCACAGGAGGCCCAATGCGTCAATTAGACCCACTTCTAAGAGAAGTCTGCTGCCTTTCTGGGGCCTGGGCTAAATGAGCAATGAGAAAAGTTCCTCACCTGGTATGACCTTCAGATGATCCATTATTGATTTTTCAGGGAGTTGCAATAAGAAGTCCAAGGACAATCAAGAGAGATGTCAGGGCCTTGGAATATCCCCTTAAGGGGTCAGGAGCACAAGTAGTATTCTCCTCTATCATTGCAGCTGCAGGAAATGATAAGGGAAGAAACAGGCAGACACAGCTAATCTATACCTGGTTCCATCGCTGGTGTCATTGGCAAAATTTAGAGGCTTTTGATCATGGGTCAGTGTATACAACACTAGCTCTTTGTGCAACAGATAGGACGCACCTTTCTCAGAGGACAGAAAGTATCTTCACACACAAGTTAGAAGGGATCATAAAAGGAACTTTTATAATATATAATATAGTTGTGAATGGGGAAAGGGATAAGACCTGGCTCACTGGATTTAAGTCATGGGGCATCACAGCAATGTTTGAGGGATGATGTTCTAATCTGCTGCAGTGTTCTGCTGAATGCGCTGGAGCACATTTGAAATATCTCCACATTAATGCACACAGCACGAGGGATAAACAAGAGGAGCTCAAAGCTTTGGCCCTGTCACAGAGCTGTGACATTATAGGTGTAAGCATAACCTTTGGGACAATTGCTGTGATTAGGGTACTATGGTGGATGGATAGAGGCCCTTCAAGAGGGATAGACAGGGTGGGAAATGCTGAAGGGTGATGCTGTGTGTGAGGGATTGTATGCTGCTTGCAGCTGGTGATGACACAGATGAGAGTATCTGGGTAAGGAGGAAGGAAAAAACAAATAAAGTAAATGTTGTGTAGGAGTCAACTAACATCCACCCAGTCAGGATTATGACACTGATAAATTATTTTACAAGGAACTTAGAGATACCTCTATATCAGCTGCCCTTATCCTTAGGGGTAATTTTACTTCCAGGACAACATACAATATTCCCTGAGACTCTCAAACAGGGAACCCAAACAGGTGCAAAGAATCTCTGAAGCATGTTGAAGATAACTTCTTGGTGCAGGTACTAAAGGAGCCAGGTAGGAAATACGCCCTCCTAGATTTGTTATTTGTAGGAGAGAGAGACTTGTAAGCAAAGGGGTCTGTCTTGGTCACAGTGACTGTAACAGCTAAGTTTCAAATCATTAGCAACGGAGGAAAAATACTGTCCCTATGATTTTTTTTTCTTTCCAGTTCCAGAAGACAAATTCACTGCTGCTGTATGTCTAAAAGATGTACTGGAAGCCAAGAACCACATGCAGCAAAACCACTTACTATCCTTTCCAATCACAAACTATAGCTAGTAACGACCTGCACGTATTCCTTCCATTCAGTGATTTGTTTAAATAAGAGTGAAAAAATTAAAGACTAGGAAAAAAAAAAAAAGAAAAAGAAAAAAGCTCTCTATTTACATAGAAGAGCTTCATTCACATGTCTATGTGCCATCTCATTTGGAAGAAGAAGGTACAAAAAGCTCTCTCTTCTCAGCTCTAAATGTTAGGTTTGTCAAAAACCACCAAGCAGAAGGAAGCATCTGGTCTGGCAAAGTAATAATATTCAAAGAGTTGAGGGTAGATAATGTGGGAGTAAAAGCATTGGTGCCACATCAGGAATTAATAATCTACATAGAAAACTGGAATTTAAAGGCGTTTTATCCAAGAAAAAGGATGGATATAAAAGCTAACATCCCTCTTAAGAAGGAATCTCTCCTGCACAGGATGAGAACATTCCTGAGCCTGACCATGTTGGAAAATAAGCTTGTAATCTAGATAGAAAAAGGAAGAGGAATGACTTGAAAGTGATGACAGTATAGTACATTAAGCATCTTTTTCTTTCAAGTCCACTACTTTCATCTTTATAAACCCTTTGTAAGTTTTTTGACTACTTTGGAGTGGGTAATTTTCTCTAGAACCATAATGGTTAGTGGATATCTTTCCATACATCCAGAAAGGCAAATTTGCAACTGATAATGCAGAAGTCAGAGACAATTTCTTTTTCTTCCTGTGGGCATCATTGCCTACTAAAACTACGTGCTTTATTGGAATGCAGTTGAGAGAACACATGGATAGGACAGTATAGAACAGCAGGGAGAAAATTTCTTAAAATTTTCACCATCTCAAGTCTATAGCAGTTTTTAATTTCAGATTGTATATATTATGGTCCTTCACACAGTAAAAGTTGCATGCAAGTCTTTCTTCATATTCATCCTGTGGATTCATTTTGCATGCCCTCTAAAGCACCATGAACATTTTTTTCCTCTCTCTGGCCTAATTAATTTTTTTCATTCTCTTCTGCCTAGTTACATAGTCTCAGAAGGGCTGAACCATCTGTAAGGTAAGTGTCTTTCCTGGGAAATAACAGAATGTGTTTGAAGTTCCTTGTGCAAGCAGGAAATTAAACCTGGATCTCCTGCTGCCTGTCTAGATCTCTGATCAATACACTGTTGAAAAAAAAAAAAAAAAGAAGGGAAAATTTCCCTTGTATTTGAAGGAAGACAAGCCAAGGTGTGTTGTTTGGACTAAATTAAAATAGCAGACAACTCCTAGGCCATGTATCCTACACAGAAGATACATCCCCATGGTATCTAGTGAGACGTGAGAGATGACATTGTGATAAATCCTCAGAACTTCTGTATTAAGCAGCTAAAGACAGCTGAAAAATGATTACTTAAGGAATGTGCAGATACCAACTGGCTGTCACTTCTCGTGAAATCAATGCTGAGGCATCTATCTCTATCTTAACACTACTCAGGTTTCCATCCTGGATATTGGTACCAGACTAAGACTCAGATGTTCTGAACCCCAAGGACCATTCACTTCTACAAGCTTTCAAGAAAGGGAAAGGAAAGGGAAAGGTAAGGGAAAGGAAAGGAAAATCCCACACCACACTAGTACTTCACTACACAGATGTGCCATCATTTCAAATGCATTCAAAAATTATAGAAATGCTTGAATATGTTCAGGGAAGAGACGCATAACTGCACATGAGACATAGATATTATTTATTTAGTCAAAAAAGGAACTTTTATCAAAAGACTTCTTCATGTTGCAGGTGAGAAAATTTGCAGGTGAACTCCCACAAAAATATTTTCATTTTTCTACTACTGCTTTCAGGGGAACAGTTCGATGTATGATCTTTGTAAAAACTGAGCATATCATGATAGAATATAAGATGTAAATTTCATGCCATATTTTAACTCAGATACACCCTGAATTTGTAATTTTATCACAGCTAGTTTAATGAAGCTAAGTATGATAAGGATGATTCTGTAAGTACAAGTTTGCTATTATGGACACTGGCATTTATCTATGTTTCTGTGAATAGCATTGCATAAGAATTATTAATCTTAGTAGTAGATACATTATTAGTAAGATACTGAGGTACTGCACAATAAATCTGACAAAATGAGCTGTCGTCACATAGGAAAAAGATGTCATTAGCCACAAACATAACACTTAATGGAAGACAATGTAATGATAGAAATATAGTCAAATGCTGCATAATTAAGTAATATAAACACTAATTTTAGCAGATGGCTGCTTTAAATGGAAGACAAAGTATACTGAGGAGAGGAAGAGAAACAGAAAAGAGGGAGAAGTTTGCTAGGCATAGAAATGAAGACAAGTTAGCTTTGAAATGTTTCCTATTACCATAATACTGAAATTCCAGGCAAATGATGTTCTATAACTGCATAAAAATCCCTGCTAAATTAAATGTTTACTCTTGTTTCTGTATTAGCACTTTTCCATGTATTAGCTCCTTCTAGATGAGAATCTTTAAATGCCGTGTCAATGTCTTAAGTAACTAATATTTGGGAAAGTATCATTGACCTCTAACACCTAGAATAAGAATGATGTTGTTACAAGCTAGTAATTGTACATTTTTTAAGTAGTAAATTTTCTTCAACTTAGCATATATTGCCTTTGCTTCTCTTGCAGAAAGCTATAAATTCTCTTCATTTTGTAAGTTTTTTTTTAATTTGCTAATTATATCATTGTATAATTAAATTGAAATACAAGAAATTTCCCCACAAATATTTTTGCCAATGATCATATCTTCCTTATAGCCCTGATTCCCAGTGGATAGTTAAAGTCCTAGTTTCTCATTTGGGTTAATAAAAACACGAATACTTATATTTTGTTTATCTGCTCAGCATTCTACAGTACCTTACTTCTAATTTCAAACAGACAGCATCTGATAAATCTCTGGGTTTCTTGCAGCAATGTCCACTCCCGCCTAAATGTGCTGTTAAGTCTGAACAAAAAACCCCACTTCATGAAATTCTCCATAGTTATTAATGGTAAGCATATTCATGTTAAGACACTAATTTGGGCTATTTTAAAACAAAAGAATTTGTAAGGGAGTTCTAAGTTCTCTGACAGTGTTCTGATAACCTGTTTTATACCAGAAACTTCAATTTTGTGTCAGGATGCAGGAAAAAATAATTTCATTTTGTATTTTGTTCATACTGTGGGCATATTTCTGGCTTTCACAGGGAAAAAAATCTATCACTGGCTTCCCCATGAGTTATTTGCCCCATATCCATGACTTAGGGAAGATCAGTAAAGTATATTTTAAAGTACATTAGAATATACTTTACCCAATATTGGTGTTATTTTTAATATATGCTTGTTGGATACACAGGAACTACAAAATATACACTACAGAGAAATTTTTTTCCTATGATTGATAAATAAAATTTAGGAGAAGAGAGTTTTGATAGGAATTGGCTTTTATCTGAATATTCTTTGGTTCAACAGAAGTTCCAAAAAAGAAGGGCATACATTTTTGATAGAGCATGGCAGAACATAGATAAACACAAAATATGTATGAGTTGGCCAGAATAATTCATATTGCTTTCTTAAATTTTTGAGGAATTTAAGAGCTTGTATATCCTTGAAACTTTTAAATTTCTTTCACTATGTCAAAGCCTCACCTACCAGTGGAAGTCCTCTGGAAGTATATTGCACTACATAGAGTTGCTTTTACTCCAACAGTCTGGTTGATACACAGAACTTTCAGTCTCTCAGTAAATAGATGACACAACATTGAGTAGATTTTTTACCCCCAATTTACATTTAATCAGTTTTGTTCATTGTTTGTTTTTTCCCAAAGTATCGCTCTATTCCCACAAAGTAAATATTGACTTTGAAAGCTTGTGTCAAATGAATTTGGGGAGCTCTAAAAGGCAAAAAATTGACAAGGCAAAGACGTTGAAAAGAAGCACAGACTGACTGATATGTAGCTGAAATTTATTTGGAAGAACTCCCTCCCTGACTTCTTGAGGTGGTTTGACCTTGGCTGGACACTGGTGCCCACCAATGCCTCTCTTTTTCTCCCCTCCTCCTCTGGAAAGGGGAGAGAAAATGTAATGAAAGGTTCATGGATCGAGACAAGGACAGGGAAAGATAACTCACTGATTACTGCTGCAAGACAAACAGACTCAACTTGAGGAAAATATGTTAATTAACTACCAATCAAAAGAGTAGGAAAATGAGAAATAAAATGAAATTTTAGAACACTCCTTTCTTCTTGGGCTTAACTTTAATCCTGATGTAGTATTGCCTCTTCCCCAGTGGCAAGGGAGCTGAGGAATGGAGCTTACAGTCAGTTCATCACAGTTTTTCTGCCACTTTTTACTCCTTCAGTGAGAGAATCTCTTCCCTGCCCCTATGTGGGGTCCTTCCCACAGGCTACAGTTCTTCATGAACTGCTCCATCATGGGTCCCTCTCCAGTGTGAGAACCTCAAGGAGTCCTTCAGGAACAGCCTGCTTCAGTGGGGTTCCTTCATAGGTTCTCAAATCCTGCCAAGAAAACCTGCTCCTACATGGGCTTCTTTCTCCACAGGGCCACTTGTCCTGCCAGTAGCCTACTCCAGCATGGACTTCCTACATATTCACAGCTGCCTTCAGCCATCTTCCTGCTCTGGCATGGTCCTTTATGGGCTGGAGGTGGACCTCTGCTCCACCAGGGACCTCCTTAGGCTGGAGGGGCACAACCGCCTCATCACGGTCTGCACCACAGGTTGCAGAAGCATCTCAGCTCCAGCACCTGAAACACCTCCTCCCCTTCCTTATTCGCTAATCTTGGTGTTGGCAAGGTTGTTTCCCTCACATATTCTCACTCCTCTTTTCCCTGGCTCCAGTTTTCTCCTGAGATGCAACAATTTTTTCTTTTGCTTCTTAAATCCCAGAGACACTATCACCATCCCTGACTGGCTCAGCCTTGGACAGCAATGGATCTGTCTTGGAGCCCATTGGTATTGTCTCCATTGGATGTAGGAGAAGCTTCCGGCAACTTCTCACAGAATCCACCTCTGTAGTTCTCCTGCTACTAAAACCTTGCCAAGCAAACTCAATATATATTTTTTACCATGTTTTTTTCTTTGTTATGGTGTCATGGCAGCCTCACATTTGCTATGTGACTACCAGAACAGGCATTTTGGAATGCATTATTTCGTTCATAACAGATTTACTTTTACTAACACTTTACTAAACTTTACTAATTATTCAGTAACTTCATTCACCTCAGGTAGGGAAAAAAAAAAAAACAAAGCAGACCTTGTCAATCTAAAAAAAAAAAAACAGGAGCTAATGAACACATGTCTTATGCTTGTATGGAAAAAAGTCAAGTATAAAATTAGTCTCTATAGAACACGACTATTGTCAGACCATGCATTTATTAAACTGACTCTTGGAAAAAAAAATTACGTAGCATAAGTAAAATTAGTTTCTAACATGGAGTACCTTGCTTGTATCTCTTGCTACAACTTTTGGAGGATGGCATGATCACAGAAATATAAGGCAAACCGAGGCAAATGTCATTTGAAGCTGAGCAAAATTAAGGGAAGAAATCCCATAAATAACAGTCCTATTTCAATATGGCCCAGAAATTCTCAGAAGAAGGTTAAAAAGGAGTTTTCTTGGGAGCTCTCTGCATGCTCCAAAGCCATTGGAAAGTATCATTTTTAGTTGTAAAATTGCATCTTAGAATCTGGCCTTTGCATCTCCACTAATATTTACATATCCCTTTGAACACTTTGAACACTTGACATTCATTACCCACAGCTGCTGTATTGTCACTTCCACATGGAACATTTCCATTTGAGCACTGGGAATTGTGCTTACCGTGTCAGTGTCAAGTAAAGCACAAAAATTAGAGAGAAAACTTACCCTTTCCTCTCCCCAGTCTAAATATTCCTTATTTTCACAACAGGGAATGCTTTCAAATACGTTCTCAGGAGGTGACATTGTGGGTGGGCAGAATGGCTCACATACCTGCTACAGCTGTCCCCAGCACTACAGTTCCCTCTGTCCCCTTTCTCCAGCAAACCTTGCCCTGAAAACATGCCCGCTCTGGCCTGCAACTCCCTGAGGAGCTCCAGGTCCTCCCTGAAAATGCATGCTCCCTTCTCTGCCTGGATAAGAGTCTTTGGCACCTAGCAGGGTATCTCCAGCACTGGTGCCAGGGTTTGCTGGAATCAGTTTCCACTGGGTTAGGGAAGTTCTCATGTGCATGTGTTCATGCCTTGAGAGGCTAACATGGAACAGAGGCTAGACAGAGCTAAGAGAATAAAGTAGGTATTTATTAAAAGGCCTTAGAGGATACACCTTGGGCAGTACAAGGGCATGTCCAGGGCTAAACCCAAGATGGATCCAAACTGGACCACCGGTCACGAGGTCTCAGACTTTTATAAGTTTTTGGTCCATTTGAATATTGGAGTTAATTATCCAGTTATAGTTTCAGATTATGAAGTCCCATCCTTTGTTTGCTCTCTTCAGTTCACCATTGTTTATACCTTTTGGCCTGAACTTTGTAATGGTTGTCCTTGGTCTCAAGCTGGAAAAGGATTGTTTTGCCACCTACCCTGTGAAGAGAACCTACTAACACTTACTATGAAGCTTAGAGCTACACCCCTAGGCAGCACAGAATCTGAAAAACATGAAAGCTAAAACTTAAGGCATCAGTGTCTGGCCCACAGCCTGGCACATTTTTAGTGCCACCTATGACATTCATCACCTACAAATTCAGCTTCTCACTGATGCAAAATCAGTGCCTGAAGCACAGAAATATAAATATGTGTTTCAACCTAGAGATAAAAGGTAAATAAATGCATCTGTTGAAGACAAGTAAATGCAGCTTCAATGAGGAGATACAGCTAAAAACTAGATGAAGTTATCTTGTGATTTCAACCTATGCAAGGCTGAAAGAAAAATGGTATTAAATCTCTGTAACTAAAATGTGAGGGAAAGCTTACATGGTGAATGTAAAGTGCCTTTATGTATTTTAAACATGAATAAAATAATTTCTGTCATGGACAGTAAAATAAACATAAGATAATGAGATGATGACAGTACATGAACTGACTATCCATAAAGTAAAAATTAGTGATGGCTAAGAAGAAAGCAATAATGACTTGTTACATTCACATAAATCTACACTTAGCTCTCATTTGCTAGTGGAAGCAGCCAAGTAGAACTGGATATTAAACTTATGTCAGACAGTTGAGGACAATCTGTCTGAGTTATTTAGTTGCAATCTGCTATAAGTGAATGCTGTGCTTACATAAATGACATTTAAACTAATTCTGGTTTTGTAGAAGATATTAGGGGGAGGAAAAATAATCACATTTTCTTAGTGTCTTGATTGTTTGGACTAGTAAATATTGCCTAGCTCTTGCTGGGGAAGAAGTTTTCCTCAGAAGAAAAGAATACCCAATATATACCAGATTTTCCCATAAAGCGCTTCTGGCTGTAGTTGCAAGGGAAGGACAACTTCCCTTGAAGGCTCTCATGTTTTCTCTGAGACCTACAGCTTCACTATCAAAAGAAAATCCATAATTTCTGTGGATGCCAGTAAGCACATTTATAACCATGTCACCCAAGTGTACTTTAGCAGTATTGTAGAAAGGTAAGGGAAAAGAGTGAAGGCAAACAATTCTGCCAGGTAAACCTCTTCTCTGATTAGGTAAACTTGAATTCTACTAAAATGTCTCACACCTAATAATTCAATATCAACCACAAAATCTTACCCCCTAGTGCAGACTTTATGTGTTCGTTCTGCCCCTCCAGCTTTCCATCATTAAAAGGAACTATTAGCTCAGAACACTTGACAGAAAACATTTTGAAGCATCCAACCAAATTAAGTTCAAAGAAAAAAATAAACTACCAAAAGCATACATCAGAAATAAAAGATGCACTGCATTGCTGTATTCTCAACAATGAATTTGTATTAACTGAGTTCAAGATGAGGACATTCTGGTCTTTGTTCTTGTAAAAGAAAATGCTCATGAAAGTAACTTTCTGTCTTTTGTGCCAAAGACTGTAACTCTAATCACAGTGAATTTTCTGAGAGAGATAAAGGAGGTAATGCATCTTAGACTTACACTAGGTTCTCCTGTGTAAGAAAATCAGATTATTTTAAGATATACATTGAAAGCTGGTTGGCCTCATTGCTTTGTGTTGACTTCCAGAATGCACTGAACATTTTCCCAATGCTGGGCATTTAATAAGGTGTAAGCATACTGAGTGGGTTTTAATAGCAGGTAAATGGACCACATTAAATGAAATTTTAAGAGCTCAAGCTAATGAAACATTAAAAAGTGTCATATTATAAATGTCATGGCTTTCTAAAACTGTAGCTTTTGATCTGCAGCAAGCACCTTGATTCCCAAACAGTTTCTGTGCCCAGCACAGATGTAGAGAGAGTCTCTTGTTTCTATATTTGTCTTCCCCACACACACTATCCAAATCTGGTTTTAATTGGCAATTAATTAAAATAAGTTTCTTCAAGTCAAGCTTGTTTTGGCCACGATGGTAACTGGGAAGAGATCTCCCCATCTCTATTTCAACAGACAAGCTTTTTTCTTTATTTTCTCCTCATGTCCTGTTGAGAAAAAAGAGCGAGAGCAGCTGGGTGGACATCTGGAAACTGGCTGAGGCTTGACCGTGGGTTCAATTAAACGAGACCCTTAAAGCTTATAGTCTTCAAATGGATATTCATGTAAACTCACTTCTCATAAAAAAAACCCACTAATCTGTTTTGAAATTCTTACAGGATCTTCACATTTCAAATTTGTCAGTGAAGAGCCTTGGGGATCTAACCATAAGAACATCAAAAGAATAAAAATTTACATGGGAGGGTAATGGTTGAGGAAATACATCTAGAGTTAAGAAAATTCATGATACCACTCTCTTAAAGCACAAAATTAATTTATATGTGCACAACATTTAAAATATTTTCTTTGAAATTTTATTTTATTTCTTTCCATTGAATTTTGGGGGAAAGACTGTTGGAGTAGCTCAGGCAAGCCTGCATAAACAACTATAAAAACCTTTACTGCAAAAAATGAAAGTGAATAACTTTGATAGCACTTGACATAAAAAACTAAGCTAGGCTGCAGCACCTGTTCTATGCTGGAGCAGCAGTACAAAGATGACCTTTCTGACACCCTTAGGACAACATCAGACCCTTCATTTTTTGTCTTTCCAGTAAACATAGCTTGTCACAACCATTAACTCCTTGAATACACTGAGATATAAATTAATTTCTGTAACTTTTTATTTTGAGCTTGATTTTCTTGAAAACCATGTTTAATACACATATATATGTGTATTAAACACAGATCTATGAAACAAAAAGCTCTCCTTTTTTTTTCCAGCAATGATCTGTTACCTGAAATTTTGTAGAACTGAAGATTATAAGGATAAGATTCCTCTGTTTAAATCAATCAGTAACATACAGTATTCCTAAAACCACCGGTTTCTCCATTGAACTTAACCAGAGCTTCAAATACATTGCTACGGTGTAGTGATCTATGTGGTTTCCATGCAATTTTTTTTCTTGTTCTTTTCTTACATCATCTGCTTGGACTTTTTTTCTCCATCTATTTATTTTTTTCTAAACCTGTGCCCTTCTTAAATCCCTCCATTTAAGTATTTTTTTTTACTGTAGCTGTTGGACATAAACAAGTTTATCCTACAGCTCACCCCCTCTATTTTTTTGGGCTATAATACAAGGACTGTCAGAATTTTAATATGCTTGGTATTGGGAAGAGGCATTTTTCTCACAACATTAGAAACAGGATTTGATCTTTTCTCATGTCTGATTTGCTTCACAGTAGTACTACAGGAAAGAGGAGGAAGAGACTTTAATTGGTGGAAGCAAAAAATCAGACCTCATTCATTTAAATAATTTATTTTGTTTTTTTCATTATTGCGGTACAAAAAATTGTACACAAGATATATGTTATTTGCACAAGAAATTAATTCCAGGTATTATGCCACAGGAAAAATAATAAATGAAATTATCCAGTGCACAACAAGGCTAGTATAGCATTCTTGTTAATCTCTCAAGTTAAGAGGAAATATTTTCCTCCCCACACACTGGAACATGAAATATGTGACCTTTAAAAGCAGTGACAGATGCTTTAAAAGGGGAAAATAGTGGGTGTAATGTGTAAAGTATGTTTTGCTGATAGAATTGCTTTTTATATTGTGCAATCTGTCACAATCATGTTAAGATGGTTGAAAGAAATCAGTGCAAAATTTCTACTGGAAAATGCTGTTTTGTCAGCATTTGTCACCATGTACAAAGGAAAGCAAAGGGAAAAAAGTAAAAATATTTTAACTGGCATGGGTATTTTTTTTTATTCTTGGATCATTCTAATAATTAATTAGTTTTAATGTTGAATGCATTTGCAAAAATATATTTGACATTGCTGAAATTAAACACTTATTTTTTTTCCCTAAGAAATTATTTTTGAACTTTAGATCTGTATTAAATTAAACACACTTTAGGTTAGATTTTCTATTTCTTTCATTTCACCAGTTAAACACAAGAAAAAAAACCCAGCAAGGGGTTTTTTGTTACCCATGCCTGCTCTCACTTTGTAGTGGTCTGTCTAGAGCAATTTTCAAGAGTGATACCTTTCACATCCTGTGCCTATAAGCTCTCAGCTTGGACAGTGTCTCACAGAAGCCAGGTAAATGAAGAGGGGACAGAGATGTTTTAGAGTTCTCCACCAAGACTTAATAACTGGTTCTGTTTAGAACAGAGACAACTGACACATAATATGAGTCTTTCCATTCTGCAAAATGATTGCAAATGACAATAACAGGTATCTGCAACGAAGGGGATTTAGTTTATCTATTAACAGCATTCCAAGGTGGGGAAGCATAAGAAGATGTCACCTATAAACAAGTCACCCAAGGTTTACAACCTGGTAAGTCAAAAATCCAGTTAAATATGCCTGACATTGCTTTAGCATGGGATTGTAAACTAGGTCTTTAAAACTTCCAAAATACTGTGTGTCTTACTGTAGAAAAATTATTTTTGAATGTGGGAAATCTATTTTAATCTTTCCACTCTCTGGGGTACTTGAATCCTGGCACTGCTACCATCCTACCTATTGCTTGGTGGTGGAAACAATAGCAACAGGGGTCAGACGCATTTGCTGATTAGGCCAATACCTGAAGGAACTCTGTGCAAGTATCCACTTCAATGAATCATTTCCTTACTTCTTTTACAGAGTGAGGTTTCTAATTTAATTTCTAGAATGTAATTTAAAATACATCTTCTTAAGGTGTTAGTTGCTTTAATCTGAACTAGAAGTTCTCCTCTTTTACACTTTATGAATTCTTCACTCTCCCTTTCAAGAAGAAAGTTGAAAAGATCTGTGAGCCTGTGTTAGTACTTCTGAAGTTCAGCTGAAGTGAATGTGCTGCTAGATCAAATCACTACGTTTTTATGATCTCACTTTCAATTGATTTCATGAAAGGAGGAAAGCATGAAGTTTTCTGTCTCAGTTGGATGTGAAACTGGATGTTATTCTTTCACTTGTTTAGGCAGTTTGCAAATGTATAATCTACTGATAGATGCACACGCACTAGTACATGCGTTTGTTTCACCTACTTTAAAGTTTTGCTGTCTTTCACTGTAAAAGAGAGTTTTAATCCCCCATTCTCATCAGTCTGTCTAGTTTCACAGGGGATATTCCAAGAGCTAAAAAGTCAATTTCAACTTTTATGAACTACTATATTACTTTTTAAAAAATGTGAGTCAATTTCCATTTATAGTATGACCTTAAAATATTCTTAGAATCTTTCATGTGTGTTAGAGAAATGTCTCTTTCTTAATGGTTTCTGAAGAAGTAATGCATCTTTTCCTGAAATTGTTTAATTGTTTCAATAAATCATAGAATCATAGCATGGCTTGTGTTGGAAGGGACCTTTAATATTGTCTGGTTCCAACACCCCCACCATGAGCAAGGACACCTTCCACTAGATCAGGTTGCTCAGAGCCCCATCCAACCTGGCCAGATTTATATATATATATATTTACAAATAGTAATTTAATTTCAGTAAATATACAGACATGAATCTGAAGAGATAAGTGACTTGCAGGTTTAACATCTACAACCATCTGATATAGTGAGTACTTCTGAAATAATTTCTAAAGGAAAGCTTAAATGGCGTGTTAAATCATACTTTAAAATATCAATAATTACCTTAAAATCACTTAAATTCATAAAAGCATCTACAGTGGTTAAACATTCCCATCACCATGACATGAAAACTACATTTATTCCAGAGTTTTTTGTATAAGTGGTCAGTTGATCCTGAGTGACAAATAAGCCCCCACCCAACTGCTATCTCAAACCTTCTCAGCAGGCTCGGGGAGAGAATGGGAAGAGCAAAAACTGTAAAAGTTCATTGTCAAGATGAAAACAATTTAATGTTTCAAGGAAAAACAGAGATAAACAAGTAGTGCTAGAGCAGTCACTCATCACCCGAAGTGGTGAGCTCATCCCCAAACAAAGGCTTCTTTGGAAAAAAACACCTCAATTTTATAGACCATATCTTTTTGGTTACTTTGGTCACCATCCTGCTTGTATCCTGGCCCAAAGTCTTGCCTGTCACCAGCCTACTGGGGTGGGAAACACAGGCAAGTTTGTTGCTGTGCAAGAACAGTTCAGCAGTATCTAAATCACCAAGTGTGTTATCAACGCTGTTTAGATCACATGTCTAAAGCCCAACACCATGTGGATTACAATGAAGAAAATAACTCCATCCAAGCCACATTCAATAGAGAATCAATGATCTTCATTACATAGAAACACTGTCAATTTATGCTGTTAAAACTGTCTCCTAACTCCATAAAACATTATGCAAAGTTTTTAAAGTTGCCTTTTGGGGGCATAACACAATTTGTATCTTGCCCAAACAGTCTACTTCACACTGCTCTCAATTTTCTTGGCTTTTTAGGGATACTACCATTTTGGAAAAAAATGTGTACCATCTGGGTTAACATAAAGTCACTGAGAGTAATATTTGAATAAAATCTAATTAAAAAATAAGTAGTCAAGTAGAACCAGAACTAGTTAGTTCTGGCTGAAATTTAGCCAGAAAGATGTACCAAGTAAGTGAGAAAGTTATGCATTTTGCTAACATTATAATAGATTGGAAAAGACAAAGGAGTGAGCTATAATTTCCATTAACAATATATCCTTATTTTTAAAAATAGAAAAAAGAAACCTTCCAAAACATGAATTTTAGAAAAAATACTACTTTGTGCAAGTTTTTATGTTAGTAGAATGCAATTACTTGTTAATCACATAGCAATTTCTGATCCATGTTTGGAAATGTACATACTATAATGATGTATTATTATTTTAGCACATTATGCATCCCTCAGTGACTTTTATCTGCCCTTACTTACATACACTTTTATCCTTATTTTCAATTTTTAGGATTTCTTGGATATCCAGGTCCTCTTTGCTAGTATAAGAATGGGCAAACAAAAGTTTTAATGCTCCAAATCACTTGGTATCATAATTTTTCTTTTAAGGAAAAGAGATAATTGGAACTACTTTTAAAGACCCCAAGTCAGAGGAACACAACATACATCTTCAATAAAAGAATTTCCCAAAGTAAATTTCTCTTTTACTTTAAAAAGATGTAGAATATTTCTAGACGGAATTTTAATAAAAAATATTTACGGGATGTTAAACTGATGTAGAGATCTATGAGAGCAAGTACAGAAGGTCTTCCTTTGTGAAACTGTTTTTGTCCTTTGATAAGTGGTCCCTAGCATCACTACTTTTTGATCATGCCCCAAGTGAAACGTTACACTCTGAAAACAAATGCCTTATAAATTGGCTTGGGCGATATGATTACACCTGTGCCAACTGCTGTCTTGTTCTTGAAAATGACAGTTGTGTGACTTTTCTATTTTTATACAAAAAGAATCTTTTAATTTATGACCTGCCACTTGCAATGTATTTGTAACAAACAGCAAAATAATTCAATGGGCTTTACAAAGCACAAGGCATGTTAGCTAGTGCCAGTTTTACACATTTAAAAGTACAGAGTTTATAAGAAGTAAAAGCAAAAAATGAAGGGAATTATAAAAGCAGCGTTATCAAGTGTATGCACATCAGAGTAAAAAATGTGGGTTTCATTCAAAGCAGTTATTTGTCCTGACATATTGCTGTACCATTAGAAAAAAAAATAAAGAAAAAAAGTTTTGGAAAATCTTCAGTTAACTTGTTAATCTTTCTTGCTAAAGGATGCAATACAAAACACAGATACATGGTTGTTTCTCTCCTAGCATGAAAACAGCTGTTCTAAGTCACTGAGGGCACAGATATAATAGTTAACAACCATTGCATATTGATCAGTTTTACCCCCTTACAAGTCCCAGCTATCGAGCTGCATGACCTCAGGGAAGTGAATGAAATTCTTGTGTTTTAGATGTAGGGTGTTTAATTATGTTCTAATTTAGTTCCATTAATTCAATTAAAATGAAACACAAAATAGATCTGTGTTTTTCAGCAAGAAGTCGTAACAGCATGAAACAGGAGTAAAAGTAATTTTGTGCATCACAGCAATTTCACATACGTTCTGACCAGCACTGTGGGGTTTTTTGGGTACATTTGATGCAGAAGTAGTCATGTCACTAAGTGTACCTGAGCTCTTAAGGCCCAGAGCTGTCAGAGTCACCTGGAGTCTCTCTGACAGACCCTCTGCAGAGACTGCATTGAACATTGGACCTGGGCCTCTGATCTCAGCTTGAGCTGTGCTGTACAGTTGCATTTGGGCCTGTGTCCTGGAGGTGTCTCAGACTTATGTTACAGTCAGCCTGATCTCCAGCTTTGTCTTCTAGGTGGAAGAAATCTCCTTCTTTGTTTTCTTGACCCTACATTGCATGTCTGTCAGCCCTGTCCTCTCCTGATTCATATTTTCTCATTCATCTTGTAGGTTAACCTCAGACCTGAGGCACGAGGTCACTCTGTCTGGGTATACAAACTGAAGGTTGATGGATCCCATCTCCAGCTTGGTCCTTCTTGGGTCCTGTGGGACTGTGCCTGGTTGGTGAAGGTACTGTCTGATTGGGAAGTGGGATCACCCTTGATTTCTGGCTTGTCCTTCCTCATGGAGAGGCTCTTGCTGCTCCTAAGATAGAACTCTGACAATAGCTGGGATGCCTGAGCTGAAACAAAGCATCTGGAGCACCTGGCAGTGGTAGCCAGATTCCCTACTCCTAGACACTGGTGCATTTTCTTGTGAGGTGGGCAGTCACTGGTCATGAACACCTTCATCCATTAAATGGGGTCCCCTGTACCTGGGACAATCAAAACAACACGCACTGCAGAACGGAAAAACATAAAATTCACATGCCTGCCCTGTGCAGCAGCAAATCCAGTCAGCTGTGTGCTGGAGCTGTGGAATGGCAGGAGCACCATCTCTTCATGGTCAGGGCTGCTCTCCTTGTTTGCTCCTTCCATGGATTGAGTTTTGTATGCCTGCTTTGAGCCCAAGCTGCAGTTCACGTGTAACAAATTACCTGAATCTGTAGGGAGGGTTGGATGTTAGTAAAACTGCCTGATCTGCAGAGGATCTTTGATACAAATTGTGTAAAATGATCCAATCTGCAGAGTCTAGTTTAAAAGAAATTTTTTATTATACTATGCTTTGTTGTGTTAGTGTAGTACCAAGCAATCCCTAAGCAATCTGTTTGTCTCTATAGAGCTGGGTGACAGCAGTGTGTTCTTGGGTGAATGTCCCAAAAGACAGAGGCCATGTTCCAGAACATAAATGTTGGAACTGGTAATGCATGATAAAGGACTAATTTCAGTGCTCTGGTCTTTCAGGTTGTTAAACTAAAGTTGAGAGCTTGACTTCGTTTCAGGGTGGCAGCAATTGTCAAAACTACTTCTATTACTAGACAAAAAAAATAAAATCATATGCTAGAGACTATTTTCCAGCCTCCATCAAGTCCTGATTTGAAGAGTTTGACTTGGAGTGTCCTTCTAAAACTCTTAGATATTAAAACAGATGAATATTATTCTTATGATGATGATTTCTCAAGAATTCTGGGCAGCTTCTTCTCCATAGAATCACAGTTTAATGTGTCAATCAAGTGATAAACTAAGTACCCTATAAATCACTGAGCTGTCATTTTGTCGCATTTTCTGTGGAACACCTTGACTGTTTTTATCATGAAGAACTTTTCTTTCAAAGCTAGAATAAGGCAAAATACTTTTTTGTGTAGGTTAATTGCTACACTTGAAGTAAAAAACTTGGACATTTTTTTTCTTAAAGTCATCACTAGTTACTTGTGTTATACTTTTTTGCAGAATTCAGAGCTTCTAATACTGCTCAGAAGAGGATTGTTTTCTCATACCGAGGAATAGTTCATACTGACGAATAGTGAGCACTCTTGTGAAGAAGAAACTATCTCAACATTGTCAGTTGACAATCTCAAGCAACAGTCAGTATTGGCTTAAAGGAAATAAGGGAGATAACAAAGCCACAATAGTCACAGAAAATTCTGTCCCTGTCTTTTGAATACAAATGTAAGTTTTGGGATTGTCTATCTTCAGCTTTCTGATAGACCCTGCTATTAGCAATTGGCTTGTATAAACAAATCTATTTACATTTTCTGAAAATTTACTTTCCATAGGATGCTGGTCCAAGCAAACTGTCAAAAGTTTACACTATAATCAACATATATAAGTTGTTTTATATTTCATAATTTTCTAATAAGTCGATGACGTCTCTGAAGTGACTGATTCTGTGCTAACAACAAAGCAGCTTGCTTAAGGCATGATACACTAAGTTAAATGGGTTATAAGGGGACGCTAAGTAAGTGCACATCAGAACAGAGGTGCTTCATCGTCAAGAGAAGTTTCTTGCAGTTTTGTATCTGTAGGTTTCTTAGCTGTAGCTCCACATCTCAGTACTGCACGAGCCAGAGAGCTTTCTGAACCTGAGCTGAAAGAAATTCAACTCTCATAGCACTTTCAAGTCTGAATACTATACATCTAAGTTTGAAGCTAACCAAGATCAAACGAAGAGAATATGGAGAAGAGGGCTTGCCTGCCCATGCTGTATGTTGGTTACTTAAAGTGGGGTTTGATCCTATTCAATTTGCACTAGTATCTCCAGAATTTGATCCATCCAGCCCCTTAGGTTGCATGCTGACAACCTTCTTAAAGATATAATTCTTTCTTTACTATTTGAGTCTCTTCCAAAGCCTACAGTACCTCAGCCTTCATAAGTGTCTCACCTCACTCACCTCATCCACTCACTGCATGTTACCCATCCTGCTGATTTGATTCCCCTTCTGAAAGGTCTTGTTTTGTATTACTGACAGCAAGCTATAGAACTTGAGTGACAAAAGGAATTTTTGACATATTGACCTTTTTGTCTCTTCTGTTCCCTGTGTTGCTGCTGCGCTCCAAGCTGCATTCCCTGCTTGCTTCAGAAATGCTTTTACTTTTCCTCTTGATTCTATAAATATTACAAATTACAGACTGCTTGTGCTCTTGTCTCTCATTTTAATGGAATTTCTCCTGTCTGCTACTGTTGTACTAAATGATCCTGGTATCAGTGCCCACTTCTAAATTTCTTTTTCATGCTTGTGTATTGTCAAAAAAATGAGTGCAAACTTACTACAATAGTATTGTTTCCTTACTGTTTTTAGAAAAAAACCCAACATTCTCCTTCAAGTGAGGTAAACTTCTGGTCTATTTGATTCAACTGTTTTTCTTTACTTCTACTTTGGAGTCTGCAATGCTCTTTTCCCAGAATCTCTTATGTCCCTTTGTTCCACTGTCCCTGAAGTTTCTTGGTTATCAATTTATGGCTCATTCTGTACCTGAATATACTGGATTGAGCTATGCACTGGAAATACAGAGGAACATAGTATTATGTTGTAGGTCTTTCAGAAATTTCCTTTGAAAAACTCAAATATCCCCATTTATTAAAGTATTCCTTTCCCTGCTGAAGCTGAAATGATAGATTTTCTACCATTGCTTCTATCTCTTTCCATTTTCACACTATTTGAGTATTTAATGCGAGGTTTTAAGAGATTTCCATAATAAAACTGCTCAAGCACCACTAAAAAGCATCATTAGCGACACTTGTGTGAATTAACACCCACAGCTACCACTAACCAGAAGGTGGTAGAAATTTCTCAGTGTCCAGCAACAAAAGAAGATACATCTCTGGAAGAAAGTTTTTGCCTCAGCAAGATATGTGCCTTTTTGAAAATCCCTACAGTTTAAATAGATTTGGAGCATGTTTGGAATGTCATAAAAAACAAGGTATTTCAAATGAACTGGGGAATGGCCCAACACTTACCTACTGAACTTTTTTAGAGACCTTTCTCTTATTAGGAAACTTTTATTTTCCCTAACTGTGTCTGTGACAATTACTGAGAAGTACCTGTCAGAAGTAATTGCATGGCTTCTGGCCTTAGTAGGTGAGAGTAGCTTTTTCATGCCATGACCTCATTGCTTATCAGAATTTCTTGTTGACAGCAGCAGATTCTTCATGTTAAAGGCTACTCAGTGGTCAGTTTCTGATTGTTTCTTACTTTGCCAGGCAGGCTGGCTTAGGCTTGGCCACTTTGAGCTTATCAGATATTACCTTTCAGTTGGTCTTTAAAAGTGGTTTTCATGTTTTCCATGTCGAGGTTTTGATTAATAACTGGCTTCACTTTTGCAGCCTGATATAGACATTTCAGTGATGAGATTTTTAGAAAAAATCTTCTAAATTTTGAGTGTTATATAGGGCACTAAATAATCAGTTTACATTACATACCATTACCTGTTTTTACTTCTCAGTGTCCCTGTCTTCCTTTAAGACAATGTTTTATCTTTATAGCCATGTCTAAACTTCATGCTTGCATGTCAGATTTTTGTTTGGTGGGAATCTGGATGCAGTTTAGCTGTAGACAATATTTTCTTTCCATAAAGATGCAACCATTTAAATGACACCTCCACTGATCTGGACTGGATAGAATAGAATCTGCTATTTAATATTATGTTTGCAGAAGTTTCATTTGTTAGCTGTGGACTTTACTTGTGCAAAACCTTTCCAAAATGATCACTCTTCATTTGTGATTATGCTTTTGACATAGAAAATTTCACACTCAAAGCAAAAGGTTCTTGTTCTAATTTTTACCTCTCATTATTCAGTCTAGAAAATAAATATGCACATTTCAATTACACTGAAAACACCTTATAGACTGTGACCTACTGTATCCATTTAAATGAACAGGACAGAAGACACTTTTTTTTTCTAATTATGAAGAAAAGTTTCAAGTCTGCCTCATATTGCCAGATAAGACTCAGAATTCTGAAGAACCTGCCTTCCTTCTCCAGTGCTTCTTTTGTTGGAGCAGGGTACCTGTTTGCTGACCAAGTTAATTACAAATATTTGTTAGCTGCTCATTTTTTTTCTGAGAGAAATGGATCATTTTTTTTCTCAGATGGATCTCCTGAGTCACTTCCACTGAGACCTAAAAACAAGATTCCTCCTTCCTCTGAGGGATGCTACTATGGACTCATGTTAAAGAGAGAGAATGAGTGCTGAAGTTACTGTCCGCTGGTGTTCACTATGAACAGAATTAGCATCTAGATAGCATTTGCACCTTACCGTCTATTTATAATATGTTCATCAGCTTTATCAGCTGCAGGTTTATCAGCTGTAGGGCCAAAATTATTTTTGAAACCAAGTGGATCAATGCTACTGCTCACATCTTTCATTCTATTTAAAAACTGAGACAAATTGCAACAGGACAGATAAGGTTAAAGTTGCATGATAGAGAAAGTTACATTATGCAGTAAGGAGTTGTAAATAGGAAACATGCAAGGAGGACCTAAAAATATGGTAGGGTTTTTCCTTATCCCATTTTCTCAGTTGCTAACCACCTTGTAGGTTTTCCTTCTTTTTCTTGGATATCTAAATTTTGTTTGAATTTAATGTAAGATTGCAGTAGATAGCTAAGAGAGGAATTACTTCATGTTATTTCGGAGGTTGTTCAGTTTTGGTTTTGGTTTTTTTTTTCCTCTCCTCAGACTCTGTTTCCTTCCCTTGCTTACAGTGTTTCTTTTTCTGCATTTGACTGCTTGACATATCCTTTGGCTGCTTTATAAGGAAACAGGAAGAAGTGTTAGATCATGGCACTGACACTGCTTGTGAATGACAGGTACTTGACTTCTTTGTGTTGTGTTATTTTAGTTTGTTCTGTCTGAATTATTATTTTAGCCCTTCTACTTGAGCAAGGTGATTCACTGGAATACCATTTCTATTAATTGATACTGTGGCAATAGAGACACTCAGAAAAAGACAGTTCTGACACTTGCATTAGGAAAATTTTACCTCTCTTCTTGTTTTTATGTATGCAGTATCAATTTTGTGGCTGCTAACAAGTATACTATACAGTCTTATGTTTTTGAATGCTTTTTCTTAGTGTCAGTTTTTGGAAAAGATAAAAGCAAGTAATTTCAGACTGTGAAAACAGAATCAGTAACATGGAGACAGCAGTCATACACAGATGTCTGTTGTTCAAGAACTAAGTACAAGATGCACTTCTGGAAGGAGAATGTTTAATGGATTGAAAGCCACACATAGAATACTGTTTTACTGTTGTAAATTTATTATCAAGCACTTGTCTATTTTTCTTACAATAAATGAATTTAAAATCAGTATGCAATGTGCATTTTTACTCTGTTACTTTATGACAGTTACCAGGCTATTCTCACATTCTTGTTTCTTCATAAGAGCACCAAATGGCACTGCATAATTGGACCACTGCTTGTCTGAAATTTGAAAGTGCATGGGTTCCATACTCTTCTAAATTGAAGATTTCACAAAACATGCAAACATCTTCTAAACTGAAAATCTGTAGTTTCGTGGTCTTTTCTTTTCTTTTCTGAGAACAAGACAAATTTTTATAAAATATTTCATAAACAGATTTTGCAATTATTCATTTTGTAATTTTATAAGTTCTTTTTCTGAATATTGTGCTAAATTCATTAAAAGTTGCTGGCTTGCCAATTTAAGGCATACTTTGCAAAACACCCTTAAAATCTTTAAGGCATTAATTCTCTCTAATCTCATAATTTCAGATGACTTGGTGGAGAATCCCATACCTTTAGGAGGATTCTATACCTGTTGAAAGCCATGAGTTGTGCAGTGGGAAATTTCTAGGCATAATATTTATTTGAA